>NC_079334.1:66289172-66616706 GCF_029582105.1 Oenanthe melanoleuca
GAGCGGAGCCAGTGCACTTGGGGCTGTTGACTTTGCTGCAGACAGTCAGGCTGGGCCAGACTCAGACAGCAACAAACCCTTTATGAAAGCAGCTGGGAAACAGAATCAAAGACTTCCAGTAACCACCAGTTCCTGCTGGACAAATTTAACCTGTTCAGCATTCCCAAACAAGCAGCTTTCCTGATAGGCACCTGCTCGGTTCTTGCCTTGGCTCAATTAAACACCCAAATTCAATGTCTCCAGAAACATTTCCAGGGCCCATCACATAGTCATCCCATGATCCAATCCCCAGCCTAAGTTTCTACAGCATCTTTTTAAAAGCTGGTGTGTGCCAGGATCAATTTTTCCACTCCCCAGGGTAGTTGAGAAGCTGTCACAGAGCTCCCTGTCCTGGTGAACAGGACATGTCCTTGGCCCTGAGGTCTTATGGATAAAAGAGCACCTGGGAGAACATTGGGACTAAAGTTCCATGTTGCTTGTTTTCTTCAAGCCATGATTGCTACAGAAACTGTGAGCCAGGGTGGCCCCATCTGCAGGTGACATCAGTGAGTCAGATGGGTTGGAGAAGAGAGAAGGAAATTAAATCAGAGCAGAGCTGAGAGAAGATCTACTTGGACATTTAACTTTCTCCAGAGTGCTATGGATGTGAAAATATCCTCTCAAGGAGACAAAACACAGCACAGTTTATTCTGAGCTGGGGCAACTCAGTGAGTGCAGAACCAGCACATGGGGGGACAGAAGGTGACAACCCAAAGCCAGGCACTCCCACAGAGCTCTCCTGGGAGCTGTCCTGCATCAGGGGTGACAACATGTTTGTGCCCATCTGCTGCAGATGGCACTGTGCCACTCCACAGCCTCATTTTGCCAAGGGATGCTGGACTGGGGCAGCAGCTTGCTGAGCCCTGCCAGGGTTTCTGTCCCAGGGGCAGGTGGTGACCTCTGAGCAGGCAGCAAACCAAGCAAAACCACGGGAGAAGTGGGGTGGGGTTGGCCAATGCTATCACAGTGAGGTGCTGGAGGACAACATATCCTTGGGGAACACAGTGCCTGCTTCCCTCAGTCACTATAGGGGATCCCAAACCCAAGTCTGCACATGGATATTGGCCTGAGCAGTGCCAAGGGCATGGGAATGTTCTCCCATAACTGTTGGTTACAGTTTATCTCTCCCATTTTATTACATCTGCAGTAGCTCCTTGCCATTAGGGGCACTGAGGGTGCACACCAGCCCTTCTGTACCCTGTCCACACTCTGCTGAGGAAAGCTGTCCAAACTGCAGCAGCTGCTGAAAGCTGCAGAACTGATGTTCCTCTGGGGCAGGTTCTAAGTTTCAGTGCAGTGCTTCCTCTTCCTTAAAAAGGCTGAGATGAGATGAGATGAGATGAGATGAGATGAGATGAGATGAGATGAGATGAGATGAGATGAGATGAGATGAGATGAGATGAATTCTTCTTTCTGGGACACATCAGACATCAGTCTGCAGGAACCACTTGTATAAAACACAAGTTTTATTAGGAGTCCAGTGCTTTGAACTAAATCTACTGCATCAGGGGTTTATAATTATTCTGACCTTATAGATGGATCAGAAATGAAATATATTACCAGATATTTAACCACAATCAGATGTATTTATGTTTATACACCCATGCAGAGTGTGTGTAAATATCTGTCTAGCTATTTATATATCTATATATCTATCTGTATATATGTATGTATCCATGGACATCTCACTGTTTTTCAGGAGATTTGACTAATTTATATCAAGGAGATTCTAACTGGGGTTTACCCTAGCACTTTGCCTAGAAGCTGTTAGGGGATTTAAATCTTCCCACTCCTGCACATGTAGATAAAAAAAAGTGGGTTTTAGTACTTGTATCTCTACTTAGAAGATGCCATGTGCTGAAAAGCAATTTTCTGAAAAGCTCACACTGTGATTTCAGGTGTATTAACATTAATAATTGCAATAATAAGAAGACTTGATGCTCTTGGGATCTTTTCCACCCTTAGTGATTCTGTGATTCCAGGAGAGAACCCCTGGCCATATCACAGAAACCCAGATGTGTCCTGGTCATTTTGGCACAGGAAAGGGCAGCATGGATGTGTCCCTCAAGGACAGCAAAGTCCCCCCTGCTTGTGGCATCCCCACCTCCCAGGACAGCCACACTCACACAGGACTTTGGATTGGAATTATTCCCCTTTCCCACTTTCTTTCCAGTAAAACTGGGAGACTCCACTGGCTGCCTGACAGCCACAGGAGGGTTTTGTTTAAATGCACTGGAATTAATTTGTCTGATCAGTGTGAGCTGTGTTAATGGCCAGGGCAGGAGGCTGCCAGTTATTTGGATATTTTCTGGCTCTGGCAGAGGTTAAGTGAGGACAGTGCTGAGAGCTGCATTGAGATTTGGCAGCCCCAAAGGGGAAGCCTGTCTCAGAGAGCAGCTGCCTGTTTTTCAGCTGAAAATATATTTCCTCAGCTGTCTCTGAAAGTAAAGGTTAAGCTTAATTTAAAGCAGAGCTTTAGCAGCCTGGAAAATGAAAGTGGCAAGAAAAAAACTTGTTTCTTTTTTCTGCCACTCTTAATGTCATTTCTTCTATCACTCTCTTCTGTCATTGTAACCACTCCACTCCTTGCCCTAAGAAAGATTTTTTTTTAAGTCTCAAACAATTCATCCAGCATTTCTTCCAGCTACCATGAAGAATTTCCAGATTTCTCCACTAAATCCAGGAAAACAATTCACCTGAGTACCCCTTCAGCTTCCCTGTTAGTCCTGACACTATCTTCTTATGCAGAGTAAAAACCATCTTCATCTGATTGGGCTGTTGTGGAAAAAAACAATGGAAATACAAAAAAAATTACAGGAATCACACCTTGTGGTAACTGGAAACTTGTAAGCAGAGTGATAAACAAGATTTGAGCTGGGATGGTTTAAAATTTTGTGTTTTACTGGGAAATGAAAGGCAAGGCAAGAGGTCAGCTTGCACAGTCACACCTGTGCCAAAGATGGAGCTGAACCCAGCTGGAGTGACCAGGAAAAGGGGGGAGAGAGGGATGAGTGAGGAAATGAGATGACAGATTTTGGTTTAACCTTATGCTAGAGTATAAAACATCAGTCACACTCAGATCCAGGACATGATGCAAGAGAAATATAAATCCATCACCCTTTGATGAGACCTGCACTGGTGGTGGTTATAGACACAGTCAGTACCATCAAACACCCCATAGTGCAGATAAAACAAGAAAAAGAGGTTTTTTAAAAGGAATTTCCTAATGCAGAAAAACTGACAACAGGAATAAAATAACCACATAAAACACACAGATGCAAAAAGGTAAAAATCTTAGAATTTGAGGTTTTCCCTCCTCCCTATATAAATATGTACAATAAATCTAACACAGCAGGGACATATGAAGAGAGATCTTGCCCTGCTGGTCTGATCACTCAGCTCTGCAATTACTGAGTGTAACTTGGACTCAGGGTGGATGAGATGCAGGATGACAACTGACCTTTGAGAGCCAAAGCAAGCAGCCCTGGATATCATTAAACCCCTGAGTTTGCCACTCAGCAGTGATTATTCACAGACACAAAGGTTGGTGCCTGAAGGGGTCACTGTGACCATCTCATCAGCCTGGTGGTGACTCAGCTCTGCTGTCCTGATAGAGCTGGACACTGTAGGAAAATATCCAGCTTGGTTTAAGGTGTAGGGATGGGACTCAACAGCTCAAACACTGTCAGATCTGAGCCAGTTGTTTCCAATGTCAATAAGGAAAAACTGTCTGGATTGAGGGTTATTGAACCTCAACAGGGCAAGTGAATCACACTTCCAAGTGCCTGATGTCTTGCAGGGATTCAGAAGGAAGCTGTTGGTGGTTAGCTCGAGGTGACATCTGCACAGCAGTCACTGAAAGTGCAATTTAACACTAAACACCAAACTCAAGTAAATGTTGCCCCCCTCCATTTTCACACATCATTTCCTGGGTGTGTGTGGTTCCCTGGGGGTGAAGGAGAGTCAGGTGCTCACCACAAGTGAACCCCTGGAAGGAAGCACAGGTGGGAGCAGGACAATTGTGTTCCAAGCACTGCTCTGTTGGATTCCCACAGATCCACAGATTTTGGAAAGCAGGTCCAACTTGTCCTTGCCTCCAGCCAGCTCCACATCCCTTGGCTTTGGCCAGCACTGGCTTCTCAGCGGGGATCCCTCTTCTTGGGATGGGACAGGAACAAGAGAGAAGGAAAAGAAAACCTCTGCCTCTCTACTTCAGCTTTTGTGGTCCCAAATTCCTTCTTGCCTCCTGGCAAAGGGAATATACCAGGTTAGAGGTCAGGAGAAGCCTTCAAATCTTTTCTCTGGTGCTCCCATGTCTGATGAGAGAGAAGAGTTTTCCTCTTCTAAGCCATAGGTTCAACTGCAATTCCAAGGAATGCTGATCTGGGACCATGCTGCAGGACTGAAAACACAGGGTGGAATCACTTGTCTCCTGACAGGTGTGAAGGCAGATTAGAGGGTCATGATGCTCCTTTCTGGCTTACAAAATAGTGACTATTTAAAAAGCAGCATTCCAAAAGGGGTCAGAGAGCCCACACTGACAGGTTGGTCTTTCTGTGCTGAAGTGCAAGGATGTGTCTGAGCCTGTGCTAATTCACCTGACATCCAGAATATCAGTTATAGCAACAAAACCTGAACCATTGCTTTCCCTTGATCTAAGGGAGGTGACTGTAATCACAGCATCATGCCCAGAATCTGCTCAATGACTTTAGACACTGAAAATGCTTGGATTGAGAAGGGAGACAATAAATCCTGGCAGTCACAAGTGTGTTGGATGTGGCCAATAATCTGATAGAGAGCAGGTTTGGATTAGGTATTAGGAGGAAATTCTACAGTGTGGGGGTGGTGAGGCCCTGGCATGGGTTTTCCAGAAAACCTGTGGTTGCCTCAGCCCTGGAAGTGTCCAAGGCCAGGCTGGATGGGGCTTGGAGCAACCTGGGATAGTGGAAGGTGTCCCTGCCCATGGCAGGGAGTTGGAACTAAATGATTTTTGGGATGAGTTCCACCCAAAACCATTCTGTGATTCCCTGATTCCATTTTCCTCACAGCAAGGCTGAGGCACTGAGGCATCAGTGCCCTCCTTCAGCCCTTGGGTGTGTGTGACCATGCCATGCTGCCAGTGTGAGCTACACCAGCCACACTGGGGCAGAAGGGATGAAAACTTCACCAGCATTGTCCATCCCTCCTCATCTGTCCAGTAAATCCTACCCAAAGCAGTGCAGGGAGAGAAGTTGGTTTGTCTTCTTCCTTCAACCTCTTAAACTCTCCTCCCTCTCTTCACTGCTGTCCCTCCACATTCCCACCTATCTAGGAGGTTGTTGTTGATGTAATTTTATTTCTCTTAATTGTGTTCCAGGTTGTGAGGGAGGCTGGCAAAGCACTTTTCTTCCTGGATAAACAGGATTTTTAATTTTTTGAATTTTCATTAATTTTTCTTGAATGCTCATGAAATCAAGCATGTCTGAGAAATCCTATCAATCCATCAGCCTGAGGATTTTCTACCCATTTCTGTGCATTAGGTTAATGGAAAATGGAATCTCTGTATAGCTGGAGGTTCTTATATTTTCCCTGCAAATTTGAATTCTCACATGTACCCAGTTTTACTCTTTTCCCTTGGGGAAAATGAAAACAAACCACTTCTTTTCTGCTTAAAATCACTTGAACCCATTTGTTTTGTTTTGTTTTGTTAAGCAGAAAGGAAGCATTTTGCTTGGGTCATGCTGACCTCATGTTCTGCCTATTTTCATTGTACAGGGGCTTTCATAAAAGTGCTTTCCAGTGTCTTAGACCTTTTTCTTCAGCTGAGAGGCAACATTCCAAGATGGACAACACTTTCCTTGGTACAGCCAAGACCTTGACTTGCACTGTGTCCATGTTCATCCAGCAAAAGGGAGAAATGCAGTGCTTGGCTGGGGGTAGAGGGGAGCCTGATATCATTAAACCCAAACACAGATGGTGCCTGACAGCTCAGAAAGATCCAGGTTAATTGTTATGGAGAAATACTCCACAAAAAGATAGCAACAACCCACAACAAAAAATAATAATTAAAAAAAATAATAAATCAAAAAACAAACCAAACCCAAGCAAACGGAAACATTATTAAATCCAGGAATTTCAAAATGTTTCCTTTGGACTAGAAATACCAAAATAAGGTCTTTACAGAAACATGTTTAAGGGGAGGGACAGCTGTTCTGAAAATAAGAATATTACAGACCAATTTGGGAAGAAAATAATGGCATTTTCTGGGTCTGCAGCTCTTGTTTCAACTGCCTGTAATGCAGCCCCAAATCCAGCATCTCCATACCCTCTGGCAACTGGGCAATCCCATCTTTCATGAGAAACACAGTTTGCTCTGTGGAAGTGGCTCCACTCCTGGTGGGGGCAAGAAGAGATGGAGGAAAGCGTGGCAAGAAAAATGGGGAAAGAGGATCTGTGGAGAGCTTGCAGAGCCAAAAGAGGAAATTGTGAGAGTGGACTTGTCTTTGTCTAAAAGGAGGAGGCACAAGTTGAAATGGTGGCCAGCTGAAGCCTGCACCAACAATTCCCTTTCCAGCATCATGGGAGGTGTGAGCCACACTGTCCCCACCCCTGCCTTGGAGGGATGAAGGGCAGCATCACACTTTGCAGTGCACTCCACTGGAAATAATCTTTTTGGGACAAAAGGCTTTGTTGGAAGCAGCTGCCATTTCCAAATGCCAGCATTTGTGCAAGGAATGACAGTCACAGGAGCTGGGGTTTGAACAGGAAAAGCAGTGCCAAGTGCTATATTTGGGCATGATCATTGCTGTGTTTGTTATTATTATTATCACCACTCGAATTATAGTTCTGGTTGGAGACCATGCTTGAGATCAGATCTCCTTTTAGCAAGGGCTGTCTGCAAATATTGTGAGAAACAGTCCTTTCTCCCAGGGCAAAAATAAACAAAAATGTTAAAAAATATTCCTTTTAGTAACACCAAGGTTGTCCTGTGTGTACACGGAGAGGGGACTTCAGGATATGCAAGAAAGTTCTGATAAGTGCAGCCCAAATCATCTCTCTGAGAGATGGCTCCTCTTATCAAGGAGTTTTATCTCCTGGTAGATAAGAGAGTGAAGTACTTCCATCTCCTTCTGAGGCACAGGGAGATGAAGCAACTCACCCCAAAACCTACCAGAAGATCTCCCTAAGCTCAGCTTTCCTAGCTCAGAGGAAACCTGGTTTCTTCTAAACTGGAGTTTGGTCATAGGTGCTTTTGATTACAGATGTCACTGCCTGGACCACCTGAACCAGGAGGACCCACCTCTTAAAATCAAGTTTCCAGAGACTGACTAAGGGAATCTGGGGCTGGTTTTCTTGGGTGGTCTCACAGCCCAGCTGGTGTTTTTAGGGACTATTTTAAAATAGGCATGTGTTTCCTAGGGCACCAGAGTATTGGGGTGTACAGGAGACCCACAGTGCCTAAGGTGACACAGGGACAGGACTCAAATGAGTAAATATAAACACTGTGTATCATCCTTCCCACTCTTTCCCAGCAGCTCTCCAGCTGCTCCTCCTCGAGGCATGGATCTCTCACAGACTGTCATATCTGCCTGCCCCACTGGGGACATCTCAGGTGACACCAGGATTCTCTGTTTCAGCAGCAGAGCCCTCTCTATGTGCAGGTGTGTCCCAGGCTCCTGTTACAGCCAACACAGAGGGCTCCACCAAGCACTTGGAGCTGCCAGGAGTCAGGTGAGGTCTTCTGGCTTTCCTGGGACATCTAAGCAGCACAAACACAAAAGACATAAGACCTCCAGGAAAATTATTCCCTTTTGGAGTGGCAGCTGGAAGGTGGGAGATCCTCATATATGGCACAGGGCATTTCTGTTGGGAAGCTGAACCGTGTCCACATCCTCTGAGAGAATTCCCTTCCAGCCAGTGCCTCCCTCCCTTGCTGGAGTCAGTGACTCAGGGGTCTCTCTGAAGTTTTTCCTCAGGGTGAGATGCTTTGAACATGGCAGGCTGCTGGAGTGCTTCTGTAATAACAACTCAGGAAAACCACGAAACTAGCAACTCAGAAGAGACTTTCAATGAAGCTCAGATAATTTTCTTGGAACTCTGAAAAAAATACTTCAAATCATGAGACAGCACAGGGTCAGGTCATAGGAGACCTGCTAAAATAAGAGAGAGAATTAATAAAAAAGAAAACAAAGGAATATTAAATTCACAACTTAACTGATTATCTTCATACATTTCATTCAGGGGCATGTCTGGAGGCTTTCTAAAATTTACTTGGAATGTTGAAAAAATTCAAGTTAAACAATAAAACAGAAATCAAAATCATTCTGTAATACAGAATTCATACTTTTAATACAATGGTTTTGAAAGTAAATACAGAAACTAAATTTGAGCCTTAAAAATTGAGCTTACAGAGAAATACTGGTTTTTTTTCATATATATATATATAAAGGAAATTTTGGCTCAAATTAAATTTTACAGTTCAGATGATGGTCTTAGAAGTGGTCCTGACTTGTGTTTTTGAAGCATTTTATGGATAATTTGAAGAATGTAAACTGGAAATCTACTGCAATTTTGATTGAAGGGAAAGCTCAAATACTGATAATAAATCTGTGAGGCATAAGTAGGAGCTCAGAGTAGGAGCATAAGAGCTCTGGAGTTGGTGCCTAGAGCACTGGAGGTCGAGAACCTCACACTCCCTGTTGGGTCTTAAAATCTCTCATCATCTTTTTTATGAGCTCATCTGTTCCTGTGCCTGTTTTCCAGCAGCATCCCCAGTGACTTTGCACAGGAGAAGGATGTGCTTCATGGGAGAGGGAAGGTGGCACAGAGAGGGGAGCTGAGGTGCCTGTGGCCCTCCAGAAGGCAGAGCTGGGAGCAAAGCCCAGCTCTCCTGAGCATCAATCCAGGCCCTCCAACCACGAGGTGCAGCTCCACATCCCAGTTCTGATCCTCAGATCCAGCACAGGAGTCAGTGCACTGCCTGAAGGCTGCTTCTTTCCATAACCAGAGGTTGAAAAGTAGTGAAGTTTCCAACATTCATTTTATCTAAACCCCTAAGCCTCACCCCTGAAGTGACTGGAGGACAAATTTCCATCCCGTTTACATTTTGGGATGCTCAGAGGAAGGTTTGAAGCACATGACTATATCCCACTGCTTTGAGGCACCCAGAATTCCCACTCCCATTTGCTGCTGGGCAATGAAAATTTGAAAATTCCCTCTGCCCATTCCCCCTCCTGGCTGTGTGCATTGATATTCTCCACCACTCCAGTGCACTGATGTGACTCTGTGCACTGAATTTCAATTAGTGGGTAGGGGGTACAGTCCTCATGCAGAAATCCATTAGAAGCTGCTTGCTATTGAAGGGCAGTGAGCAGATAAATGTGATTGTCTACGAGTCTGAAAACAAAGGGAATGTGCTGTGATTTTACTGGAAGAAAGGTCCTGTCAGTGGATATGGATCAGTATGAAAACTACTCTCAGCTGCTTCACTGAAAAGTCTGAGAAAATTGACATTAATAAGGAAAGAAATTTAGCTAGGAGGGGAAAAAAAAAAAAAAAGAGGAAATAGAGGAACTTTATTTTATTAAATTGTAACTGTAGCTTTCCTTCTTTTTTTTTTTTTTTTTTTTTTTTTTTTTTTTTTTTTAATTTGTGGGATGGTTGAGCCAAAGGTCAGGAGCCTTGTTCTTCAAAGCTGATGTTCAAGCCCCATGCACAGCAGTGCAGAGCAGAGGCTGCCTTTTCACACTGTGCTCCTAATGTGCCAGACATCCCTGGGGCTTCCTGGGCAGCTTCCTAAGAATTTTCTGACAGATTCTCTCAGCTTTAGCTGGAGCAGCCACTTTCCCTGGGTGCAGGTGAGTCCAATAAAACCTCCATAAAACCTGTGGGGAGCTGATTGCTAAAGGAGGCACCACACCTCATTATCCCTGTGGATCCAGACCTCAGAATTCCATTATTTCCACTCTTATTGTGGGGAAGTCCCTTAAAGGGGACACCCAGTGTCAACCAACACGTCCTGGCTGGTTTCCAGCTGCCAACCCCAAAGGCAAAAACCTTGCCAGCAGCAATCCCCACTAGCTGTGCTAACATCTTCACCTGTAGATCCTCAAAAAAAGTGATATTAATTTAATTTTAATTCTTCATAATGCATCTCAGTGATGGAAAACCCAATTCCCAGCCAGGACAATAATAAGTTACAAACTGACTCAGACTCATCCCTGAGTGACTCATCTTCACCTTCCTGTGCCCTCCAAATGTGAGATTTCAACTTTTCTGCCCTGTAGGCTCCATTTCCCAGCCTTCAAACAACAGCCACAGCACAACATGTCTGTCTCTAAGTGTCACAGCTATGATTTACACTTTAGTGCAAGCCTCCAGGGTTTTGCAGAACCACTAAACAGCAGGGATGACTCTTTAAAGTGGGGGAGGTGTCCATTCATGGTGTTTTTTGCACTGTGTCCCCCTTTGACTTTTTCACAGACTGGCAGGAAGGAAGTTTGTCATTCCAACACAAGATTTAGGCCCCAAACACAGAGTTTTCTGCATGGTCCATGTTTATATCAGCACCAGTGCTTGAAATGAGGAAGGAATCACAGAACAAGTGCAGAGAACTGTTTTAACTGCCAGAGCCCTTCCCTCCTGCCCTTTATTTCTGCTCTCACCCACAGCTGTGTGGCCTCACTGCCTTGAGTCTTGACACATCCAGATCCCACTAACCAGCTCTTCCAAGCAGGCACAAAAATCCCACTTGTGGTCCCTTCTGCCTTGTGGAGCTGGCTGGGACCAAAGCTTGATGCAGTTGGTTGTTTCAATAGCACAGAAGCACCCAGGGCCATTTGAGACACCCATGAATAAAAGGACTTGCAGATGTGACACATCATCTGAGGGAGGTCAGGAGCAGATCAAGAAGGTGGGAAGTCCCACTTTGGAGCAAATACCTGCAAAGTTCAGAATCCTGCACGAAAATACACAAATAATTCTATAATAGGCAGATAAGTCCTAGACATTAGAATTAAAATAGTGTGATCCCTATTGCTCTTCCTGCCTGTTCCCCAGACTTCTCCACCCAAAACACATCAGCTGGTGTCATTTTCCCTTGATTTTTAATCTTCCATGCACTTTCTGCATCATGTTCACCTATCCCTTCCAGTCAGGACAGGGTTGCACATCTGCTCTCATTTCTTACCCTTCCCCAGCTTCACAGCCTTTTCTGCAGGAATAAAGCTACTCCCTGCCTCCATCCACATCCCAATTCCTCCTTCAGGACACCCTGTTCCCTGCCTGGCAGGTCTTCACTCAAACACCTCCTTAAAACAGACACTGCAGCATCAGTTTTAGGATGACACATCCCATAATGGAAACAAACAAGGGGAAAAAGTTCAACAGAAACTAAATTTGGATTGGTGCACGTTGTGTCACCACTTAAAGACCTGAAGACCTTGTGGGGCTGAAGGAGAGTTCAGCCTTCAGTGAATTGGGTTTTTTTGTTATTTTTCTCTGTTTTTGCAGAGAGCACAATTTTATGGGTGCTGATTTTACTTCAAAAATCATGTGCTAAGAAATATGTGTGTCCTGCAGGCTAAATAAAAGCACTGAGAAACCCCTTGTGTGTTGGCTGATCCTTTCAGAAGGGGAGATGAGCAGTTGTGACCAGTCAGGTCCTGGTTCCACCTTTCCACCATCAATACAGGGTGTGCCACATTTTTAGGCTTTTTACTAGAGAGAGAACAACCAGAAATGCTGTTGCTGTCTCCCATGGCTCTTTTTTTTCTTTCAATTGGCTATAGAAATGAGAGATAAAACTGGGATTGCAGGGTGGCCAAAATATTGGAACAACATGAAGTCATGTGGCATTAATGCACCAGAGAGCTTAATGCTAAACTTCTCCTTTAATCATTAATCATCATGTAAATAGCATTAATCTGGGTCTCCAAGGAATTAATCTGCAAAAGGCTTTGATCCCAGCCTTTTTGGGGAATAAAGCCCTTTGGGAGTGATTTTAAAAACACTTTCAATCAATCAAATATGATGAATTGAAGAGAAGCAGCACCTTCCATCGTTTTCACTGGGCTTTAAAACAGGACAAAGATTTCTTCAGTTAGCTAAAAAAGGGGAAATTGCAAACACCTGAATTCTCCTTATTTTATTCCAAGTTTTTATTTCCAGATGTACTAACAAGAAATTATGCCAACCTTCACTGCCTTATCCAGAGTCAGCTGTTCCAGCTTCCCAGAGCATATCACAAGCTGGCATGAGGCAGAGATAAGCCTCACAGGAGGTCAGAAAGAGTTCAGAAGAGCAGAACGAGGACAAAAGGCAAGAAGCATCCACGATAAAAAAATGCAAATGCATGAGGCTGAGCAGAAAGGCACATGAAGTGCAGCTGTATCCGCTCCCTCTGACCCTGGGGAAGGACAGGTTGTCTAGACTGTGCAGCTGCAGCACCCAGTGAGGGATGCAGCCACGTGTGATGGAGGGAGAGCAGCAGGAGAGAAACTGATAACAGCCCCTGCAATTCCCATCTGCCTCAACCCATTTACATCCAGAGAGTTCAGTTTGGGAGAGATGCATCCAAGACACAGCATCAGCTTTGGGATTTCTGAGAGGCTGGAGATTATAAAAAGCTTCCCTCAGTAACTTTGAGAAATTGGAGGATAGGTTCATGATTTCTGGCCAATCTCATTGGGACATCCCTCTTAAATTTGTTCACACTCCACTCTATCACCTCTCTACTGCACACACACATCCCTGCTCTTCCTGGATAAAGAGTTTTTTATTTTAGATTAAAAAAAAGCTGTTAAAAATTACAAAGATGGGCACAAAATTGAGTCATGCTGTGAAAGGACACATCTGAAAGGAAATTTAAACCAGCAGCTTCCTCCTGGTCGCAGGCTGCAGTGTGCTGCCACATACAAGGGGTTTAGAGAAAAGTGTGCATGTGACCTTTCTGCTCCATGGCCAGGCACATCCAGTGCTGGAATTAAAGTCCTGTGCTCACACTCCATTTCCCCAGCTGCAGAAGTGAAATCAGATTAAATTCTGCCATGCTTCAGCACAGGAGAAAGAAAGCTGTGTATGAAAAATTTGTGATGCTGCAAGTGACAGCAAACTCAGACCACAGCAAAGTTCCCACAGTGAAGTGAAACTCGAATTTCCTCACCAGACCACGCAGAAACACACCAGCTTCACCTGAAATCATCAGACAGACATTTTCTCTTTACTGATGCAGGAGAGGACAGATCTCTGCTTCCCTGGTCCTCTGCTTGTCTATGCAAAGCCCTGCACCCCTGTAACTGAGATGATCTCATGAGGGAAAACTGGAATTTCAAATAAGAGAAAAATTTCAAAAAAAATAGCCTTGGGGTTTTGTTCGTGATTTGGTTCTGTGGGTTTTCTTCAACGTTTTTCAGAAGCCACAGTCTGTCTGCACAGCCCCATGTGCTTTCAGACACTCCACCAAGACACCTGGAACAGGGGCAGCTCAGTCTGAATTTATACTCAGTGCAGACCATCAGGGTCCCATGGGTTCTTGGTTTCTCTTCTCACCTCAAGATTGTCCCATTTCTCCTGCTTATCTAGTGACAAAATACTCCCAGCAATACAGTGGGTAAAAGAGGAAGAAAAATTAAAGCTGCATGGATTTTAACATACAGTGACTGTTAAAAGATGTCTGCACCCAGATTTTTTTTTAAATTACGTTTCCAAAATCTTCTTCACCTCTGATCATTTGCTGAATTCATGCAGAATCCAAGCTAGCTTCTGCCCATCTGAAGTTCTGATTAAAGTCCTGAGCCTTTAAAGTCACTGGGACACCAAAGCCCAGTCCTAACTCACATACTGCAAGGCTGCTAGGAAAAAGAACAGAGATGGAAATGTGCTCCCATCCCCCCCCAGAGGCACTGATTGCTTTCTCAATTATCTGAAGTGGTGAAGAAAAAGGACAGTTTACAGTACAGGACCTTGGGTCACATCTGAGCATGTTGCCTCCCTTTTCCTTTAAATCCTTAAGGAACCATCACAGGGAAACACTCTGCCTTAATTTGCCAACCAAGCTGAATATTGGCATTTAACCCAAGGCCACGATTTGCTCCAAGCACTGCCCAGCTTCCCACAGCTTCCTACAGGAAGCTGCCACCAGCTTCTAACATCTCCCACCCTAATATTTCCTCCTGCCCCTTCTGCTGACATTTCCTGGCTCTGCACCTTCCCTGTGACTCAGAGACTTCCCGGACCCCGACTTGGCAGTGACATCAGCTCTGAGAGCTGCACTTAATAAACACCACTGGTTATGTCAAGCTGTAATTAGGGGAGGCAGGGGGAGAGGTTTGTTTGGCTTTTTTTCGAGTGAGGAAGTTGAGTTTCCTCTAAAACCATATTCAGACCCGAGCTGCAGCACGCCTGCTGTAAGGAATCACTGTGATTTTAATGGCCAAAGGACAGAAAAGGGATCACAGGGCTTTGGTTTGGGTGTCTCAAGAGACAGAAGTATGTGTAAAGCAAACTGTGCTGCAGAACACCTGGTATAGACATAAGGCAAAAGTCCAGCAGAGCTTTGAGGTGATTTCCGTGTCCTGAAGTCACCTCTGAGAGTGACTTCATCTCCAGGAGACTCAGTGACTTAAAAAAAAAAAAAAAAACCAAAACAAAACAAAACAGTGAAGACATTTCAGACAAGCCCAGCATCTGCTGGCTCAAACTAACACCAGTAAATCTATAAATACATCTGTTTGATGTTCTACAGTCAATTTTTACTCTATAAAAGAAGCAAATATTGTGTCCTACACAGCAAGGTGAAGCAGTGCTGGGGCAGCATGTGAATGTCAGACAATCATAGAAATGTTTGGGTTGGGAGGGAGCCTAGAGATCACCCAGCTGAACCCCCTGCCATGGGTGCCATGCACTAAATCAGCTTCCTCAGGGCCCCATCCATCCTGGCCTTGAACAATCCCATGGAAAATTGGGGTATTGATATTGTTTATAGTGGGTTTCAGCACAGCAAATTTTGCACCAGTTTAAGCTCAAGCCACCTAAAATCCTCCATCATTTTGCAGATTCTGAGTTTCCACCGAGATTTACTTGAAATCACAACTTTTCTGTATTTTTTTTAAATATTATTTTTGCATATTTATTTTCTTTTGCAGGGTTTTCAGGTTCACTTCCCTGATACCTCAATTCTTCAGCTGGACTTCAAACAGAGCCACTTGCAACCACGTCACCTTTTCTTTCCAGGACAAGGTGACACACCTGCAGGCACTACCTGGGGCTGTGACTCAGCTGTGGCAGCAGTCACGAGCCCCAGGGACCTGCCAGGACACAGGTGACACGTGCCCACACAGGCTGAGTGCTGAGCTGCCACGAGAACAAGGTGTGAACCTGCTGGAAATGTGAGCCAGGCATCTCCTGTCAGCACAGGAACCAACCAGGTGACAGAGCTGGGGAGGTTCCTGCAGCACTTCCAGGCTGCAACAGGTGACTTCTAATCTGGTTTATCAGCAGGTCATATGAATTTCAGACAAGCAATTGAATCTACCTCACCCTGTTAAAAAAAAAAAAAAAATTATTAAAAAAAAAAAAAAAAAATCAGACTTCATAACATAAGCAAGATGTTATGAGAAACGCCCCAGAGTTCTGGTGGAGATATTTGTTTTTTCAGCCTGGATTTTTTTTTTTTTTTTTTTTTTTTTTTCTTTTTCCTTTTTGGGTGTGTTTTTTAATCTTTTAATAACTGTGTCTGGAATTATTTCTCCATGAAAACTGCCACCCTGCTCATAAAAGGTAGAAATAATGTTCTAAGCAAATGCAAACAGGCACTTTTTCAATGTCTAAACTATTAGGGGAATTTGGGGTTGAGGGATCAGAGCAGACATGCCCAGGTAGGAAAATCTTGCCTAGTGTTTCAAGGGGAGATTTAGCAAATATCAAATTTTCAAGGATTTTGGGCTAACTTTTCCTCAAGGGCTGGTGGTTTATTGGCCAGGTATGACAAAAATGGGTCAGCAGCACCTCTGCCCCTCTGGATGCAGATTGAAGCTGCTCCCTCAGATGCTTCCCACATTTCTGTGCCTGGGCTTGAAGGTGACAAAACATCTCTTCAGTGCTTGCAGAGGTGAACCTGCCCTGAGCCCTCTCAGCTCTCCCAGTTTATTCTCTCCAGTGTCTCTTGTGGACACAACCACCTCCACACCTGCTGCTCACAGTCCCACAGGACCCCATGAATTCCTGCACATTTTCCTTAATGTTTAGGGTCAATGCTTTACACTGAATAGCTGAGAACCAGTGTGGAAAAACAGGATTCAGAACAGCCAGCAGCTATGTCCAGAGCTGATGAACCTCACTTTCCAAGGTGCTCAGACCAAGACTTTCCCTCCAACCTCAGCCCTTCCTGTGTGTATTCTGTGACTCACAGGTCACTGGAAGGCTGTGCTAGGAAAAGGTTCCCATTTTCTGCTCAGTCACTGCTGGTGTGATCCTGTACAGCTGCTCTCATGCTCATCCTGTTCTTACATGTTTGTTTCTTTAATTTCAGGGATGACATTGGCCTGATCCTCTCTCATCCCACTCTTGTGCTCATCCTGTGCACTGTGGGCTGGAACCAGAGAGTACAAACACAAGTCTTGTACTTATTTATAGAAAACAACATAAAAATGACTAGTCAAGGGCCATCTAGCCCAGTATTTTGGTTTACAGCAGTAATTCAAAGGAAAATATGACAAGATAAACACATAGTCACATTTTTCCTGAATGCTGTCCCAGTGAATTTGTGCAAATAACTTTCAAAACCCTGAAAGCAGCAGGACTCTGTCTGTGGTGATGGAAAACTTGTCCCTGGCAATGGAGAACATCTGTGGATACACAAAACTTTGCTTTTTCATCCTCTGTGCTTTAAAAAGACTGAGGTGAAGGTGCTGCAGCACCAGGATAGGGGTGAAGGTCCCAGGGAAACAGGAGAGCAGCACTCAGCACAGAAATGCTGCTGCTGCTACCACTGTTCCTTTTCCATAGTCAGATTTGGGTTATTTGGGAATATCCAATGGGACCACTACTATCAAATAAACAGGATTTTGCCTGAGCTGTGTTACTGGAATAAATCTGTGAAGGGTAGTCCTGCTGCATGAGCAGCAAAGGGTGAATCCAGATGTTTGATGTGCTGGATAAGAAACTCTGTGTCCCCAAAAGCTGTCACATCTATGTTGTACATCCTCATGGGCAGACCTCAGATTTTGCTGCCAAGTGTGTTGGTTCTTTTAATGTTTAGCTGCAAATATCCCAGAAGAGAGACTGCAACGTGGCTGTGACTCTTGGAGGAGAAAAAAAATCTGAGATATTAACCAAATCATTTTGGAATTTAAATGGGGTAGGGGAAAAAAACTTGAGGAGGTGTTAAAGGAATCTGTAAGAGGCTCCCCAGGGAAGAGGTGGAGTCATCATCCCTGTCAGTGATCAAAGAACTTTGTAGATGTGGCACTTCTCAGTATGGTTTAGTGAGCATGGCAGTATTTGGTTGAAGGTTGGACTTAATGATCTTGGAGGTCTTTTCCAACCTGAATGATACTATGATTCTATGATATCACAGGATCAAATAACTCTTCTTTAAACCTTAACAACTACAGAAAAAATTATTTTAAATGGCTGAAACTGTCAGTGCAATGTCAAGATTTGGTTCAGATCCCATTGCAAGGTAAATGTGAACACTGCCAGCCTGCATGGTGAATATCTGTTCCTCAGACAAGCTGCTACTTGAGCAGAACCTGTTGCAAAATCACATCACTTCACTGGAATAATCCTGCAGAGGAACTATTTTTTGCCTGCCTTCTAGCAGAGAAACAAAGGATTCATTGGATGTATGAAAAGCATCACTTGGAAGACCTCAGAATGTTTAAAGTTTGTTTTTTTGGCACAATCATGGAAGCAAAACTCCCTTGACAATGTCTTGGTCTCATCACTGTCCCTGTGAATTCTTTCTTGTGTCTGTGTCCAGCAGCCTGGAAAGGAAAAGCTAAAGACAGCAGGAGTAATCTGACATAGAGGAGGGAGCCTCCAGTGAGTCTGACCCATTAACCCTAATCTCATAATTACCCGCCATTGATCAGGAAGTGTGCGCTAATTAGCAGAGCGTTAGAGCAAGGCCTGAGTCACCAGCCTAATTATCAACAGCTCCTCCCAGGCTCACAAAGGCTGGGACTGCAGCAGGTGATGTTACTGTGTCCCCCTCCTTTTGGGCAAAAATAGCTCCCAAGAACGTGAGAAAATGAGTCTTGTCACTTGTCTTGCACCATGTTGTCCTCCTCAGCTGCTCCCGAAAGAATTTATGTGAAATGTCATTATAGAACCACAGAATGGTTTTGTCCTAAAGGAACCTTCCAGTTCCAACCCCCTGCCATGGGCAGGGACTCCTTCCACTGAACCAACCTGCCCTTGGACACTTCCAGGGATGGGGCACCCACAGCTTTTCTGGGCAACCTGTGCCCTCAGAGTGAAGAATTTATTCCTAATATCCAATTCAAACCTATTTTATCAGTTTATAGCCTCCTTGTCCTATCACTTCATGACCTTGCAAAAAGTTCCTCTCCAGCCTTCAGGGTCAGCCAAGCAGAATCCAGCCTTGTTTTTTGGGTGACACTAACTCAAAACCAAAAGCTTGGGGACTAATTTTCATTTATGTTGCCTCATTTTCTTATGCAAAATGATCTGTGGCCCCTGCACAAAGTAAAGCAGCTTAAGACCACCAGGCTGCAGGATCCACTTTGGATCCACATTTCCCTTGCTTTCTCCAGCCTCCCCTTTGTTCTACAGGGCTTTAAGTCTCAGTGGCCCACTGGGGTTGATCCTTGAAGAGATTTTCCACTGAACTTCTCTAGGTGACATGTTTGCTCCTCCTCAGAAGGGATATGAGCTACATCCAGCCACATGTTCACCTGGAGAGGTTCCTATAGGGGTCTTTGGGAGGGGGATTGAAAGGTTTCACCAGGGAAGGACCAGATCTATCCCCAGTGCTGCTCTCACCCAGATAATGGGAGTTTTTGGGAAGGAACAGCCTTCCTCCTGGGGAATGGCAGGTCCATGGGAAGATTACCCTGCTGTTGCTGTACAGTCACACCTGGGTTTTATTTCAGTTTTATAAGACTTCTTCTGGCAGGCACAAGGTCCAGGCAGAGGCATCACCCTTCCACGTGTTGGTTATCTCCAGGGGAGGAGCTGACTCTTCCCACCACCCTGAACTTTAGGCACAGGAGATCTCACTGAGCCTGGGGAGCTGAGCCAGATCCAGAGCTCCAACGGGGGACAACGCAGAGGAGAAAAGAACTTTCGGCTTTGCAAACTTTCACTTCTCACCTCAGGCTGTCAGTGCACTCACCACTGTGGTGCCTGGGACCAAATAACCTGATTTTCACCAGTAGGATCTCAAGAGGAAGAGCCAGAGACAAAACCCATTCAGTTCAATATCAGCATTCATACACAGAATATAAAGCATTTTTAGTCAATGAGTCAAAATAAGGCATTTTTAAAAGATTTTGTTTGTTAATTTTGCAGCCAGAGGAAATTGCAATGTGGGATTAGAGCACTTCTCAGCCAAGGTCTCCAGTAGTCCTCAGGTCCAGGCAATGAGCTCCAAAATGCAGCCCACATTGAGCCCTTCCTTGCTCTATGATCAGGAGTCAGGAATGAGTACATGTAGCTCCTCATTTGCCAAATGCAGTTTTACTTTTGGTTTTATTTCTTCAAATTTCTGAAGGAAAAGGAAGCAAAAGCAACAAACAAAGGAAACAAAAGAAAAAACACGTTATTGTGCTAATAATGCCTGAAAGGTGAGAATAAAATGTTCCAATATTCCAGGAGCTAAGTCCAGGTCAGCTCCCACAGCAAGAGATTAATTTGCTGAGAACAGTATTATTCTGCATTATGTCTTTGAGAACATCTCAGAATTAAATCTCAGGGGTTTTGTACTGGGCTGACAAATTTTCTGCTTGCTTTAAAACTCAATTTTCAGTCTTGTAAGTAACTTGTGACTGGAAATGTTTTCTGAGGTGGTACAAAGTCCAAATAGCAGTTCACCCTGCAGCAAAGATAAAGTTCCACTGCTGCATGTGGTGTGCAGATCTGTTTTGCTCTGACCTTGGGATCTTGCTACTCCATGTGCCTGGAAAGCAGAATTTAAAGTGATAATAATGATAATTAATAACTCTACTGGTTTGAAAGCAAAACCAGTGAGAGACTCCAAGTCAGAAATAAAATTTAATAGGGAAAAGAAAAAAAATAAAACACATGGAATAGTACAAAAGAAAACCACTGACAGAGTCAGAATACACCCCACTAGTTAGAGTGGTGGTAGCAGGTGAAGTGGTCTTGTTGAAGCAGTGATCCTGTAGAAAGGTCTGGTAGCTCTTGTCCTCTGGAATCCAGTGGAAAAGGCTGCTCTGGTGTTCCAAATCTCAGTTTTTATCTGGGTAGGAAAGGCTTGGCTCCTCCCCTGGCTGGAGCATCTCCCAGTGGGATGATGGAATTTTATCAGTCATGCACTGGGACTCAATGGCCATGAACAGGAGATATCTCCTGGAGGGAGGATGGGCTGTGGGAAAGATAAAGATGACATTGCCCCACCTGGTTTTTAACAGATGGCCCATTAGCAGGGGATATGTCCCACAGAGAGAAGAATCACTGCTCCCCCTGTTTTCAGCAGATGGTGATAGAATACAGACTTTTGGGCATATCTTTACATTATAACCTAGGACAATAACTGATAATAATTGACCTTATAATCTGTTTTTTCCCAAGAATCTTCAGATGCTTTAGAACTCCTGGGAGGCTCTGGCCAAGTTCAACACCCCACCTCCCCCTGAACTGTTTTTGTTCACTATTGTTCCAATCATCACTGTGTTAGCAGGCTTTAATTTGTGTTGGATAACTTTGTCCCAGATGTGTGACTCATCTTTATTCCTTATCATTTTGCTGGGATTCCCCCCAGCAATGCAAATCACCATAATTTCATTCAATCCATGTGTAAAGTTGCACTGAAAAGGCAATTCTGCCCCAAGTTGGCCTTGAGGATAGGTGAAAAACATGGCAAATGGTGTCCTTCAGGAGCTTTTGTTACTCTTACAAAATATTCTTTGTATGTCTTCCACAGAAAACTCAGAGTAGACAAGAACGTGGAAAAACAAAATGAAAAGGAAATGAAATTGCTCAAGCAGTACTGACAGCAAAGGATGAAGGGCAGGTATAAGAGATGATCCTGTGGTGGATAAGAGTAAACATCTCCCTTTTCATCCATTGGGAAAAATTCCACTCTGGTTTAAACTCTTTACATGGAAATGTTTATCTCTGTAAATCTGGAAATAACCACATCTCTGGGAAGATGGCCCAAAGCTGTCATCTGACTAATTTAACCTGGGTTGGAGTAAAAGAGAAGAAACTTCTGAGTGGAGAAATTAGAAATTCCCTGTGGAAACCACCCACGGGTAGAGTCAACATGACAGGCAGCCTCAGCTCAGACCAGAGCATCAGCAGAATTTGATTGCCATGGCTACTCATGAAGTGTCACTTGTTCATCAAGTTAGAGCCTATTAATATACAAAGCTTTAAAAATGTGTTGTTGTGTGTTTGGAACAGAATCACAGAATGGTTTGGGTTGGAAGGGACATTAGAATGGTCACTTCAGACCAACCCCCCTGCCACAGGCAGAGACACCTTCCACTGGACCAGGTGAAAAGCTCCATCCAGCCTGGCCTTGAATAGGGCAGAGTAATCCAAGATTTCACTTTCCCCCCTGATTTTGGAGCATTTTCTACCAGAGCTGTGGATCCCCTTGTTCCTTTTGGTTGTCATAAGCCACACCCAAAACCAGGCCACTCCAGAGCATGGCGTGGATGCTGAGATCACAAACTAAAAATGATAAGGACCTTTCCATTCCCTGGCACTCCAGGCATCTCCAGCCAAGCTGCAGACAGTGAGGAATTCATCCCTCCTGCAGAGTTTATTGTTCCTCCTGTTTAACACACAGATAATGAGCCACAGAGGTGTTTAAACATTCTGGCCAAGGTCTTGGAGGAGTCTCAGCCACAGATGCAGAAAGAGAGCTCAGTTGTCTCCTCTCCAGATCCTGCTGATGGAGCACTGTCAAAAGCTCCTTGTCCCATCACCCCCAGGTAGATTCCTTTGTGCTGAATCACTGGTAGCAAAAGGAATATAATAATTAGAACAATTAACTCCTACACAAGCAAGGCATGATGCAGTTTGCAGAGATCTCCAAGAATTCTTTATCAGTAATTCACATCTGTGTAGATGGAAGCACTGGAAAGTCAAATCACTCAACCCCAGGCCTGTCCTGCTCAGTTACAGGACAACCCCTGAGACCCAGCTCTCCTGCCAAAGGGGACACCAAAGGTGGGTGAGAACACAAGTTAATCTTATCACATGCCTGCAAGCCATCCCAAAAGGCTGCTTGCAACACCTCATCCTTGGAGCGTTCAGCATGTGATCAAGGTCACATTTTGCATGTCAAATTTCCCAGGTGGAGACCTGGGCAATGCTCATGAGGAATTTGGGTGTGTTTGCATAAGTGTACCTTTATCCAGATATTCAGCATGCCAGGAGGAACAGCACAAGCAAGTCAGCTAGAAGAGATGTTACTTAGGATTTGGTACAAAATACTTTTTTTTTTTTTTTTTTTTTTTTTTTTGAGGAAGTTATGCATGATTGAGAAGAGTCTGCATTTCTCATGCCCTTTCAGACTTGGTCTCCAGGACTGGTCCTCAGAAAAGGGACAAAGCCAATGTTTCAACTGGAGTTCCATTCCTGCAGAAACCACGCTGAGGCTTTTTGTTTGTTTTCCTTGGAAAAAGCTACAGGTTGCTATGCACAGCATTCCTAATTTACCCAGCCATCTGCAGCAGAAGGCTGGTGGTGAATCAACACCAGCTGGAGCTCAGTAGAAGTTTTTAGGTTGCAGTTATGCTGGGCTGTGTTCTGAACCTTCACTAATGGGAGCCTCCCAGCTGTTTCTAATATCTACTGATGTAGATTGATCAGATCCTCACCAGAGGAGCAAGCAATAGCTCCTGACATCGTATTAAACTCCCAGCCCATAAACACTCCTAGATTACTGTTGGTGTCACTAAGCATATTGGTTTTAATAATCTCCAATCTTCAGTTCATCCTCCAAAATCTACTCTCCTTTTGGGCTACAAATTCCTCAAAAGCTGATTCCTTCAATTTCCCAGGACCCAGAGAATCTGATAGCATATGAGACCCTGGGGAAAGCAAAGTGTTTGTTTGGTGTGGGAGAATGCTGAGATCAGCTCCCAGATCTCTCAACCAAGATGTTAGATTATGCCCAGGCCACCTGTGGGATTCCCTGCCCTGTTCCTGGATCACAGGAGAGGAATATAAAGTTGAATATGTACCTTTTGTCAAAACTGTGACTTGATGTCATCCCACAGACCCTCTCATTTGGTCCAACTGATCCAAGTTCCTAATAATGGTTTCACTAACCAGAAGAATTTAGTGCAAACAAATGTATGAGGCTTTGAGCTACCTGGTCTAGTGGAAGGTGTCCCTGCCCATGGCAGGGGTTTGGAACTGTATGATCTTTATGGTCCCTTCTGACCCAAACCATCTCAGGATTCTCTGATCTTGGCTATTGGCAAACACAAGAGTGTAAAATCAGTCATTGGTTGAGTCAATGAGTTGAAATCCATCATTCTCACAACTGAAAGGCCCATAAATAAGGGCAAGTTCAACTAAAAATTTAAAAATTATTGATGTTTTCTCTGGAACCCCAAACATCTTTTCTCACACCAGACAATACCTGAGTGCTTCTAATTTTCCTTATGTTGAAACCCTTTAAGAGCTCTCTGATGGTTTTATAGATGATGTAAAACACTCCCACTTTGTGGTTCACCTTCCCCTTTGCCTTGAGTGTGGACTGCTGAGGACTGGGAGATGCCAAAGCTTCTGCACAGCCTTTGGCTTTATCTACAGGGGCAGGAGATCTGAACAGAATCAATTTTGGGTCTTCATTTCATGAAATTAATCACAGCATTCTTGAGCAGGTAGAGAGGAATGTGTGCATTTTGAGCCCCTGCTACAGCTGAGAGTGAAGGGCAGGAACACACCCACAAAATGCCTTAGAACAACTGCAGCTCCTAAATGGTGGAAGAGATGATTTTGGGGCTGGCTGTCAAGGCTCTGCTCACGAAGATTAAATCCTGGGACACATCAGGAATTACTTGTTGCCTTGCTCCATGAATTTGATCTTTCCTAGGCCTGGAACAGTTTTGAACCTCTAGGTTTTTTTGTCTGGGAAGAGCACAATCAAGTTCCATTCTTAATACAGGAGCTGGAAATTCAATATATCTTCACTGAGTTCAACTGATTTAATTCAAGTTGGTTGAGATTGGAATATGGCACAGAGACAGACCCATTGCTTCAGCTGCACCTGTCCTGTTCACATGTCCCTCCAATATTTCTTCACTGTTTGATGTGAGGGATGCTGTGTGTCTGCTCACAGGTAACTCAGTGGACCAAATAACCTCTCTGTTACAGAATCACAGAAGGGTTTGGTTTGGAAGGGACTTTTAAGATCATCCATTTTCAAACCTCTGCAATGGGCAGGGACACCTTCCACTATCCCAGGTTACTCCAAACCCTGTCCAGCCTGGCCTTGGACTCTTCCAGGGATCCTGGGGCAATTACAGCTTCTCTGGGAAACTTATCTTTGTTTCTGTCTGACCTTCACTGCTCAGTCTTCACAAGTTTATGCTGACAGTGGGGAAATCCTACAGGCAGACACAGATCAGACAGCACTGTAGCTCCCTGTCACTGTCTTTTGTCTGGAGCTTGCTCATTCTCAGATAACAGTCCTTAGGTATTTTCTTTTTCCTTTCCTATGAATTTTTAAGGCAAATGACACCAGGTTTTTATCTCCAGACACTGGAATTTTATTTTTATTTTTATTTAAATTTGCAGCCCATAAAAACAGGATCAAGCTACTAATTATTCAATCTGATGATCCTGGAAGTATTCTCTAAACCCACTGCTGGAGGGATCACAAGGCAGCCCAGACGTGGCATGGCAGTAGATGGCGCTGAAGCCCTGGGAGCCCATCAAGGAGCCCTGAACAACCCTCTCCCACCTTGTAGGGCTTCCCAAAAAACCTCCCCCCACTCTGTTCCCCTCTTACAGCAGATCACAGGGAGACCTTGCCACTGAAACCTGGGACATTTTGAGACCACATGCTGTGGGTGATGGTCAGAGTGCCTGACTGGGAGTATAAAAATGGCAACAAGCCAGGGACCACAGAGGATCCCTGTTTTTGGACAGCAGCCCTGTGCAGTTCCTTTCCCACTACCACTTTATTTGGAGGGTTCCACACAGCCACAAAGCAGCTGATGGCTCCTTGCTCTGATCTCAGCAATCTCTCCAGAGGCAATTTCCATTTATAGGTCCAGAAGTGTGTCTCCAATTATACAAGTGCTGCAGGGTGGCTCCAAGGCTCTGTGTGCCCCTGCCACCGTGAGACCCCTGGGGACAGGTGACAGCTCCCAGGTCAGGAGCCATCCTCCCTCTCCTGTCTGATGGAACACCCTGTGTCTCAGCTGGAACTTGACACTGACTTCCCTGTCTGCTCTTCTGATGGTTTCAAGGAAAAAAAAAAAAAAAAAAAGAAAAAAAAAAAAGCAGCAGAGGATAATATTCATTTGTCCTGTCCTGTAGGTGATATGGCTGGAGGAGGCTGTACCTCATGGTCACTCAGACTCAGGACCACAGAAATTTCTTAGCTGAAAAAATGCAGATTTGTGTCTATTCCACTGGTGGGTGGAAGAAATGCACATTTCCAAGTGCTCACAGCAAGGAGCAGTGGAAGGATGACTTCAGGAGGAGCATGTGTCATATTGAGGCACTTTCTGGCATGACTAAGATGAGTTGTGCCTTCTGTAGCTCAGAGAGAGCACAGGAGATGGCCAGATCTGCCTAAGCCAATTGAGCCAAAGGCACATGGGCATTTTGTCACCTAAGTCTAAACTGGACATCACACCCACTGCTTTCCCTGGGAGCTGGGCATCACTCATATTTCCCTTGAGGTTAAATTGCAATACTGGCACTGCTGGGGCACCTCAGTTAAATACTGTGTGTTCCTGGCAAATTGGTGTCATCAAGGCAATAAAAGCAGATAAAGATAAAATAAGTCCTTAATTGCTTCTGAGGACAGGAGCAACCAGACTTGGGCCAGACAAGAATCTCCATGTTACCCTTAATGCTTCCTGGAGTTACCTGTTCAAATTGAGGAGCAGTGGAGAAATACCTTGAGGATCTTATCAGAATAAACCCCAGCTCCATAAAATACTCAAGATAGCTGAGAAATTCCCTCTTCTTCACATCCTTGTAGATATTGGAAAAACCTTCCCCTGGGGCCAGTTCCCTGTCCTCCAGCAGCCCGTGGTTACTCATCACATCAGGGCCATTGTGACCATTTTAGACAGGAAATTAAGATTCTCACTAAACCAAACCCCTTATCTAATCTCCATGTTCAATATTTTCACCTTGCTTGCACTAAAGACATTTCCCTTCACATCCATAAAGCTGGGACAGATCAAAGGACAGTTATCACGGGGTTGTGTGTGCTCACAGGGAGGGGAAGCTTTTCTCACAGCTGCAACACCTCCACGTTTTACCTGCAGCCTCATTAAATCATTCCTGGGATGGAACTCTTCAGAGGTCATGTGGCCAAGCCAGGAACTTATCCTCTTTAGTCACATAAGGACATTTCATTCTTCTCACGGCAGTTACCTTGAGATAATCAGGACATTGATGCCTGTACTGGATCCATATTGATTCTGAAAGTACAACAGGTGTATGGTTTTGTATTTTTTCATTTTAACAGGAACAAGGGCACGTGGTGACAGATTGAGAGGGAATGGCTTTTAACTGGAAGGGAGTAGGTTGAGATTAGGTATTACAAAGGAATTCTTCCCTGTGAGGGTGGGGAGGCCCTGGCACAGGGTGCCCAGAGAAGCTCTGGCTGCCCCTGGATCCCTGGAATGTCCAAGGCCAGGCTGGATTCCACTTGGGATAGTGGAAGGTGTCCCTGCCCATAGCAGGGGCTTGGAATGAGGTGGAATTTAAGTTCCTTTCCAACCCAAACTATTCTGTGACTTTCAATTAATTGCTCCTGCTGAGGTTTACTCTGGCTGGGATAACCAGTGCTGTGTGCTAACTTAATTCATCCCAGAAACATTCCCATAAAAGCCCATGCTGGTGTTAAGCACACCTAAATGTTCATAACTAGACAGATGGAGAAAAGATGCACATGTGTGTGTGCCAAGACTGAAATGGCATCATGTGTCATGCCTTCACTCTTACAAACATCTGATTTATGCATTATTAATGCCAAGGCACCCAGATTATCATTTCCAGCACTGTGTACTCATACCTAGGTGAACGTGGGTGGATAGGGATTGAATACTTCAACATACACACATGAATATGGAAAAATTTCTGAGTGCAAGATCAGAAATGGATAGACAAATGTGTGGTGCAGAAGTTCAGATATCCAAAAAGAAATCTTCTGCATCTAGATGTCAAACTGCTAGAAATCCCAGCACATTTATAACAAATCTTGCCAGCTCCTTTCCTCCCCTGCCTGAGCAGATAAAAGTGTGCCCAGGTTTGCTGGGATCAAAGGCATCCATCATCCACGAATGAGTGTGTGCCCCTGTGACACAGAGAAACAAATACTTGGATGCTGACTGGCAATAAATAAATACCTGCCGGTGTTTATTCCACACCCCAGGGTGGGGCTGGCACTCCGGCTGATCAAGTGAGTCCCTTTTGTGTTTGTTTTGTCGTCTCCAGGGGGTTTCCCGTCCTTTCCCAGCCCTCTGGTGGGGATTGGCAGGCAGGGTCCCACAGTGATGCTCTGTGTGACAAGAAAAGCTGCAGAGGTGGGCTGGGGACCAGCTCATCCGGGAGGTTTAATGAGCGGTGTGGGGGAAAGGAGAAGCATCTCCCTAAATACAGAGTGAGTCAAACTCACCTCTGGCGAAGGGAGAAGAGGACCTGGAGCAGAGGAGGCGTTGACAAGGCACCGTGTGTGCTCTCTGTCACATCCTCTGCTGTTTACTCAAGCTGCAGGGATGGGAGCAGAAGTAAAACCTGATTTAGGTCACATATGCCTTTCTCTCTGCTCAGTGCTGGAGTCAAAACATCCCGTGGGCAAGGGGAGGAGGAGGAGACAAGGACCCAGTGCACTGTCTGGGAGATGAGATAGGATTTGATGCACAGTCCTGGACTAGGAGCCAGACCATTTCTCCCAGCAGAGAGCTGGTTTTGCTTCTCTCTAAAACCTTCTTTTCTGTTGTTGTTGTTGATTCACGACAGGTAAGTTTGGCTTATCAGAGACTTTATTTTCATAATCAAGAATCTTTGCATAACCAATGAACTCTGTTCCCAGCTTGTTCTGTAAAGCAAACACTAGCTGGCAAGGAATTTGTTAGATTTATGCACCTAAACAATAGGTATGGTTTGCTTCCTCATCCCCTGCCCACCCAGCCTCTCCAGTGCAGCCTCTGGGCTCTGCATGAAACCAAACTAGGAGTCAGGGAGTCAGTCTGGGACCTCTGACATCCATCTGCTGGGCAAAGCCAGGAGGAGCTGTGCCAGGACCCCCACTCCAGGTATCCCAAAGACCCCTCTCATGCAGTTTAGCTGTGGGCAGTGCTAGGGACATCACTCCCAGGGATGGGGCAGCAACAGATGCTCTGGGCAACCTGTGCCAGAACCTCACCACCTTCCCATCCAAGAATTTCTTTATTTTATCTAATCTAAATCTCCCCTCTTTTAGTTTAAAACCCTTCCTCTTTTTCATATCACCATCTGCCTATGTAAAAAAAATCACCCTCCTTTTTATAAGCCCCCTTCATGTACCAGGAGGTGTTTTAAGGTCTCCCTGGAGCCTTCTCCAGGTGATCACGTCC
The DNA here is from genome assembly GCF_029582105.1 of Oenanthe melanoleuca. Taxonomy (NCBI): domain Eukaryota; kingdom Metazoa; phylum Chordata; class Aves; order Passeriformes; family Muscicapidae; genus Oenanthe; species Oenanthe melanoleuca. The sequence continues at coordinate 66,318,164 of NC_079334.1, forward strand.
AGCTCTCCCAGCCTGGCTCCAGAGCAGGGGGGCTCCATCCTTTGGAGCATCTCCATGGCCTCCTCTGGATTATCTCCAGCAGCTCCAGGTCCTTCTGCTGCTGGGCCCCAGCAGCTCTGCAGGTGGGGTCTCACCTGAGTGGGGCAGAGAGGGAGAATCCCCTCCCTTGACCTGCTCCCACACTTCCTGTGATGCAGCCCAGGATGCACTTGAGCCACAGACCCAGTGAATTAACTGGAAGGAACCCTCTCACCAGGAGCCCACACGTAGGGACAGATCACAAAATCAGTGCTGCTGCTTGTCTCTGTAAAGCAGACAGAAAAAAAAAAAAAAGGAGTCTTCAAGCCCTGTGATCAAGCAGTGGGAGAGCTCTCCACCATCTGCCTGCTGCTAAATTAAACATGAGCTTTGCCTAAGCACACGGCAATTACTGGAAAAGGCAGAGTGTGACATGTGGTGACATCCTCCCCCTCGCTTCCTCTCCCCCCGTGTGAGCAGCTGAGCCAGCGCCGGGCAGAGATGCAAATCTCAGTCACTGCTTGCACTCACCACGTGTGACAGGGCTCAGTGGCCAGAGAAACAGCCACTGGACCAGCCTGAAACGCTGCTGCCCTCACAGCCCCCAGTGCTGAAATGGGTGGGCAGAATGCACCCAAAGTGCAGCAGTTTCATGGCTTAGGCTGGTGGCTGTTAACCTTTTCCAGCCTGGTGGAGAGTTAGGAGTACAACAATTAACTCCTGGTTGTTGACTGCAAAAGGAGCTGCAAATTTTGGCAGTGGCAGCACCTGCCTGCCGAGGCACAGGTTGTAAATCAAAGCATCAGCACTAATAAATGCAATGTCAAGAAGCTAAAGAAAGTCAATATCCAATTTGTACATCAGCTAGAGGCTCTCCTGTGCTTTATGACTCCTCTGGTCCATTATCAGATAGTGATAGGACAAGAAGGAACAGTTTTAAACTAAAATAGGATAGATTTGGATTGGCTATTATAAAGAAATTCTTTACTCAGAGAGTAGTAAGGCACTGGAGAAACTGTGACTGCCCCATCCAGTGTTCAAAGCCAGGTTGGATGGGGCTTGGAGCAACCTGGTCTCATGGAAGGTGTCCCTGCCCATGGCAAAGGGGGTAGAACAAGATGATCTTTAAGGTTCCTTCCAGCCCCTGTGGTTCTGTCAGCATCTGCCCCGTTGGACAACATCCCTTCTCTGCAATCCCCCAGCCCCAGCAGATCCTGAACCAGAAGGCCAAAGTGAGGTGGGAGCACAAGGTTGATGTGCCCTGTGGGAACCCTGCTTGCTTGGGATTGACTAGCAGGTCTCAGGACTGCAGAATATCCAAACTGGGACCATGGGGGAGGAGGGGGATGCTGGTTCTGGAGGGCAAGGAGGATGTGCTTCCACCTTTTGAGAGATGCTCTGGCTATGTTTGAAAGCAAAATGGGCTCCACATCTGAGCCCTGATTTTGAACTTTTCCCATACATGAATGAAAATGCTGGAGATCCAGGTGGGTGTGTGACTCTTCCTAGAGGATCTAACAGAAATTTATCCCTCCAGGAATCACTGAAGTACCCCTGGGGATCCCAGAGAGTGAGAAATGAGGTGATTCACCACTTCTTGAGCAAATAAATCAAGCACAGGATTTGAGCTCCAACAGATCTATTCTGAATCCACTCTCTGCATCCAAGATGCACAGAGGAGCTCATGCCACTGCCAGACATAATAGCCTGATAGTAACAAAGAAAACAATGATAATAGTAATAATAAAATACAAATTTTCTGTCTATCAAGGCCAGACCTGCCTTGGGGTGATTTGCACACATACAGATACCAGCAAAACAAGCAACTTTGAGTGGTTCAACAAGCAGAGCTGGCAGCTGATGGGGGAAATATTTTGTTCCTCTGCCCCAGGTGTTTTCTCATAGCTCTCCCCTTCCATGTACAAGCAGTGGGGATGGAGTTTCCCTCTGAGATTTGGGAGTTTCCTGGGGCTGTGCATGGTGTGCATCATGCTCATGTGGCCACAGCTGCTCCCAGTCCTACCCAGTTCATCCATCATGGTCATTGTCCTCCTGACAGCAGAATGCTGCCCTCAGCTGTGCTCACAGACCCTGTAGTTACAACCCACACAATCCTGAGGTCCACAGGCTGCACCTGTGGTCAAGATCCTTCTCAGTGTGCCACAAATAAGGAGCTGATTTGAGGACTCTGATTTATTTTGGGAGAGAACCCATGGACACCCCCAGCTGATGCATGTACCCAGACTGGGTGATGGGAGTGGTGTGACTGCATCCCTGAGCCCTGGCATCCCCTGCACTGCTCCTGGTCTGTCCAGGCCACACACCAGGGACACACCAAAGCACTGATGACCCCTGCCCTGACCCTGCTGGTTTGCCAGTATAAACACAGCCTGGCATGTAGATGCAGAGAGCTGCAATTTTTGACAAACCAACATTTTCATCTCGGAAGAAAGCTCACCCAGAAGAATTCTGTGTGGCTCTGCCTGCCTTCCCAGCCTCACTTAAACACAGATGATTTCTCCAGCAGCCACAGCCCTGCTGTGATCCCTGCCTGCTCAGATGAGCTCCTGCAGATAGTGGCTATAAATAATCCCAGCAGGATCAGAAATGACCTCCCTGACAGATTTATTTACTGCAGGCATGACCAACACACAGTGATTTAACTTGCTTTTTGCACACAGTTGCTTGGGCCCTTTGGTTAATTACCTAGAAGAGGATGTTAGCAGATTTCCACTCTGGAATGTGTCATTTTTGATGGTTTCAGTGCTGTACTCTGTCTCAGCAGAGGTGATGATAACCCAGGGAGGGTTGCAGCTAATGGGATCTGTCTGAAACCTGTCCAGTTCACCCAAGGACACCAGGCCTGATTCTGATACAGCCATTAGATCCATTCCCTTGGGTGGATTTATTCCTAAGCCCTCCCAGTTTCCTTATCCAGAGGTATCTTGATCTCTGACATTTGCCTATTGAGGAATGAGGTGATTGTGAGTGAGAGTGATCTCCCACAGCTTGGCCTTGGGCTCCACCCTTCAAAGCTGGACCCAGACTTCTTCCTGAGATGGATTCCACAGCTGTTTATCTCAAATTAGCTCTTCAAAACAATAGAGGAATTTGGCAACTGCTTAGTTTTTCCCTTTAGCTTTGCCCAGGGGCAAACACATCCCCTTTTGGAGCAGGCACAGTTTGCTTGTGCTCATTTAGCACTTCAACACTGATGTATTTTCTGGAAAGTTAGTGTTTGTTGGTTGTTGCTTGTGTTTCTTTTGACACTGATGGTGTGAGGAGCAAGGAGTTGGATGTAAGGATCCATATGGGTCCCCTCAACCTGAGATGTTCTACACTTCTACAACTTTGATCCATATCTTGCAAGAGATGCACAGATATGAGAACTCCATCCACAGCCAGTGGATGGGCTGGACATTGGAACTGTGTGAGCTCCTGCTTTCCAAAAATCCTGGCTGTGCCAAATTCAAGCCATGAAACCAAATCTTCTCTCCCCAGGCTAGCACAAAAGCCCTCCAGGGCACCCAGAAAGAGAAATACTTTGCAATGCATTGCCCTGCCATTGGGAAGTACCAATGGGGCAGATCCCCAGGCTACATTTATGGGGGAAAAAAAAAAAAAAAAAGGGGAAAAAATATAAAATAAAAAAGAAGAATTAAAAAATAATTGAAGAGGCTCCTAAAGAAGCTGCAAAACTCAGGGACACACAACCAAACCATGGCCATGGCAGCCCATCAGCCAAACCCAACACGTGCACGGGCTCACCCCATGGCATCCCTGGCTTAGCTTAACCCTCCCAGCTCTGCTGAGCCAGCCCTGCTGCAGGAAAATCAGCTTCACAGCCCAGGCAAAAAGGCACCCCGGGCTGGTGACACCTGCAGCCCGTCCTTGCCAGCCCTTGGAGCAGCCCTGCAGGCTCAGGGCAGCAGAGCTTTGCTAGGAGAGGCTTTGGGAGCAAGGTGCAGATCAGCTTAGCAGATAGCAGGTGATTAAACCCGAGATAAAACCACCAAGGGCAGACAGGTGGCTTTGTGCTTCAGCCCAGAGCTGCCAGCCTCTGTCCCTGTCTGGGGCACTGCTGGCAGAGCTGCCCAGAGCATTTCCAGGGGTGACACTGAGGTGCAGACACACCACACTCATCAGCATTCCTGAGGCTGCTCCTCTCTGCTGGGGCTCCCAGGACGTGTCTGGTGTGTGGGCAAGGTGGGCATCCAGCCCTGTGCAAGACAAAGGCAATAAAAACCCCATTTCATCTTTAATGAGTGATAAAAGGTCACACCCATTCTCCCATAATTGCTTCTTCTACCCCCAGCATTACTCCAGTGCAGTGTTTTTTCCAAGGGAATATTTTTTTCAAAAAAGGCCAACACTGCTTTAAAAACATCTTCAGCAAAACAGGGAAAATGGTATGTCATTTCACAAGGTCAAAAAGAGCTTCAGAAATTTTGAAAAATATCAGTTTCATCCAATTTGAAGGAAGGTATTTTTATTTTTATTTACATTTTAAAAAGAAGATGTCTGGTGGACCGAGATCCTTGGTTTTCAGCCAGCTGTAACCATGAGTCCTTCAAACCCTTTATAACAACTTTTCTGGCTTAATTCAGTTTCTTCCCAGTCCCATCTCTCTCCAGGGTTTGCTGACTCCTGCAAGTAATTTAATTTAAGGGATGCAGGTAGACTTCTTTCCCCTCTGCAACAGACTCCATCACAAAATTTGGGCAAAACTCTTCCCAAAAAGAGGCTTAAATCAGTCTCTGTGCAGTGGCCATGCTCAGAAATATTCACCATAAACCAGTTAGCAAGCCTGGAAAGGCATTCCAGTCATTATTACAAATTAATTATGGTGAATATCAATGCTTTATTATTTTCCTATGCCTTGCTTATCCAGCAGCCAGTCCTTGCTGGGTAATTTATAGCCAGATGAAAACCTCCCTGTGCCAAGTTCAAAAAGGTGGGTGGGCTCATCCACACCAATGTAAAAATGTCACTGAGAGTGTGCCCAAGTGGATGATAGGAAAGACTGGGACAAAATAGCAGAACAATGCTGAGGGATGAGGCAGGCAGAGAGAAGGTGGATGTGAACCTGTGACAGGTGAATTCAGGCTGGCAGAAGGAGTGAGTGAGTCAGGGCATCATTTTGGGGTCAGAGGGGGGGACATTAATACAGCCTGAAAGGGAAAAGAGCAGCCCTGGCCTGCCAGGGTAAGAACAGTCCCTGCAGCAGCAGAGGAGAGGCAGGAAGGCAATCAGCCACTGTGCCACCATCACCCTGACACCCTGCTGGGTTTGCTGCAGGGACATCCAGGACAGGCAGAGAGGGTGGGGTGACCAGGCACCTCTGTGAGAGCCACAGCCTCCTGTCCCCCTGTCACTGATGGATCAGGGCCCTCTAAAGAATGGGTTTAGGGCAAATCTGGGAGGAAACCTCTGAACGGGGTCCCTCTAGGAAGCACATCCAAGCAGTCCCTCCCCTAACTTCAAGGAAATATTTCCTCAGAGAGAAGTGGAAAAAAAACCTCTTTATTCAACAGGCAAGGCACTTTCCAGCACAAAATGAACAATACTGAACAACAAAACCTCAAAGAGATGACAAAATCAGCAGAGTCCCTTCTGTGGGTCACAGCCCAGCTCACTCAGGCTGTTCTCAGTCCCTCCAGCCTGGGAAATGCCACAGCCCAGGTGGGCCACAGGTGTGAGCTCCTGGTGCTCTTCTGGATTTTCAGGCCACAGCAGGTTCAAGTAATTCCAAGAAAAAGGAAAAAAACCACAGTCCAGGCAATTCTCTGCCTCAGCTAGCCAGAAAAACTAACCAAAAGCAAAAAGAGAGCTCTGTCCTGCTGTCCAGTGCAGACAGCACAGTCTGTGTGAGGGATGTGGGGGAGAAAGTGCAGTTTGTGATAACAAACTCTGCACCTCTTCTCTCCCCTTTCACCCCTGGAACCAGTCTCAAAGCTCAGAACTCACCATTCAACACCAACAGAACAGATGACTGGGGATACAAGCATCACAAAGTCACCCCAAGACAGTGGGCAGAGATGGACCAGAACCAGAGAAATGCAAGGTGGCATTTGCTTCAGTGTGCTGCTGCATGGTGGGACTCCCAAGGGACAATATTCATATTTTTAGGTGCCACCAACCTCTAAACCAACACATGCCCTGCTAGCCAGAAAGCCTTGTCCTCCCTCCATCCCCAGCTCTGCCCACAGGTTGGCACCCAGCTTTGGTGGAGGCTCTCCAGTCTGGTTTGGATGACATTTATCAAAATGCTGGGTTTTCCTTCTGCTGCTGCTCAGGCAGTCATTTGGGTGGGTGAAGGCAGCAAATGGCAAGACCCAGCTCTGGAAATATCTCCTCATAATCACAGCTTAATTGTGGGGTTTGAGCTGCAGCTAGAAATGTCTGGATTTGGGGCTGTGCTCATTCTTAGGCTGCCCTCCCCCACGGTAATTAGTCGTTAGGTCTTAATTGCTGTTTCTTTGTAGCTCTAATTCAGCTGCATTTTTTGGTCACAACCTCTGCTGCCACCCACTTCTCTAACTTCTTCTCCAAGCCACCAACATCAAATCAGTGCAAAGAGCACTCAGATACTCTTCAAGTAAAGACCAAATAATGTTTGCTGGTGTCTGGCCAGGAGTGGGTGCAATTTCAGAGTCTGCACCTTCTAACAGAGGGAGCAGCAATTCTTAAAGCCTGGGGGATGCTGAATGTTGTCCCTTCAGACCATGTTAGGTCTGAGTCTTAGACCAGCAAGAAAAAAAATCATTTTAAAGTTTTCTCGTCCAACCCCCCTGCAATGAGCAGGAACATCTTCAGCTGGATCAGGTATTTTGGGGTTATGTCAATGCTTTTGGTGTTGGCTCTTACCTCTACTCCACCCACATGATGTAGTGTCTTCCAGCATTGCTGGCAAATAAATTCAGTTTTGATGCACTTTTTCTACCCACCACACCACTCAGCCTCAAAGAGGACACAGTTGGACACATGAAAAAGGGAAATATAGGGGACAGATATTCACATCCACACAGGATTCCATTAACCAAGGATGCAGCACAGGCTCCTCTGATGGAGAAGGGATCCTGACATTTGCCAGAATTTAGGCATGGAGCAGCAAGACTGTGATTTACACACAGCTACAAAATAAATTTTCCATATCTCAGCATAAATATATTCCTTTTCAGGACATCTTGGCTGCAGCAAAACTGCACAAATGCATCTAGACACCTGGAAATATTGCAGATAATTCCTGCTAGAGCCCCTTGCAAAGCAATTCCCGAAAATAGCCGTTTTTTTTGTTTTGTTTTTTTTTTTTCTCCCAGATGGATAAAAAAGAATAAAAATCCCCTCCAATCCCATGACGTGAGGCAGTCACTCCCCAGCCCGAGGCAGGTGAGCCGGTGCTCCATCCAATGTGCTGCATTGTAAAGGTTTGCCCGCGGTTTAGTTAATCCCAGACACATTCCTGAGCCATCAATCAGAGCTGAGTCAGCCAGCGTGACTGGCCTGCCCTTTTTATTTTTTATTTTTTTTTTTTAGCCATCACAAGTTCTCTCGCCTTGTTTGCCAGCAGTGAGCTGGGGGTTTATTCCTTTTATTTATTTATTTATTTAATTTATTATTTTTTAATAAAATGGGACTTGACTGGGAGCAGGGAAACGTTCCTGCTGTCAAATATAACCTTTAAAGCTGCACTGCCTCGGGGAGCTTCTCCTCTCTGGGATGCTGCTACAAAATGCAGCACATGGAAGAAAAACAGAGGATGCTGCCTGGTTTAGCCCTGATTCCCCTCCCTTACTTGGGCTGGCACCACACAAGCCCCACTGCACACATGGAAAGAGGAGGACTGATTTTTGGAGAAGGGAGGAGGATTTTCTTACAGAGCAGCCTTGGGAATGCTGCCCAAAGCCATTCTCAGGGAGGCAAAACCTTCCTCCCGTGCTCCTGCCACAAGGACAAGGTTTTATCAGGGTTCCCTGCCTGCCCTGGTGTTGTGGCTTGCTGTGACCTCAGCCCACCCTGGCTGGAGGTGTTATCAGCTGCAAGGCTGCACTCTGCCTTAAACACAAATGTTTTGTCTCTGCCTGCTTCAAGGAGACAGCCAGGTTGCTAGAGATAAAAAAAAAAAAAAAAAAAGGCTAAAAAAAATTCAAATCTTATGGCTGCTGGATTTTCCAGAAGGCACGCTGCCCTCAGGATGCCAGAAAATATAGAAAATATAGCAAATATAATTGCTGATGCTTCAGCCACACTTAAAATGAGAGAACAGCCTCCTTGGTGAAAGGGCCTGGAGCACAGAGCAATTGGGAGAAGGGAGATGATCCCTGTGCACCCCAAAAACTCTGGCTCAAAGGCAGGCTCTGCCAGCCCAGGGGAGAGCAGAGCAAGGGCTGCACATCAACCAGCAGCACCCTGCACCTTTTAACCCCTTTTTGCTCCTCATGAGCTTTTAGAGATGCAGCTCCTATAGTGGGACAAGCCTCTAATCACAGAAGAATAATTCACCCAAGGTGTGCTCCAGAAAATCATGTCAAATTACATCTTTCCCTGCCTTCTCCCACTTTTTATCTAGAACATTAAATTAATATTAGATTAATCAATAAAAAACCCACACACATGTTAAGAGGGAACTTTTCTTGCAGGTGGCAGCTGCTGTTTTTGTGCCTGCAGGGCAAAGACAGCCCTGATCTCAGGGGACAGATCTTGTCCAGCCCTTCATTCAGCACCCAAGTATTTCATTTCAAGAACTACACCAGGTTTAATTAACTATCTAGTCCTGCCTAAAAACAGCCTAGATTTAGATCTAGGCAGGACAAGTCCCAATATATCAGTTTTCTACTCAGGAGTGATGTAATATGTAGAGCCTGGGGGCATTTTCTTGTCCTAAGTAGGTGTTAACACTTGTAGAATTCCTAGAATGGCTTGAAAAACACCTTCCACTAGAGCAGGTTGCTCCAAGCCCCCTTCAACTCAGCCTTGAACACTTCCAGGCAAGGAGCATCCACAATATCTCTGAGAATTTTTTATTTATGAGGCACAGGAAGAGGTGTGAGGCTGGAGAGGTAGCACAAGGTGGTGACCCTGAGGGCCTGATTTCTGACACAAGGAAGAACAACTCACATCTGTATTTCAACAAGGTATTTTATTGGTCCAGCAACTGCAAAATATACAAATTTCTGAAAGGCATACCCTGTTTTTAAGCTGGCACAGCTTTATATCAGGCAATTATTCCACATGTATTTACAGAACAGTTAACATACCACAAATTAAAAAAAAAAAAAAAAAGCAATCCCAAGTAACTACACCCTTCTCTCCAAGCTTTGCAGTATACATTAAATAAATAAAGAGCGCTTTGCTATTAAAAAAAAAATAAAAAAATAAATTCAAGTATCACAAAGGAAAACAAAAACCAGAGAGGAAAAAAAAAAGAGATGGGGGAAGAAATCATTGGTGTGGTTTAACATGTCCTCTCTCCCAATGTGCCTTGGCTGTGGCATCAACTGCCCAGTCCTTGGCTCTGTTAACCAAAATAATGGACAGCAGGTTTTTTGGGGCAGTTGTGATGGCACAGAGTTGACACCATCCCACCAACCCCTGCACCACAAGAGGAACTAAGAGAGCAATTTTATCAATGCTGGAAAAAAACCCACCATGTTCAAATTTTTGTAGATCTACTGGGACATCTATTATTACCAAAGGATCAAAGTTTAGGGCAATTTTGTTGGTTTTTTTGTTTTGTTTTTTATATATATATTTATATATATACACACACACAAACATCTGTGCAATTTCACGTGTACAGGACTGATCTCAGGGCAGCCAGACGTCATGTTTGTGTTTGCTGGCTTATCTTTCTGCAGCAGGAGGGGAGAGATAAAACTCCCCATGAAGGAGGAAGTTGACAAGAGCCAAGTGAGCAGCTCCCCAAAACATTCATTTGTGTGAAAGGCAGAGAAACTGAAAGCACAAGATGCCACCCAGGGCACAGAGGGAGAAGTCTGCTTTTAAAGGTTATTTTAACAAGTCTAGGAGGGGGAGTGTTGTTTTATCTGTACAGGGCTATGATACACATATGCACAAGCTCTCACAGGCAGGGCACTGCCAGGACTGTCACCCCCAGGGGACACAGGCTGAGCATGGCCCTGCAGGCACTGTGGTTCACCTTTTCCCAAAGGAAAAACAGACCAAACCCACCCCCAAAACACACACAGCTCTCACAAAAATAGCATTTCTCCACCAAGCCTCTCCTCTCCCATCTCTGGGGATGGTGTGCAGGACACTGGGGAAAGCCATGGGAAGGATGAATCCAAAGGAGGGGGGTGCTGCTTTCACCTCCTGCCTCCAGCAAAAAAAAAAAAAAAAAAACATGAGATGGGTATGGAGAACATGCACATAGGTGGGGGGAAAAATATCCCAAAACCAACCCAAAATACTGAAAAATGGGAAAAAAAAAAAATCATCCAAAATCCACAGACTTTTGCACAAAGCAATAGTGGTTAATTGCCATTTTTAAATGTGTCTCCCAGCCCAGGACAGGCTGCCAACAAGGGAGCTTATAGATCAAACCACTGGGAGTTGGCTGATGGAGTCAGGACCTCACCCTGTTCCCCCCACCTCAAATACTGTAACTACTATTATTTTGTAGTTCCAGCTTTCCAGCATGCAAAAAACAATTAAACAGAAAGAGCTGCCTGTATTCAGGCTTCCCCTGGTAAGGGGCACGACTTGGGAAAAAAAAAAAAAAAATAAAGTAGTTATGCTTCTGCCACAAATAAAGTGCAAAAACCAAGCAGTTTCTAAGTATACACATATACACACATGTGTGTGTATAAAATTTAAAAAATACAGACAAGACTGTCCCTTCCTGTGGCTTTTTGCAGTCAGATCTCTGGTCACCTCCATGAGATCTGTGTGTCTGCAAAATGCATCTAAGCCTCAGGATTCAAACCCTTCCCAATACCTCCACTTTCATCTAAAAAAGAAGAAAAGGGAGATGAAGTACCAGCACAGCACCTCAAACAGTGCTCAGCCTCCCCAAAATTCAACCCATGCCTGAACTCAGACAATCTCTGGGTGCTCCCCAAGATGAAAGCATCACCCAAGCCCCTGCTGGCATGGCTCCTCATGCACTGCAGGCATCTTTCAACCAATTTTAGCAGCAGATCTACATTCTCTGCAAACATCTTGGAAAAAAAAAAAAGTGAAAGAATGAGTTGGTGTTTTTTTTATTAAACCCAGCAGTTCTTGCAGTGAAGGAGTTCACACAGCTGCTTTCCTGGTGCTCACAGATCTGCATGAGCCAGGCTGGCATGTGTGACCAGTTGTAGTGTGGGTGAGGGACTGCAGCACAGCATGTTAGGGGCTTATTCAAAAGTAATTAACAACATTAATAATAATAATTAAAAAAAAAATATGCAAAACCCCTTTACCCACCCCCCCTTCCCCCTGTTTCTCTGCTAACCCCGCACCATCCACATATATACACACCCCACCCAGAGATGGGTGGGTACCAATCATCTATACAGAAGGTCAAAACCACTGGAAAGAGAAGAAAATGCAACTCCTGTGCACTACAGAAGCACTTTACAGCTCGCTACGACCTAACAGGATGCTGGAGAGGAGAGCCGGGCTGCCCCTCCTCGGCTCTCCTGCATCCCCCCGAGCAGCAGTGGGGTTCTGGGGAGGAGCTGGCAGCGTGAGTGGAGCCAGCCCAGCGTGGGGCTGGCACAGCCAGGGCTGGAGGGGCCCCCGGGGCCAGCAAGCGGCGGGAATGGCGATGGGATGAGAAGCTGGCGGTGCTCACGGAGTCACGACGGCTTCTGGGAGCTGTTCATGTTCTGCAACGAGATGGGAGGAGAGAGGGTCAGGCTCCTGCAGCAGCACCTTCCAGAACACAGCAAGGGGATGAGGAGGAACAAAGCCACACGGGTCACTACAAAGCACCCACCACAGGGGAGAGGACACTGCCCACCCCAGGAGAGATGCAGGTGACAATCACTGCCCACCCCAGGAGAGATGCAGGTGACAATCACTGCCCACCCCCTGCTCAGGCACTGCCTGCCTTGAGATACAGGGAGAGAGGAAGGTGACAATCACTGCTCACCCCCTGCTCAGGCACTGCCTGCTTTGAGCTACAGGGTTAGAATTTAGACAGCCCTGAAAACTGAGCTAAACCAAAGCAACTCTCCCACCCCACCCTGTCTGCCCTTCTCTTTGGTCCATGGTGACAGGGGACCACAGAGCTCACTCAAGCAGCCCAATTAAACATCTTTCTCTTGCTCCCCTCCCCATTTAAACATCTCTCTCTGAGGGTGGGCAGTGTCCCGCCCACCTGCCAAGGACAAGGTCATTGTTTGTCCATCCTTGGCAATGCCAAGAACAGGCAGCTCAGCTCCCACTGGCCATGCCAAGGACCAGCCACCACCGGTGGTAGAGCAGCAGCACAACTCTCCTGGTGACACCCCATGAGGTTTCATGGGCCCCAAGAGATGCTCCAGACACAGCCCTGGTACAGAGTGATGACAGCAGGTACCCACCAGCACCAGGTGAGGACCACAAAACCAGAGACAACCAGCTAAACACAAACAGGACCAGCCCCAAGGGGAGCATCTGCTCCAGGAGAATAACAAGGACATTTCCCAACTCACAGAACTACATGAAACAAGGTAGGGGAAAAAAGGACTAGGAAACAGCTAGGAAAGAGTCTCCTTTTTTTAGGGGTTGGATTTTTTTTTAAGTGTTTTTTTGGGAATTTTTTTAATGCTTTAACTACCTAAGCTGTCTCTTACAAGCACCAGGAACCCCAGCCAGGCTACAAGGCAGAGCAAGCTGAGCTGTTCTCTGTTATCTAAGGAGACAGGAGGAGGGTTAGGAAAAGCCACATGCACCACAGCCATTTACCTTGGAAATATTAGCAAAGAGAAAACTTTGAGAAAGTGACAAACGGGTCTTCTTTTTAAGCATGAAAAGTGAAGGGGAGAAGAAGGGAGGGGATCAGGTGACTGTTCAAAAGTGCACTTTGGATCACAAACCAAGCAAAAGGAAAAGAAATCATCACTCCAGGTAGTCCCACGACCCCCAGGCACCTCAGTCCCACAGCCAGGAGGACTCTGAGGTCTCAGCCATGTCCCCAGACTCTCCAGGTGTCCCCTGTCCTCCTGGATGGGGTCAAACCCCAACAGTGAGGGCTGGTGCAGTGAAGCTCCCACTACCAGCCCAGGCCCATGGTGCAAGTTGAAGGAGGTGCTTTCCACCTCCCCAGCCCCATACAGTGGTGACAGGGAGGGACCAAACCAGTGCACAAGGCAGCAGGCTGCCAGGGCTAACAGCAGTGTGAAGGTCACCAAGCCCTGGCTTTGGCCTTTCCTCAAGGGTCCCACAAAAGCAGCCTTTAAGTCCACACTAGGAGGTGGAGACAGGCTCCCAGCAGCTGGAGGTTTTAAATTTGCTGGGTAACCATCACTGCCTGCCCAGCAAACCTGTCACATCCATCTCCCAACTCAACACCAGAGTGTTTTCAGTGCCCCAGCCAGCACCAAGGCATGCAGTGCCTTTTGCTACAATACAGGTGTGAAAACCATGGAGGAAAGGGTGGACAAAAACTAAAATGCTTTCAGAGCAGCCCAAGAGGATCAGGTTTCATCAGGGGCTGTAGTGGCCATGAGCAGCAAGGGAAGGATCACAGGCATGCAGGCCATGCTGAGCACCTCAACCTCTACACTCAGTGATCCCACCCAACCATCCACCAGCAAAGCCAAGTACTACAGCCCTAACTTCCCTTTTCTCAAAATTGTTTACTCTGAAAGGGGAAGAAATCTGAGATTCAACAGCTGCTAGAGGCAAGCAGAGCTGAGCTCTGGCCTGGCTATGTTAGAGTAGATCCCTCCATCTTCAGCCCACAGAACAACCCAAGCCAGGGATGCTCACAGGCATCCTGACTGGAACTGACCCTGATGTGAACTGCCCTCAGAGGGCAAAAAGGCCCCCTGGACACTACCCAGTATCAGCTCAACCTCAAAATCCTCCCAGTCTTTGAGAAGACATCTGAGCACTTAAACTGCTCAACAATGTAGCATTAATTAAGTCCAAAGGCTTCAAATTTATCCAGGAGCTGTCCTGTTCCTGCTACTCAGGGATACAACAGCACTAAGCCAAAACAGAGCCTTAATTATTCAGAATTAGTGCATCAAATGCTCAAGATGTTTTGCTTTCTTAACAGAGGTAGAGAAGGACAACTTCCATTCACTCCGCCCCCAATTTCTAGGCTGTTCCAAAATCCAAGCTTGCAGAACTGCAGAAGGCTGGTCCCAGGATCACCCAGCTCCAGAAAACCCATTCCTGAGAAGGTCAGAAGCTTCTCAGATATCTCCCTGGTGCCATCAGTCACAGACACAACTCAGAGCCCTCAGCAAGGACAGAGCACCCACATCTCTCACCTACAGTACAAAATGCTATCACAGAGGAGACAACTTCAGGAAAAAACAACAGCATCACCCACAGGCATCAAAGTGACAATTTGCTTAATTTCACAACAAAATTGGGACATTCCATCAAGCTAGGATACAAAACCAGCACCCACATTCTCCTCTTTACCATTCCTAAAACAAATCCCCCCTAAAACAAAGTATAACTCCAAGAAATCCACACCCCATCTGGATTTTGCAACAACAAAACAACCCAGCAGGATGGCAAGAGACATGGAAAAAAGGGTTGGAAGGGGGAATAAGACTCAAGAAGGTACTTACAGGCATGCCTTTCCTAGTAAAGGCTGCAGAGAGACAGAGAGAACAGAAAGAACAGAGAGAGGCATCAGTAACTCCACGCCACACCAGGCAGAGGACAGGGGACAGCAGCAAGGGACACCGGGCAGCCAGAGCTGGCAAAAAGGGTTTTTGTGAGGCTGAACCAGCTCAAGCAGAGCCCTGGGAGATGAGACAGACCCAGATGCCCTGGAAGGCTCATGCAAAGCAACAACCAAGCAGAGCAAAGGGGGAGCACAGAGCCTTTCCTAACCTGCCCGGGGTCTGGGCGAGGAGGGGAGAAAGGACATCACACCAACACAGACAGCAGGATCCAACAGGCAGCATGGCCAAGGCTCCTACAGATTATACAGGACTCCTTAGTGAGCTTAGCAGAGGGGTTTGTGCCTGGAGAAGTGAGCAGCAAGCAAGGCCTCTCTGCCTATGTCCTTTCATGGGTGGGTGACAGAGGACACCATGGCACTGCCCACAGGGCTTCAGCCAGGTCCACCACACCACGAGCCTTCTACTCAGTTTTGGTCCATTTTGCCTACAGCTCCAGGATGAAGGAGACCCTTCCAGCCAAAGGTGAGTCTTGGCAGCTCATCCTTAAGAGAGGCACAAGAGCATTTGATTTATTGCCATGCCCAGGTCTACACCAGAGCCAAGCACACCCAGAGGGAAGGCACAAGGTCTTTGTTCCTGCTCACTCCAGGGAGGAGACCCCTCAGGAGGTTGAAGGCACTAAATTAATGCAGCCTAGAGCTTGGTGGAAGGTCATGACAGACTCAAAACCCTAGAGAGATTCAACAGGCAGGAACAGCAGCCGTGGGAGGAGGATGCATCTCAGACAGCAGCACAGGTTACAACAAGTGCAAGCAGCTCCTCAGCTTCAGGAGTGACAGGAGGACAACAAACAATAAAACAAGAACAACAAAAAGAAAAAAAAAAAAAAAGAAAAAAAAAGAAAAAGAAAAGGAAAAAAACCAAAAAAAAAAAAGAAGAGTTCAACTAACTTGTCCCGGCATCTGCGTGGGCACTTCCTGAGGAACACAGGCTGGCAGGGCAGCAGAAACAGCCACATGCTCCTCAAAGCTGTTGATGCGAGGTTTTTTGGTGGGCTCTGGGCTTGCTAGAGGGGTAACGCTATTACGTCTCATGAGCGGGTTAGGTCCCTTCTTTGCTTCCTAAATTAAAGTGAGACAAAGAAAATAAAAGTAAATATAAAAAAATAAAGGGAAATAAAGAAAAAAAGGAAGAAGGCGACAGTTATAAAGGGAAAAAAAAAGAAGTTGCTTTGGTTTTCTTTATTTTAAATCTTAAAGTGGCCTCTGCTTTTCCCCACAGTCACTCAATGAGCAAAGGATGCACTGAAAAGCTCTGAACACCAAAAAAAACCCCTGATGCAAAATGTTTAAGAGTGCAGAAGGGGAGGGGAGGTAAAAAAAAAAAAAAAAAAAGATTCTGCACTCATGAGACAGATTTTCTCCTCATCTGAGTCTCAGCTGACAAAAAAAGTAACTACAGGTAGCTGAACACACCCAGCAGCAATCAAGCCATGACTCTGCACAGAGGTGCCCATCAGTCTCCTCCTCAAAGCTGGTCCCTCCACCCAGACAGAGAGGAGTGAAAGCAAGAAGACTGAAGATGAGCCAGCCCAGGCTGATCAGGAAGATTTGGGGAGTGGGAGCAGAGCAGCTAGCGAGGGTCAGCACCAAGCTCCAGCTCAAGCCAGGAGGGATGGAGGCAAAGCTGAGCAGGGGCACCCAAGCACTTGGCACCAGTCTCAGCCCACCCTACACGAGGCCCTGCTGCCATCCCAGAGAGGGTGGCAAAGCAGGGCATCCATGTCCCAGGCAGGGGGAAGGACTGGCTTCCCCCCTACAGCTGCAGGGAGGGACAGGAGGCTCAGGTGCTGCTTCCTGACAGGGGAAGCAAAGGAAAGGAGATGTGGGCCAAAAGGGGACAGCCCTGACTGTTCAGCATCACTTTGGGCTCCACCACCACAAAGCACAAGTTGGAAATGGCCCAGCATCTTGGGACATGGGTGCTGCCAGGGCCCCTGTGGCCCACTCTGGGTGGCTGCCCAGCCCTGACACTGAGCTGGCATCCTCCTGTTCTGGCCTCTGAGCTCCAGTGGAGCACTTGGCAGACACACCCAACCCTACAGGAATTTCTCCACAGGAGGGGTCTCCTCCACAGAGGATCCCCAGCCCAGCACTGCCACCTCCCAATACTGCAGAATGACAGAGAGCCACGGGTAAAACAGGAAAAAGACCCTCAGAGGCAGATGTAGGGCAAACATTGAGCCCAGGCTCTGCCAGGCAGCTGTGAGACCTGGGAGAAGTCACCTTCTCCACCCACAGCTCCACCCCCTGCTCAGGCAAGTGGATGACCATGCAGGAAAAGTCAGAGACCAGGGAGGAGTTTTCCCTGGGCAAACACACTGGGAAGCAGGAACATGCAAGAGAGTCCTCTTCCCTTGGAAAACCCTCAACTGGCCATGACTTTGCAGAGCAAGAACACATCTGATGCTCCCAGTCTTCCAGCAGCACTTAGCACCCAGCTCAGCAATCTCCCCATGCCCACCCCAGGCATGATGTGGCAGTTCCCACTGCCAGCTGACCACAGGGGACAGGAGAGGGACACCAAAGGACAGCCCCAGGGCAAAGCAGCACTCACCTCTGGTCGATCTCTGTGCGTGTTGACTGCTTCAATGTTCAGTGAGATGGATTCCACCCTGCAGCCTGCAGAAAGGACACAAAGACATCAGCAAGGTCAGGATGTCACCAAGTGCCCCACCACACATCCCTGCTTTTAGGATTGAGGAGAAGGTACAAGCCAACCCCCCTGGCATGTTTAGGAAGGTCTCACTCACCGTAGGCTACTGGGGTCAGCTTCAACACTGTGTGCAGGGGACACTTCAGGTAGGGCATTTCATCTGCAGGGACAGAGCAGGAGGGTTATCCCACCTCCCCTCCAAAGGCAGGCTCAGACCTTCACCCCACAGCCAAGATGCACGCTCCAGGATGTGAACAGCATCATCCATCACCCCCTCCCAGCAGGGCCAACCCTCTTCCCAGGGACAGGAGCTCACCTGCACTCTTGTCCAGGAAATAAGCCAGGAGACAGCGCATGACAGCCTGGTGGCAGATGACAAGGACGTTCTCTTGCCTCTCCAGCTCCATGATGACTGGCTCCAGGCGCTGCACCAGGTCTTGGTAGGACTGGGACAGAAGGGAAGGGACATGAGGCATGGAATCAATGCAATGAGCATCCCAAAGAAACAACAGTCCTTGTCTTGGCACACCTCCTCATTTAATGCCTTTGAGAAAAACAACAAACTGCTAAAAAGAAATATACCCTCATCCTCAGGCTACTCTGGAACTTCTAATTCTTCTGTCAGAGAAGGAGCCATTCACATCTCTGTGAATCACAGCTCAGTTCTGGAGAATTAATGTAAGCAGCAAAGGCTTTGAAGATAGAAAGGTTCTATCATTTTGATATTTTTATTTTCTACAGGATTTCAAAGTTCTGAGGTGTCTGGAGTAACCTAAAAAACCCCAGGGTTTTGAAGGGCCTCAAAACCATGACAGGCAGCCAGGACCCCAGACACTGAGAGCTGGTGCCTGATATCCCCACATATTCTTCTGTTATCCTCATGACCCTGTATCTCCAAAGATTTTTCTGAAATATCTATGGGCATGACTTTCAATTTGGGGATAATTAGCTCAATTCACAGCCTAAGTATCATCCACAACTGTCAGTTCCCACCTCATTGTGTCACACCCTGAAAGCAGACTGCCAGGAACAGAGATATTACCATCAACCCTTAGGGAATGATACTGAGAACAAGGTGAAAATTACTTTTTTTGGATAAGAAAGAAAATTGGGGCAGCACAAAACTGTGTGCAGATAGAATGATGGAGGTTGGACTAGAAACCTCCAGAGACCTTTCCCTACTAATCTCCTATGAAGTCAGTGGAACTGTTAAGTGAGAACTTGATATGCCAAGATTTCACAAGAGCTCAAGTTAGAGGTAAACATGATCCCTGATCTCTTAATTCTCATTTCTTGAAGCTCTCACTGCTCCTCTGCTCAAAAGTAGAGGACAGAATGAGGGGAAAAAAGGTCACATTTAAAGTAAAATGTCTCTGAAGGTGTCCCTGCAGACCTACCTCCCCAGAAGGATAACGGTAGTAATATTTATCCTGATCACGCAGAGCAAATTCCTCTGGATGCTGCTCCCTGATTTCTTCATAGGTCATTTCTTCACACACACCCTGCCAGGGCAGAACAACCATGAGGTTACTGGAGATGTTAAAGTCAAGCAGCACCAGCACAGCCACCACACAAAACCTCACTTTCTCTTGTTAAACAACCAGCCCCATCCAGCTATTCTGGCTGCACAGATACTCACAGCATCGATTTCATTGAGTGCCTTCCACTGCTCATAGGGTAGCTGAAGAGCTTCTGCTGTTTGGATTGTCCTCTTTAGCTGGCTGGTCCAAATTTTGAGGTCCTTCAGGTTCTGCTCTTCCACAAATTTGTTCAGTGCCTCTGCAAACTGTGGGACATAGTAAAAAGAGGTTGATTCCTGGTCCATAGCTTTCCAGTGGGCCTTCTTCCCTACTTCCCAGTGAGTGGAAATCTTCCTTCCCATAGGCAGGAAGATCAGCCTTCTGCTCTGAGGGGAAGGGCAGCCACACATTCATTGATCCCCAAGATCTACAGATGGACCCCCAGCTGTCAAACACACTCAACCCAAGCCACAGCAGACAGATCACTCCTGGAATCCACAGGGGATGATCTTCCATCTCCCTCACCTTCTTGCCCCTGTTGGAGAGGCCAGAGTCCCCCCCAATCCTGCCCTTGAGGTTGAAGTCGCTCTCCCCGTGCCGGCAGAGGTAGATGGTGCGGGGCTGCACGTGGATGTTCATCAGGTAATACACAATCCTGCTCTGGATGTGATCCTGAACCCTGTTCACCAGGAACCGCCGGCCAACGTCGATGACTTTGATGAGAGAAAGTTCCCTGGGGACAGGCAGAGATGTCACTCTCAAAAGCAGCCCTGTGAGCTCTCTGTTCATGTAATCACAGGCTCAAAGGATTTCCTGCAGGGTATTTGCAGCAGGGAGCCAACAGGTAATGGGGATTCGTGGAGAGCTGAATAGCAGCAGTGTAATCACCACCCCTCCTCCTGCAGCAGGAAAGAGGATTAAACAGGACTCACAGGGAACATGCTCCTCCCCAGGACAGGGATCAGCAGGACTGGGACAATCAGATGTGTTTGTGAGCAGTGGAGAGGCTGGGAGGTGCCTGCAGAGTCAGGCAGGACACCAGAACTCTTCCAAGGCACACAACAACCAGGCAGAAGCCACAGGGCTTGCTCAACCCTGTGGTTTGAGCCAAGCAGTCCTTTCCTTCAGTGGGACAATGAAAAAAGCCCCTCAACCACTCAAACTCAAGTGCTTCCCCAAAGCCTTTGTACTTAGACAGGCAGAACAAGGTTGAGAACAGCTCATCTGAGCCCAAAGAGCCTGGGAAGGCATCAGTGCCCATTTCCCTGGCACAGCACCTGGGGAAACCAGCATTTTCCTGTAAAAGGCCTGAATTCAAGGTGAGGCCTGGCCATAAATCATTCTAGCACAGCCAGGTTGTTTCAGACAAAGTGAAATACAGCTCCACCCTTCACTGTTCCTCTCCTGGGAGAGGGCAGGTGCCCAAGGCAGCTCAAGAAGTCGAGGTCTCTTACCTGTCATAGTCATCAGGGTCAAGAGGCTGGTAGCTGGCTTGGTAACAATTGATCCTCTTCATGAAATCCTCCATGGCATCAGTGGAATTACAGTCCCGGTAATCTGGGCTGGACAATTTGACTTCCTGCAGCAGGAAAAAAAAAAAAAAAAAAAAAAAAAGCATGCCATAAGGAGAGGTTAGGAAGCTTTCCAAGCCAGACAGTGCTAATCTGGAATTTTAAAGTTCTGCCAAGATCCAGTGATCAGCTGAAAGTAAGTGATGACTACTTTATAGTCATCACTCATCACAGAGCAGAAAAGAAGCAAACCAGACCCAAAACCAAGCATAAAGTGGGACAGTTTGGTATCAACCATTGCATGGTTAGTACAGACACTCATCAGTTCACTCTCATTCTCCCAAGAGTTGGGGTAGCACCTCACCACCCAACAGCAGGAAAGCTCAGCTTCCTAATGGCTAAAAAAAACTCCATCAGGTTCAAATTCAAGCTGAGAAAGTAAAGTGCACAAGCATAGACAAGATGCTTATCCCAACTCAGCAGCAGGACAGCAGGATGGCAACATTCAACCCCTTTCTGTGCATTATTTGCTGCAAGCTGTTGGGCTGGAAGACCCTAGAAACAGGCAATGTGAATATTCACAGCTCTCATGGACTAAGTCCTGCCTGAACTAATCTAACAGGCTGCTGTTCCTGAAGATTTGGGTTTGACCAGCAGCATTTCACATTGGTAACTTCACAAGCAAGTCCTGAAACCAACAGGATAACACAATGGATCAACACATGTGGCAGCATCCCAGGCCTGGGGTGTATTTTCCACACTGATCCCACACTTAGCCAGAAGATAATTTTCTTGCCCTTCAAGCATTAGCTTCCAAATAAATGGATTAAAATCCTAAAAAAAAAAAAAAAACAAACCACTCCAGCTTATGACAAAAAATGTAGCAAACTGAGCATTTTGTTGTAGAAAAGGCTGTGTGCAACCTCTCAAAAAGTTGGTCACTGGGACAACAGCTTCCAGCAGGAACAAAATCTCTTCAGCCCCAGCCCCTGGTTGGCAGCAGGATTTGTCTCCAGTGAAGGCATGCTGGCTGTCACCAATCACCTTTTCATTTTCCATGTGCCTCAGAAGACTTTCCAGGATGATGTGCTCCATGATCTTCCCAAACACTGGTATGAGACTGAGCCTGT
The DNA here is from genome assembly GCF_029582105.1 of Oenanthe melanoleuca. NCBI lineage: Eukaryota > Metazoa > Chordata > Aves > Passeriformes > Muscicapidae > Oenanthe > Oenanthe melanoleuca. Next base: position 66,339,859 of record NC_079334.1, read on the forward strand.
AGTCCCCCAGTTCTGTCAGGGCTTTGTCTTTCCTAACCCAACCCCTGGCTGCTCAGATAATCTCTGTATTCCTCCCAGCTGCCTGTCCTTGCTTCCATCCTCTCTCCCTGCAGGCTCTCTTTTTGTGTTTGAGTTTGTCCAGGAGCTCCTTGTTCATCCTGGCATTTTTGATGGCTGCTCCTTTGCTGGGAATGCATCACAGCTGAACTTGGAGAAGCTGATCCTTGAGCATTAACCAGTTTTCTTGGGCTCCTCTTTCCCTCCTGGGCTTTTATCCAACAGGTACTCCAGGCCAAAATCTGCTCTGCTGTCATCTCACTTCACAGCCACTGCAGCCCAGGAGCTCCACATTCCTCACCAGCCCCTCCTTGTTGGTGACAACAAGGTGCAACATAGAAGAGCAAACAAGAAGAGGTGCCATCACTTGGAGAAGGAAATCCTCAGCACATTCCAGGAACCTCCTAGATTGTCAGTGCCATGCTGTGCTGTCCCTCCAGCAGATACAGGGGGACTGAAATCCACCATGGAGACCAGAGCTTGTGAAGGTGATGCCATTCCTGCCTCTCAATGGAGGGAAAGCAAAAGCAGGACACATCCAGCAGTTCCACTTACCATAACATTGGTGGCAACCACGTTGGGATCATTGCAGACAGATTCAATGAAGAACACCTGTGAAGCAGAGCAAAGCTCAGCTGAAAGCCACCACCAAGGTCTGTAACATTCAGCCAGCTCCTTGCTCAACCCAACCTCCTCCCTGCTGGACCCAACCTCTCCCTCTGCCCCACTGCCATCATTTCCTTCCCCATGGCTCAGTATAGGGAATGAAGATTTTCATATTTTTAATCAAACCCAACACAGGAGCAGCATGAGGATAACACATGAGTGAGAGAGACACCAACTCTACATGACAGAGGACTTAACAATGCATCAGCCCCAAGGCACTGACCTTGAATCCATTCTCTTTGGCAAAGTTCAGGATCATCCCTCTCCTCTCCCGCGTGGTGTTGGTGGCATCAAAGACCTTGAAAAGCCAAAGATCTCAATTAGCACCACGAGGGCCTGGTTTCCCAGAGAGCCCCTGCTCAGAGCAGGGGCTGCAGAGGACTGTGGGGCTGGCACAGCTGCCAAAGCCCCGAGCACATCTGGGAGCTCACCGCGATCTGCCCGCCCTCCTCCGTCAGGTACAGCTTCACATCCCTCAGGGCAGCCAGGGCACATTGCCTGCAAAAGAGGGGACACACGTGTGGCCCTGATGTCCTCTGGGTGTGGTGGCCACCCTGAAGTCACCAATCCTGTACAGGTTCAGTTTTGAGCTCTCAGAACCCTCCTTGAGCAGGCAGGGGAAATTCAAACCCAGGGGAAAATCAGAGCCCAACTTGTGTTCATCACCCCCAAAGTGGGTGACTGTGCTGCCAGCCAAGGGCCTCAGCAGGCTGTGGGATCCCACTTGTCACATCCTGAGGTGTCTCCTTAGACCTGAGATCACCTCTGGAGGACATGCAGGTGGTCTGGAACCCAGCTCTTTCCAATGCCCGCCGATGAGAGACTGCAGGAGGCTGTTCTTAGAGGTTTTCATAGTTGTTTATTGTTCTTTATCTTAGGAATGCTTTGTCCAGCGAACAGCAGTCTGCTCGCTGGACGTCCAGGGCAGAATCTGCCTGGCAGAGGCAGGACTTATCTTTTATAGTCTAAACTACGTACTAGGTATTTACAAATGACCCCCCAATACAATACAATCTTGTTACATGGTCCAGATCTGTTCTCATCCAATCTAAAAGTGCCAGCGGGTCACCCAGCATGGATGACATGGAGAAGGAGGAAGAGGTATCCACACCCCCAATTCTCCATCTTGGCCACGTGTCCCTTATCACAAACATTCTAGAATTCTGCTAATTCTACATTCTAACAGTCCAATTTACACTCTATTTATTTTTGTGGCTTGCATTTCTTCTCTCAATGTTGGTAAATTGTTCCAAGGAGCTAAATCCAGCCCCTGAGACACCTGTGTCCCATTCCAGGGTCTTTGGGGACCCCGCCAGGGGGGTCTTAAACTTTCCAGGGAAGCCAGAGGAATACTCTGGACTCCCACACCACTCACCTCCTGACTTTCATGGCCTCCTCGTTGTCAGGACGGAAGAAGTCGTAGGAGCTGTAATGCTTCACGGCCTCACGGCGATACTCGCCGACATTGAAAACTGGGGAGAACAAAAATCCATCCAAATGAGGGGCATGACTCACCTGTGCAGCTTCTGCACCTAAAGCAAGCTGGGGCCAAGGAATGACATCCTCAGAGCAAAAGGCTCAGGGCATCCCTTGGTTTTCAAAGTAAGGGAGAATCAGGCTGCAGCAGGATGTGAACACACAGATGTTCAGACACATCCCCCACGACCTCCCACCTCCCAAAGCACTGATCTAGAGGAATTCCTGAGGAAATCCTGCTTTCCCCTGGAAGGCAGAGCCAGCCTCACCTTTTGTGGGGACACCAATCCAGTTGAGGTAGCGAGTCAGCTTCTTGGAGATGTAGGTCTTGCCACGGGCTGGGAGGCCAACCATGACTATCACAGTGGGAGAATTGGCAAGCTGAGGCCCACAGGCTGCAAGGAAAAAGAACAGGAGCTGTTAATTCTCCAGCTCATCCTGCATCAAGGTACTTGATTTTGTCCAGACTCCTTCCAAGTACTTCAGCAGCTGGAGGAAATCTGAAAGCCACAGCAAGAATATCCTGATGGATGCAAAGCAGGCAAGGAGCCAGCAGCTGGCCCAGGCTCCCTAGAGAGCCTCTGTGCCTCAGTTTTCTCATTTGCAACCAAAATAAAAAAAAAAATAATTTAAAAATAAATAAATAAAAAAGTAAAAATCGAGGCAATCACAACTTAACATTCCAATGGCTTGGCCAATTCCATGAAAAGTTCAAGGATAGCCAAGGATTTTGGATCCATCCCTGCAGCAGTGTCTGTGCTGAAATACTAGGTCTGGTCCAAGATCTTCATCCACAGAAAGCATCTCCCAAAATATTTGACTACATTTTCAGCTGACACACAACCAACTAACTGGATTTTCAAGGCAAGAACACCACAGAACTACCAGCATTTAAAAGCAGTTATCCAAGTGATTTATTCCCTTTCTTCCTCATAAACCCAAACTAGGTTGTTAGTTTTTTTTGTTTAGGTTTTTTTTTTAAGAGGGTCCATGTCAAACAGCTGGAAAGAAAATCCAGAGGCAGCATTTGCAGGACAGATGGGACCCTGCAGGAATTTCTCACCCAGCCTTCCATCCATCCACCGGTGAGCCCAGAGACCTCATAGGAAAGGAATGCAGGGAGTGAGTGGCTGGTGGCAGAGCCATAAAACACAGCTTAATTATGGCCTGGGTGGAGAGCTCAGCCTGCCTGTCACAGCTGCTGAAGGTGGGACCAGGGGATGCCAGGGGCTCCCAGGGTAGGTTTTTGTCAGGGTGGATCTGGAAAGGGCAAACAAACTGAGAGGTACCCACAGAACATGCAAAGTACATGGGACTACCTTCCCCTTTTAAGAAAATAAATAAACCCAGCAGCTGGAGAAACCAAATTAAGGCCACAAGGAAGAGAAATGGCACTGGCACCCAGATGGCAGAGAAGAGGCACCCATCATCTTCCTAAGTTTCTCACCAAAGCAATCTCAGCAGGCAAGAGATTAAAAACCACCTAATATATTTTCTCTTTTTTTATTTCATAAATTTCACATTCCCCAGGCTGGAGCTGCCCTCACACTTACCCTCTTTGTGCAACCTCCCCCCCCCACCCCAGTGCTGCATTTCAAAACCCCAGGGCAGCTCCTAAAGATTTTGGCAGCAAGTGCCAATTTTCTGTGCTGGGGCACAAGGGGAGCTGTGCAACACACCCAGAAAAACACTTTACACCATCTAACAATATCACATCCTCATCCAAGCTATGGCTGCAAGTCTGTTTTATACAAAACCCACACACTGATTAGGTAATGGGAGGAAGGAATAATACCTGAATAAGGAAATTCTTCCTTTCCCAACCTGCAAGTGGACAAAGGATCTCAAAGAGCAGAGCCAAGAGGATTTGGGGCCATTAAATAGCACTCCAAGAGCAAAGGGACAATGCTGGGTACTGTTCTTGTCCCTGTGGCTCCAGGCAGCTGTGACATCCCCAGGGCTGGCACTGTGTGGGCACACACGTGTCACCTCCAAAGGGAGCTGCAAGAGTTAAACATCCCAAATTCAAGAATCTCTCCCCAATTTTTGCAGCCCTCAGACAATGGAATAGCACCTGGGAAGCACCTCCCAAAACACCATGGCACCAGTGAGCAACTTTCCACCAGGAATCTGAGCCCAAATCAAAAGTCTCCGGGAAACTTTGCATCAGGGATGAAACATAACCCAGTGTTTTGCTCCCATTCTTTCACAAAAGCCTCATTCATCATTTCTTTTCACCACTGCTGGGAAGCTATCAGGGATTTCAATACATATTCATTGCTCCTTATCAACATCTAGACAGGTAAGTCTAGATGACTTTCAGGCTCAATCAGAGGATATTTAGAAGGAGCTCATCACTTTTGCTATTTGCCAGAAAATCAGCTTCACCAGTGGGTAAAAGGAGAAGGAGAAACCAAAAAACAGCAGAAAAGGGAAGGAAATTTGCGTCTATGAAAAGTCGGATAAAAGAGCCACCTCCCCACTGTCTCCCCATACGTACTGCCCCCAGACCGCACGTTCTGTTAGTCCCACTCCCCTTTTCCCAGCTTCTTCCCGCTGTAATTCCCACACTTTCAGGGATCCCGCATCACACGTGGAACCGGCACCGCCCCGAGGATGAACGCGAACACCCCCGGCTGTGATCCCACACCCAGCGAGCCGGAGGGACGGGGAGGAGCAGCGACGGGATGGAGAGAGGCAGCAGCAGCCCCTTTCCTCCCCCCCGGAGTATCCCCCTTCCTTCCTGGAGAATCCTCCTTCCCTCCCTTCTTACCCCCCGGAGCATCCCCCTTCTTTCCTGGATCATTCCCCTTCCTTCCCTCCCTCTCGGAGCATCCTCCTCCACTCCTGGAGCATCCCCCTTCCCACCTCCCGGAGCAACCCCCTTCCTTCCTGGAGCATCCTCCTTCCCTTCCCCTCCCTTCCTCCCCCCCGGAGCATCCCCCTTCCTTCCCTTCCCTCCTTTAGCATCCCCTTTCCCTCCTGTCCTCCCTCCCAGAGCATCCCCCTTCCTTCCTGGATTATTCCCCTTCCTTCCCTCCCTCCCTCTGGGAGTATCCCCCTTCCTTCCTTCCTTCCCTCCCTCCAGGAGCATCCCCCTCCCCTCCTGGGGTATCCCCCTTCCTTCCTTCCCTCCCTCCCGGAGTATCCCCCTCCCCTCGCCCGGCTCTGCCCAGCCCAGCGCCTTCGACGGCTCCACTTTTCCCAGCCCCTACGTGAGAGACGTGCGGCGTGACAGCAATTTAATGGATCGCCGTCAAAAGGCCAGCTGAAGGAATCACTGCTGGCCTCCGCCGGGCGAGCGATCGCACAATCGGGCTAATTATTGCCCGCCCGGGGATTGTCCTTCCAGAGGATGCTGCAGGGATGCGCCCGCTCCCTGCGGGCATCACTCCGGACATGCTCTCCGTTATTCCTCCCTTCCCACCCAGCTTTTTAGCCCTCGCTCTTTGTTGCTGCTGAGGAATTAATAGCACCTCGCGTTTAAAATACCTGGAGTTAAAAAAGAGCAAGCTAAAAAAAAAAAAAAAAAATCCTTAAAAATCCTTTTTCTACGTTGCACAGCGAACGGCGCCCAGCGTGGCTTGTTCCCACCCCAAGGAAAAATAATTAGAAGCCACATTATGTTATTAATAAGCCCCTCGGTGCCTTAATATATTAAATATGTTAGTTTTTTCCGCTACCAAGAGGGAGTTCTCTCCGAGAAACCAGGTGAATGAAGTGGCAAAAAACCACTGCATGCACAAGGGATTTCTTTCAGAGGTGCCAGTCCTTGAGAAAAATCCAGCCACAGAGAAACACGTGCAAAGCATTAAGCCGGGAGACGTTTTATGCCGCTCTAAGCAAAGCCCCTCGGCTACCCAGATGTGCCGCCTGTTGCTGAAATGCGTTTCCCCGGCAGCTCCCGCTGCAGAGCCGCCCTTGCCAGGCACAGGCTGAGCATCCCAACATCTGCTCCAGCGTGCCTGACCCACAGCCACGGGCAACAGCATCTGGCAAGTTCATAGGACATCGATTTTTAACAGAATTATTAGTATTATTTAGAATGGGAAACTGGCCAGACAAGGTAAATAAACATCAGAAGCGACTTTAAACGCCTGATGAAGACAAGCATTCCGCCTGATTCACCCAAGCCACTTCCATCGCTCGCCAGGCTGCGAGTGCCACCCCCTCCATCCCGGCTCCGCACATTCCTGAGACGCTCACTCGGAGTTAAGAGCCGCACAACTGGCAGGTTGTCAGTGCAGCTGGTGAGCGACTTAAAGGAGCTGCTTCCTGAGCTTTCGGATTTCAGCATGATGCAGGATTTGGTTTATAGTAACACCGGGATGACCCAAACATTTTTGTATTCCGAGCTTCAGAAATAAGGGGAAGAAGTTTCAGCACTGATTTCTGCTCTGCCCTCCACCTGCCTCCCATCTCATCCCCACAGGGTTAAATAGCAAAGTGCAAACGGCTGGTGTTTGGTCGGTTTTTCCTTTTCTTTCCCTAAATCCATTGCCCTAACCCTCCCTCCACCTGCAAAAAAAAAAATTTAACACACTAATTGGATGGAGTTCGGAGCAGCCTGGTCTAGTGGAAGGTGTCCTGTCACGTGGCAGATTATCTTTACGGTCCCTTCCACACAAACCATTCATAATTCCCTCATTAATAAATCCCCGGGCGAGCCGCTTGACACCGCGAAAATCCCAGCTGCGAGGTGAACAACCTGCTCCCTCTCCCTTTAATCCCAGAGAGTGGAAATGGGGCCACGCGTGTGGCGGCACCTCCCCGCATCCTGCGGGGCCATGTGACGGCTGCACCGTCCTCCCAAGCCGGCACCGCGTCACGGGATGGAGCGGGCGGGATGCGGGACCGGCAGGATGCTGGGGCACGGCGAGAAAGGATGCTGCAGGGATGCTGCAACAGCGCGGTCGCGGCGAACAGAGAACGAGGAGCGCTCCCCACTCATCCCATCCCTCCATCCCAATCCCCATCCCTCCATCCCAATCCCCATCCCTCCGGGATGCCGCCCTGCCCGTACTCACAGCGGCGGGGCAGCGCCGGGCGGTTGTCATTGGGAAGCCAAATCTTCTGGATGCGGCTTTGCGTCAGCTCCATGGGCATTTTTAAAACAAAGGTCTTTTTGCGCTCCGCGTCCACCTTGATGCGTTTGCGGGAGGGAGGAGGAGAAATAAAATGGGGAATGGGGGAGGAGGTGGGGGAAATATAGGATAATAAAAATATATAAAAAGGGTTTTTGTTGCAGTGGTTTGGGCGAGCGGCTGCGGCGCTTTCGGATGCTGCTCGGAGCCTCGTGAAGGTTTTACGGCAGGAGGGGGAGGAGGAGGAGGAAGAGGAGGGCCGGGTCTGCAGGGCACAAAGCCGGGCAGGAATGGCCCCAGCGCAGCCGGGAGGGAGCGAGGGCGAACTCCAGCCGCGAACCGCGATGAAAAGCGGAGTGAAAAAATATAGATATTTAAAAAAAAAAAAAAAAATTAAAAAAATATCTTTCCTTTTGAATTGAATAAAAAAAAAAAAATAGCACGAAAAGAAAGTCAGGATCTCCACGCGAGGCAGCCGAGGAAGGAGTGGTGCCACAGCCCGCACTGCCGCTCCGGCCGGCTCCGCTCGCGATGTGCCGGCAGCCGCCGCGCCGCCTATTTCTATCCCGACAGGCCGGGACCGCCTCCGGGGCGGGGCGGGCCGGGCCGGGCCGGGCGGGCGCTGCGGCGCCGCGGAGGAGGAGGAGGAGAGAAAGAGAGGAGGAGGAGGAGGGAAACGCGCAGCAGGAGGAGGAGGAGGATGAAGGACGAAGGGGGATGTCGGCGCGGCCGCTGCTGCCCCCTGCCGCCCGCCCCCCGCACTGCAGCGCGGACAAAGGACGCGCTTTGTTCCGCGGGCGGGGCGCGGCACCGATCCCCCCCCCACCCATCTTGCAAATTTGGGGTGCGCAGGGGACCCCCAGACTACAATATTTAGAGTTAAACAAACGCCCTGCTTCATTTCTCACGTCCTTTCAATCGACAAGGGAGAATGATGGAAAACGATGGAAATTAAATTAGATTTTTGGTTTATCTTTGTTTTCTTTAGGAAATTAAAACTCGACGATAAATAACTTTTTAAAAAGAAAAACTACTTTAAAAATGAATAAGGAGTGAAAGATATAATGAGAAGAATATTAAAATTAATTTTAAATTAATTAAGAAAATAAAATAGGGAATAGGGGCGAAAATAAGAAGGGGGAATGGAAATTAACTGAAAATAATGGGAATAAACTTGAACAAAATAAAAAAGGAAATTGAAAAAAAAAATAAACTAGAGACAAAATTAAAAAAAAAATAGGGAAAAAAAGAAATATAAAGGAGCGCTGAGCAGACAGGGTGGGACGGGGCTCCGCCGGCGCGCCCCTTGCGCCCCTCATTCCGCGGCCACCCGGGCCGGGCCGGGGGGACCCGCGGGGGGCCGGGGGATGCCGGGGGGTCCCGGGGGGCCGGGGGATGCCGGCGCTGCGCTCCTGCACGTCGCTCACGTCGCACATGCGGTGCCGAGCCGCCTCCCCCGGAGGGGATGCCCGGGATGCGGCGGCTCCGCCTCCGCCCGCGGCCGCCGCGGCTGCTCCGCCCCGCTCCGCGCCCGGGAGGGGCCCCGCACCCCTCCGCCGGCAGCTCCGCGCTCTCAAACGGGCGCATAATGCTCATTTCTAACCATATTTTTAAAAAATTTAATAATAATTTAATTTAATAATATAGCTTATTTTTTATTTTTTAATGTTTAAATATAATTGATTTTATTATTATTTTATCATTTTACTATTTAATTTTTCTTGATTCTCATGTTCTTATACAATAAATATTAATATTAATATTTATATTTATATTTATATTTATATTTATATTTATATTTATATTTATATTTATAGTTATAGTTATAGTTATATTTATAGTTATATTTATAGTTATAGTTATAGTTATAGTTATATTTATAGTTATAGTTATAGTTATAGTTATAGTTATAGTTATATTATCATCATCATCATCATCATCATCATCATCATCATTCTTTTATTAGTTTATTAGACTTTTTAATCCACTCCCCAGGTTCCTGCAAGCTACATTTCCACTCTAAATTAGGCTAAAAACGGCTCCCCAGCAATGCTGACACCCCCACACAGGCTCTGTTTGCAGCACGGAGGGGTTGGGACCACCCTGAAAATTCCTGCGACGACGCCCAAATCCCAAACACGCAGGTGCTCAAACCCTCCTTGTCCCCCAGCACTGATGGGGATGATCCCTCCCGGCATGGAGGGGTCTCTTTGGGAGGATTCTGGATGGGAATTTGCCACAGCAGGGACATGTGGGAATGTGTCATGGGTGGGAAGAGCTGTAGAGGTGGGAGCATCTGCTTTGATGGTGTTGAATAAAGCAAATTTTGCTTCAAAATTTAAAGCCTGATAAGGAGCATCTTGGATACCTAAAATGTTCAATAGCCTTTTTTTAACTTAGAGCATTTTCCTACTCTGGAAGCAAAGACTTGTATTTTTTATAACGCATTTAGAAAGAAGATATTTATGGGTAATTCCTTACATGGAGCCAAGATGGAGTAAAAACTGCACAATCTTTCCCTCTCCCACACAGGGAAAAAAAAAAAAAAGAAAAGAAAGGAAAAAAAATTAAAAAGCTACTATGAAGGAGCTGGAAAAGAACCAGAGATTTGGGATGTGGGAAGGAAGATGGGAGAGAGCTGTGAGTGCTCCAGTTGGCAAGGATGGGATGGGAGTCAGGCACAACAGCCCTCCCTGGACCACTCTGCACAAAATCCCCAAATCCTTTTCACATGTAGGGCAACAGAAAGTCACTTCCCAGCTAGAGCATGAGTCAGAAGGAGGACAAAAATTCACATGATTTTACAGGACAGGGAATTCGAGCATCATCCCCCTTCCTCCAGCAGCTCTCTCCCCTCTCCGTGGCTCTTTTCCACCTCACAAATCACCACCCCCACGACATGAAAAGGAGCCCAAAAGCGAAACCCTGCCTGAATTAAAATCACAGTCGCTTCAAATTAGATCCACCTAGTAACTCTTGGCTTAGAAACTCCTAAATAACTGGAGCGGAAAGCTTTGACTCCTAAATAAGTGGCCTGGATTTCAAAGGCACCAGCACCCAGCTGCTCCCAGGGAGGTCAGCTGGAAGAAGCACTACTATTTATAAAACACTTGCACCCTGGGGAGAGGGCAGGGAGCAGGACATAGCTAGGTGCACTCAGAGGATTATTTCCCCCCCCTCCCAAATCGTGCTTCACAAAATCTCAGCTCCCTAAAAATAGCACCTGGACTGGTAAATAAGCTGTTGCTCGCAGCTGCTGTGAAAAAGAGTCCAAAGGGGTGCTTAGCTCAGCGATTTTTCAGGAAATCAAGTCACTGACGCAGCCTGAATGCTGTCAGGAAGAGGTGCCAGCTGCTTGAGAGCCACCAGAGGCACAGTGTGACATGGGACAGCCCATGAGCTGTCCCACAGCCTCGCTGTGTGACAGAGGGGGGAATCAACCAGCCAGTGCAGGCTGGAGCTGCTGCCATACATACCCCAACCAAGAACTGGCAGATATTTAATAAATGAGAAGGAACTGAGATATAAATGTAATGCCAGGCGTTTGAAATATGAAAGTCACAGTGGTAGATGTGACAAAAATTGACCTTGAGTGTCCAAGGGATGAATGCAGCGGGTCCAGAGGGGTGGGAGAGGGAAGTACAAAATGGAAAGTCTGTGAGAGAAGGGGAAAAAACTCCCATCTCTGTGAGAATGGGATACCTACCTCTTATGGGGTTTACAGTCTTCAAACTTCTCCAAAACACCAAAACTAAAACCACTCAATTTCCTCTTTTGTTCCACTGCTGCAAACTCACCTAGCAACCCATTCTGAACAGTGGCATTAGGCTCTGGATGCATCCCAAAAGAGCAGCTCCAGACTTCATTCTCCATCCCTTTGGAAGAACCTGCTGGTCAGCAGCCAGCCTTCCCTGACATCCTCCCCCTGGCATCAAAATGCCAACAGTGATTGCCCTGTCGAGCCCCAACTCTGACTAAGCCATGATTCACCCTCCTCTTTTAATGTCTTTGTTTAAAATTTATTTATTTCATTCCCTCTAAAGGAAACTTGGAAGGGAAGGACCAGTCACGTTCTTGCCTACATTCAGTGCAACACGCATCCTCTCCTTTGGACGTGGCACCACGGGGGTGCAGGGGAGGGAGAAGCCTGGTGGGATCCGAGTCACACATCCAGGAATTCTTAGCGTGGTTGGAATTTGGAGAGGGTGGCTGGGAGCTGTGTGTACATCACCGTGCAGATGCAGCCACCCATGTGCTCCATTCATGTCAGGGCAGCTTCATCTGCAGCAGTTTCCAGTATGGCCGTGGTTTATCAGCCTGGAATGTGGGCACAGAGTTCAGAATCACAGAATGGTTTGGGTTTAAAGGGATTTTCAAGATCGTCCAGTCCCACCTCCCTGCCATGGGCAGGGACACCTTCCCCTATCTCAGGATGCTCCAAACCCCATCCAGCCTGGCCTTGGACACTTCCAGGATGGGGCAGCCACAGCTTCTCTGGGCAACCTATGCCAGGGCCTCACCACACCCACAGGAAAGAATTTCTGCCTAATATCCCATCTAAATCTACTCTCATCCAGTTTAAAGCTGTTCCACAGTGCTCCCTACCCCGGGAGGGTGGTTGCAAAAGTCAGGCAGCAGCTGCCCAGATTCTTCTTAGAGCGTTAATGGCATTTTCTTGCAGCAGAAAAATTTATTCTTCTGGGCTGACCAAGGAGCATTCATATGGTTTTCAGGGGGGAAAAAAAAAAAAAACAACAAAAATACAAAACCCAACAAACAAACAAAGCAAAAACGAAACCCAACCCAACAAAAACACAAACAAAATGCTAAATTTTTCACTTGCAAAAAATGATTTTATATAATGGGATACTGAAGAAGCCAAGAAAATTCTGCAATGTTTTTCGGGGAATTGGATGCTTTCAGAAAGGTCAGGAAGGAAACCAAGCGGTTGACCCTCTTCTCTTGGCAGCTGGATGCTGAGTAGTTTTCACTGCTGATGGTGCTTTCTTTGGAAGGACTCGATAAAAAGCTGCTAGGGGTCAGGTTTGTGGCGGGGAGGGTGATAAATGTCTGATTTTTATCAGGCTGATAAAAATGTGTGGATTTGGAGAGGCAGCTGGAGTTCAAGGTCCTTCGCGCCTGAAGTTTACAACTGCCTCCCTCGCCCCTCGCAGGTATTTCAGTTGCAGGAATAAATAAACGAGGAGCGCAGTGCGAACTGCTCCTGTATCACCAGGACATCACTGTCCCTCATCCCGCCCAGCTCCTGGTGCCCGGCAGGGAACACCAAGAGCTCCTGCATCTGCCCCTGTAAAGGATCGGGGTGTTTCTGCCATGGAAAGGAGTTTTTGATTCCCTCTCCTCTAAGCAAGTTGTGTTTTCCTTCCTCATTTCTCGCCTCTCACCCGCCCTGTTCTTGCAGTCTGACACTGCTCTTCCTCCTCCCGCCGCATCGGGCAAAAGGGAACAGAAACCAAGCAAAACCATCTCTTCTCAGTATTATTTGGGTTTCCTGCAGGGATTAAGGGATGCTGCTCAGACCCCTGAAATCAGGGGAGATCTGGTCCCTCTGCAGCAGTGCGGGCTGACCCTGCCCGGGATGCAGGATCCCTGCGGGATGCAGGGAACATCGTGTGCCCCAGAGCTCTCCCTGCTTTCCCCGCCAGTGCAGACACGCGTTTTTCAGCCTGTTGCACCCTCTAATTGCACCTGATGTGCTCAAGGAGCTCCTTCCTTGGCCTGTTGTGAGAAATTCCGATCATTGCTGACAGCAGCTGGGCACTGGGACACCCCTGGAGCAAGACCTGGGCTGCCACACCCCTGCCTGTGGTGCAGCTTTGCTTAAAAATAGCCACAAGTAGAGAAAGGGGAGAAATTCAGCGGGGTTCAGCTTCTGACACTGAGAAATCAGGGCTGGGGGAAATCCAACAGGCGCACAAGGCATTGCTCACCCCGCGGTATCAGCCCCAGTCAAACACTGCACCCAGGGCTGGCCTCGCTCTCCTGGCAGCCAAGGGGCAGGAAAAGCCAGGAAAGGGTTGCAGAAATGCAGAATTCAGCCTCATGCAGCTGATTCCAGCTTGGGGACCTGCTGCTTTTGCTCAGCCCTCTGCTCTGAGCTCCCTGTGTGTTGTCACAGTCACACTCTGAACCATGCAGGAATTCTTTCGAATATTCAAGGATAGTAAATTCTTCCCCAAGTCAACATTTTGCTAAGTTGTTTGCTTGTTTGTTTAATTTCTTTTAATTTATAGCTCTTCAGACAGGAGGACAAGGGTTCAAACCTAATTTCTTTTGAGTGGCCAGATTTGTGCTCTCTAGAGGTAAACACCTCTATATAACTGGCTGAGTTAAAGGGCAGCAGGAAAGGAAATGGGAGAGTTGTAAATGCAATGCCTGGCTTTGATTAATATGAGGAAGAAGGAAGGATGAGAGCCTGGATTCAATCTCAATTCGTCATACTAAAAGCAAAGTTATTCAAGGTTTCCTCCACTGTCCTCAGAGATGTGGGTGCCTCCAAATGTGTCCTTGGATAGACCCAGTAAATCTTTAGACCAAAAATGGAGAGGTGTACAATGGGTGTCCATTAGCCAGGACTGATGGCACCAAAGGAGCCTCTCAGATGGAGGTTCATATTTAATAAAGGAGGTTTATTTGTAATTTTTAAAAATAATTATAATCTGTAATTCTCAAAAACATATAATTTGGAGATAACATTCTGAAGCTGCAAACATCCACTAAAGCAAGGATATTTCTCAAAGTTGGCAAGCCTGCTCAGATTGAGCAATGTCCTGTGAAAGTTCCTGACCTTACAAGACTATGCATAACAAAACTCACCTCATAAATGGACTAAATCATAAAGATAATTTACTCCATAGGTTGCAGAGAGGGTAGATTTAGGGTAGATATTATAAAGAAATTTTTACTGTGAGGGTGGTGAGGCCCTGGGACTGGTGGCCCAGTGGCTGCCCCATCCCTGGAAGTGTCCAAGGTTGGACAAGGCTTGAAGTAACTTATTTTTGTGGAAGGTGTCCCTGCTCATGGCAGGGGTTGGAACTGGGTGATCTTAAAAGTCACTTCCAACCCAGGCCACTCTGTGATTCTATGAAACACGGGTTTCTAGGAATAGTTAGAGAATAATTAAATGGCAAGGGTTTGGGATATTCCAGCCTCAGGAATTGAATACTGGTTCTCCTTTAAATAAAACCTGGCTGCCAAAGTTCAGGCTTGGTCTCAATACCAAGGGTCAAAGGGTGCAGATCAGTCAGAGAGCCACAACTCGGGTTTGACATTGTCAGAGCTTCTGAAAGGACAATATTCACATTAACCTGGCACTGGGTTGAGCTTTCTACTCCCAGGTACTTTCAGTTATGTGAAAGGAACACTTCCCTGTTTGCCCTGTTATTTTAAGCTGTGAAATTCCCCACTGAAAATCCTGGGATTGCTTTAGGGTGTAAATCCACAGGATGTTGAACTTGACTTTAGGTTACCTCATCCCTAATCAACCACCTGTGACAAGGAACTGATCCAGCAGAAAAATCCTGCAGGTCTGAGAGAAAAGTGTGTTTACAGGGCTGGTCTGTCCCTGCTGCCAGATCAGATATTTATTCCCTGTCCTGCTGCTCCAGCAGACCCTGGCATGTGTTACCACACTGCCTTCTCTGGGAAAATCAGCAGAATTACAGCCTTTTGCTCACACCTGAGCCAGACCAAATTTAGAATTTTCGTGGTTTAACCCTGGCTGGGAGCTCAGCCCCACTTGCTCACTCCCCCACAGTGGGAGGAGGGAGAGAAATGGAAGGTAAAAGTGAGAAAACTTAAGGGTTAAGGTAATAAAAGTTTAATGGGTAAAGAAAAAGCCACGTGCACAAGCAAAAGAAAACAAGGAATTTTCAAACACGGAAAATTTCAGTGATCCCCAGGAAAGTAGGGCTCCATCACTTGTAGAGGAGGCTTGGGAAGGCAAACATCATCACCCCGAATGTCCCCCATGTTTCCTAAACATGACAAAATGTGTTATGGGATATTTTTGGTCGGTTTAGGGTCAGCTGTCCTTGCTCTGTCCCCTCCCAACTCCTTTTGCTCCCCAGTCTCCTCACTGGTGAAGAGCAGAAAAGCCTTGACTCTGTGTAAACCCTGCTCAGCCAAACCAAAACCATCTCTGTGTTATCAACAGCGCTTTGGTCACGAGTCAGAAACAGCCCCAGAGCAGCTCCGCTGAAGAAAACCAACCTGTCCCAGCCCAAACCAGCACAGTGCTGCAAAGCAAAGCAGCATTTTGGAGATCTGATGGGAAGAACAAAGAATTCCAGCCCTCCTGTGTGCACAGATTGTTATGGGATTTATTGTCACGGAGGTGCCCAGTGGCTGAAGTTGATTGTGCTAGCGAAGAGCTCAATTCGCAGCCCGTGCTGGATGTGAAACCCCCACGGATGAGCCTGTTCAGCCCATTTACGGTGGAGGATGATCGCCCTCCGGAAATCACAGCCTGTCATTATCCCATGGACTTTGCCATTGAACTGTTTCCTAACTTCTCATTACCACCCACCTTTCATTAAGAGCCTGGATCGTTATCTCCTCATTGCAGGTTATTAAATCAAACAATGGCAAAGGCTGTGGCCTTTCTGGGGCTGACTCACCTCATTATGTAGCAAGCCCGGGCCAGCGACAACCTCAGCATCGTCATGGTGACAGAGGAGCATCTAAAAAGTTGTAGGCAATGATGTGGTGAAGCCAGATATCCCAGAGATGCTGGGGAATCTCTTCAAAGTAATGCAAAAAAACCCTAAAACAGAAAGCTCTGGGGGAGAACATGCGGTGGTTTGCATTTGGGATGATCAAGGAGGACGTGCTTGTAGGCAGCAGCGGGCAGGGGATTAATCACAGCCTAGGAAAAAGGGTATTTTTTTTATCTCAGGTCTCAACCCCCGCTGGTAATCAGTTTGGCTCCTGATACAGGGGCTTTTGAAGCAGCATCCCAGAAGCATCTGCACTGCCTGGGAGGCTCAGATGGAAAGGTTCCCCCGAGGGATGCTGAGCCGGGAGGAGGCGTTGGAGCTCTCAGCTCCTGCTGTTCTGCCTCCATTCACAGCAAGGCTGTGGGAAGGATTTATGTATTTTTGGAGTGTCTACAAGGAATTGGTCACTTTTGACCACTTCTATGACCTGTGGAGAGAAATGGACACTCACTTGCACTGAGAACAATCCAGCTGCCCTGCTGAGGGTACTGACTGCAAACCAGAAGGAGATGTATCCTCTGAACACGAAGGGAACCTCAGAGCTATGCCCAAAACCACTCCATGCACACATCTCAGTGCTCTCCAGCACAAAGTGACCCAAAACACAAATCCTGGTCCAATCCAGAGTGCCATGTAGGGAGGGAGAGCAGAGCTTTGGTGAGGAGCTGCATTTTGAAACTGTGTACGTGCAGAGGATCTTCCCACCACACCTCAGCTCTGTGAGCACGTCTGCCCCCTGCTCATCCCTGCTTCCTACAGGGCTGGCATCACCCGGGTTGCCCAACAGTGGCCCACACACCTCAGCTCTGGCCAGGAAGAACACTTTTGGGACCAGCACCACTCCTGGGGTTGAGCTGCTCCCTGATCAGCCTCTCCATTCAGCTGGTAGAAACCACAAGGCATCCTGAGGTGAGCTCTAAGTGTCCCACTTTTCCAGAGTGTTGCCATGTGCTTTCAAACTCCAGACCTGCAGGCACTGCTTTTAGGAGGTCTGTGAAAGACAAGTGAGAGGGAAAGTGTGTGGTCAACAAGCTGAAGTTTAGAATAGGAAGGTCCAGTTTTGTTTCCATATCTTTTGCTGGAGCTCCTTACAGCTCCTCTCCTAACCAAGTTTTGGACCCAAATCACTGGAATCAGATCACACAGATTGCTGGAATGCAGAAATTAAATAACCAAATTTCCTTATCATGGTTTTCTTAAAATTCTTCCACTTGTAGAGCAATGACTTTAATGCATTTAAGTCCTAGCAGATTATTTTCATTTGTGTATTTCCTTTACTGTTTTCTATGCCATGGAGACCTGGCTGTGAAAGAAAAAAAGGCAAAAATATAAAAAAAAATCTACAGAATTTGTTTCTTCTTTCCCTAATATTTTCCAATCAGACATGAAAAATATTAATGGAAAATTTCTGTGGAATTTTGGGGCAAGCTGAAACAATATGGGTAGCTTGCTGCCAACATATTTTCTCAAACACATTTATATTTTCCAACCCACAATGACAAGCTGTTAACAGCTCCATGGGGAGGAAAAAAAAAAAAAAAAAGAAAACTGAGCTTAGTGTTTACATTTCTGTCCTGGAGTTTAACAGGGAGTTGCAAAGCAGTGTCTGGGTGCCTGGCAGGGGTTACAAGGAAAGATGCTGTGCTTCAAAACACTTGGGAGAGCCTCAGTTTTCTCCTAAACTGCTGCTACTGGAGCTGAGAGACAGAGCCAGGAGGGCATGGCACAGATGGAAACACACCTTGGCCATTGATTATCCTCACTGAATAACCATGGGGATGGGGAAACCACTTTTATTGTGTCTGCTTCAGCATTTCCAGCAACACCACTCATTAGGGAATCACAGAATGGTTTGGATTGGAAGGGACATAAAAGATTATTCTGTTCCAACCTCCCTGCCATGGTAGGGACACTTTCCACCATCCCAGGCTGCTCCAAGCCCTGTCCAACCTGGCCTTGGACACTTCCAGGGATGGAGCAACCACAGCTGCTCTGGGCAACTTGTTCCAGCACAAACTGTGCCACAAACAGGACACTCAAACCAAACAAATGACCCCAGGACAGGGGCTCACCTCACATGTCCATCCCCCCGTGCCCCCTGCACAGCTCTGGTGGGTTTGTGCTCCCTGCAGGTCCCTGGGCTGACGCC
This sequence comes from Oenanthe melanoleuca, assembly GCF_029582105.1. Taxonomy (NCBI): domain Eukaryota; kingdom Metazoa; phylum Chordata; class Aves; order Passeriformes; family Muscicapidae; genus Oenanthe; species Oenanthe melanoleuca. The sequence continues at coordinate 66,358,029 of NC_079334.1, forward strand.
TGCAGTGACAGCACAGCCACAGCCAGGGTGTCACATTTCCCAGCCCAGCTGTTCACCCACAGCTCAGCTTCAAGGAAAACAACTGCTAGACAGTCAACAGGAGATCTGAGGGCCACCACCTGTCTGCTGGGCAGGCTTTCCTGCCAGCTTCCCTATAAAGGAGGAGAGCTGGGCTCTGGCTCCAGGAATGACCTTCCTTCAGTTCATGTTGTTATCAGGCAGGCTGGGACAGCCCACTGACCTGATTGATGGGCACCTTTCACCCACTGCTGGCTGAGGGTGCTGGGGATGCCTCAGGGGTTCCATGGATGGTCACTGAGGCAGTGGGGGATGCAGCTTGTACCCATGGAGCAGAGCCCAGAGCAATTCCCAAACCTGCCAGCTATGCAAAAGCAAGGCCTTTCTGCAGCTGTGGCTAAGGGGGGTCCCACCAGGATGGGTTTGGGGTGAAGGTGAGCTAGCCAGAGAGTCACAGGAGCTGCTTTATCTGGACATGCTTAGAGCATGGATGTGCTGTGCCCCTCCCTAAACACTGGTGCCCATTCCAGACCTGACCAGCTGAATATCCCTGAAAAGCCATCTTGTGCAGGCTATCTCAGCCCAGAGCCTGAGCAGCACAGCTCCCTTGCACACGTGCAGGAGCACACACAGCCACCCCAGCCCCTGGCAGCCGCCAGTGCCTTCAATGCTGCTCAAAAATCTGGTCCTCTTGCATTCAGGCAGAGCCAGTCACCGATGACAGGGGTGACTAGTGAGCACTGGCACCTGCCAGCCCCATCCCACGCTGCCTTGTCCCATCCTGCCTGCAGCCAGGCCATTACCTGCCAGGCCACCCAGCTGCCAGCACGGTGTGACAGCACATCCCAAGCCAGCCTGGAAAAGGTAACCTCAGGTCATCCAGAATTTGGGCCAGGAAAGTCACATCCATGAAAAGAACGCTTCCCACCCTCATGCCTTCCACCTAATTGCTGCTGTTGCGACAGCCCTACATGATTTAATGGTTTGTTGCATTGTTCTTTTATTTATGGCATGGATGTGTTGGATGTGATCAGGTTCTCAGCAGCTCAGCTGCACCCAAAAATTATTAAGAGAAGAAAAAAAAAAAAAAAGTAAAGGAGAAACACAGCAGCAACCAGAGGTGATTTAATGTTCAAGGGAAACAAAGGCTTTGCTGACTGTGTTTCCCTGTGCACATGATCTTCACAGCTGGCAGGAGGTGGAAATCCATTCCCTGCCTTTGGCAAAGCCACCTTGTAGAAAAAAAATAAACACAAAAATCACTGCTGGCAGGTGCCTCTTCTGTCTCAACTCATCCTCTCAGCTTGGTTCAGCAACAGGGAGATTTTGGTGGTGAAGCTACTTCACCCTCTTCCCAAAGCCTTTGTCCTCAGCCATGAATGAGATCCAGCCCTCCAGCTGGGAAATGGACCCAGGCTAGAAAAAACCCCCAAACCCTACCATTTATTTTTCTTTATTATTATTTTATAAATTTATTTATCTTTATTTTGCTCTGAATGGGGATGTGAGCATGGATCCATCCCTGGAGCATAAAGCCATCCCAAATTCCTTTTCTGGAAGGGCTTTATTTGCCTGCCTAAGCCTAAATCACAGCCTCAGCCTACTGTTCCTGTGAGAAATTCCTTGCTAATAAGGAGGATTTCAAACAAAATCAAACAAAAAGGTAAAAAAAAAACAAGTTAAATTCTCCAATTTGTGCTCCAGCCATGTTAGAATCTCCTATTGGCATTAAGGTGGGGTGCTTGCCTGGGTCATACCTGCTATGAAGGCACGAGTTTCCTCCTGAGAAATTTATATTGATGACTGAGAAGCCTTTATTTTACACATGTGCCAGGTTACTTGGCAGTGCCCACTTGCATTTTTAGGGGTGGAAAAATTTGGTCTCCCAGGCACAGAAATCAGCAGTTTTTCAGTCCTTACCTTGAAGCCCATAAGCAAGACTCAGTGCAACTCTGCTTATCCCCCAATACAGGCACCTGGATCATCCTGGCTTAGGAGAGCCTGAAACTGAAAAGCCACATCCTTCCTTGGGGCTTATGGATTTGGGAACAGCAAAACACCCAATTTTTCTCTAGTACTGATAAGCTTTTTTGGGCTTACCTAGAAACAGAGGCCAAACAAAATTTAAATAATAAATTATATTTATTTAAAGAAGGGCTTTCAGGTACAGTAAGGGCAGACAAAGCCTTTCCAAGGGGCTACACCCAAAAATGGACAAAGTTCATGAGTTTTTCAGACAGATCTAAGTTTGATCCATTTATGTATCAGGGGTTAATCCTCCAATTACAGCTTCAGGTAATGAAGTCATATTCCCCCGGTTTGCACCCCTTCACCTCCAAATTCACTTTTGTTTATACTTTTCAGGGCCTGAGCAGTAGGGTGTCCTTGAATCTCAGGCACAGAGGGATTGTTTTGTCTGTGAGGACAAGTTAACATTTTATACAGAGTTATGCACTGACGCAGTACAGAATTTGAAAAACATAAAAGCTAAGAGCCTGAGCCATCAGAAAGAAGAAAGCAGCCCTGATGCTGGCGGGTTGTTTACCAGGCTCAGCGGCTCTCGGGGCTGCTGGAAGGAGCTGGGCAGGGCAGCAGCAGCGGCAGCAGCACAGGCAGCGCTCCGGCACGCTCCGCTCGCGTGTCCGCAGCTCCGAGCGCTCCCTGCGCCGGCCACGCCGCCGCGGCGTGCGCGGCTCCGGGCGCTCCCCCTGGCCTTCCTGCCAGCAGGACAATAAAATCAGACATTACACTGGTAAACAAGTTCAGCCCGCTGCCCTGGGAAAGGTTCTCCCCGCGCCGGGTCGGGTGAGCAAGTTCCAGAGGGATAAATAAATAAATCGTGTTGGCTGATTAACACCAGCCCTGCCGTGCTCCTGTCAAAAGAGAGCCCAAAGTGGGGCTGGGACTCACAAGGACATGGCAATGTTTCTTTTTCTCCTTGGATTTACCACCATCTTCCTCATCACCCCTTCCCTGCAGCATCGTTTCTCCCCAAACCATTTCTCAAAGTCTGGCTCTGCTTGCCCCCTCTGTCCACAAATAATTATTTTCAGGGCTGAGAAAAGCTTTCCTCGATCTCCAGCCCAAATCAACACCTCTCCAGGTGGGGTTTTAACACCCTGCTCCTGCCCACAAGGGCTGATTTGGAAGTTCTGAGTGCACTACAATGAAGTCTGCACCAGTAATATCCCCAAAATGTACCTGCACAGGGAATACACCTCAGGATGCTCCAGCAGAGCCAGGATTGGTGCAGAGAGAGCTGGATCTGTGAATAAGAGCAGCTAAAGGCACTGTCAGTGCAGCCTCCAGCCCATCTCTGCACCCTCCTGTGCCTCAGTTTCCCCTGCCTCAATTGATAAAGCTGGAAATCATCCAACAAGGAGTAAAGGACTGGGGAGAGGAGAAAGCAGAGAGGAAAAAGGTCTCAGCAGTCTGAGAGCAAACAGCACAAAGTCCCTGGAGAAAACACTACTATTATTATTCTTATTATTCATAACAATGAAAGGAAATCAAAAGGAAAGCCCAATTCCATGATGTTTTAGCAAGAGGGTGGCATACAAAATGCAGGAGGTTGGGTTTTCTGGACTGGATGGTGCTGGTTCCTCAGCACCAAAGAAGGAACTACAGGAAATCTCTCTCCCTGTGCTTCTGGGAAGAGGTTTAATCTAGGATGGGACAGGGTGGGCAATACCAAGATGTTTTCAGAATGGGGTATATGGGAGAGCACAAAATGAGAGTGATTTTGTTCTCCAGGAAGGAGAAAACTGGGGAATAGTTTTCAGCCTGGAAAAGGATGCTATGGAGAAGAAAACAGCTGTTCTTTATAGCAAGGAATATTTAAGGTTTATACAAGATATGCTGCCCCAGTGGAATTCAAATTAGTGGAATCCTAATACCTCTTGCCAAAACAAGGAATTGTCCAGGGGAAAACACAAAGGAAACCTAAATCTGCTTGTGTGGGTTTGATCTGGAGTCCCAACTAGGGCTAGTGCTCCATCCTATTATTTTTTTTTTCCAACTTTAAAATGTAGTTATGACAGGGAGAAGAATCAGGTGCCCTGCAGAGATGTGTGTGCCTGCACGCACGCACCAGGAAAACAGGGATCACACCTTGCCTGCTCCAGGTTTTGAAATCCTCCCACGTCCCTCCATGAAAAAAAAAAACAACCTGTGGTCATCTGATCTAAAGCCTTTGGAGCTGCTTTGTGCTGAGATCAATTTCTCCATCACAGAGGGTGTGTTAGGGAAAGGTTCAGCAGGGCAGCAGCTCTGCTGGCACAGAATCCCAGTGGCACAAGGATGGGGGGGTGCCAGGTGGAAAAGGGGCCTGGGGGTGCTGCTGGTGGGATCTGAGCACTGGGGTGAAGCCCAAGCCCAATCTGAGCCACTTTCCTGTGTGACACAGCCACTGAGCTTGGATTCAGCTGCTGGCTGGAGATAGAGCAATGGAGAGTCCTTGCCCATCCCTGCCAGGAGGGAGGCAGGACACCAGGAGGAGAGGTTTTCCAGCATCCTGAGTTGCTTGGTGGGATGCTGGCCCTGGCAGGGAGGTTGTAGGTGTGTCTGCCTGCTCCCAGGTTAGGACATGAGGACATTCCTTCAAAATTGTTAAGTGGTTTAATTCCCAGACTCAGGAAGTCTGAGAGGTGCTAACCCATATCTCTCCCCACCAGCTGGTTTCTGTGGAGTAATCAGAATGCAGAGCAGGTCCCAAAAACCCCACTGGACCTTGAAGAGCTGCACACCCCTTAGAAGGGTCCTACAAGAGTTTCTAGTGGAGTGTGGTTCCACCTGCAGCTGGTGGCAGCCAAGGTTGTTCCATCTGACCACCATGTGCCTCCTGCACCAGCACCATGAGATTTGGTGGACTCTGCTGCTTGGTTGTGCATGATCCAGTGAGCAATAAAAGGAACAAAACTGGGCATGATGACCCTGAAATCCATCAAAAACTCCCCATGAATGACCATAAATGCTAAAGAAAATGCAAAGGCCAAGAGGCAGTGGAAAGGTTGTGCTCATTGAGGGCCTTTTTGGAAGTGCAGGGAGGTGCTGGGAGGGGTGTGATGGGGGGACAGACACCAGCTCCTTTGGGTCCTTTGGCTCAAGAGATGGTGAGATGAAAGGGGATGAAATGGAACCAAGAGCCAGAATGAAAATATCACAGTGAGAAACACAGGCTGGGGGACAGAGCAGGACAGGAGGGGATTTCCAGCCTTCCAGGAAAGGGGTTCAGTGAAAACCGGGTGATGGTTTGACTCAGGCATGAGCCAGTGAGTCAGGAGAGCCAGGGCCAGTTCTGCCACACGTTTCCTCCGTGCCCTTTGAGCAGACACCCTCCAGCAGACACCCACGGTGTCACTGTCACTGGGGAGCTGCAGCAGGCAGGACCCCCCTCCAGCAGCTCCTGACTCCTCACATGGCTTCTCTGCATCCATCAGTGCTTAAAAATCCTGTCCAGTGCCTCTGACAGGAAATGCTGGATAAAAACTTTTCCAGGGCTGCCAGGAAGACACAACATCAAGGAGTGATGGGTGGCATGACCTGCAAAGACAGCAGCATGTGGGTTTGCAGGGCATTGCCAGCTATCCAGAAAGCCTCCCAAAGTGACAAAGTTATCCCTTCCAATACCTAAAAAAGCTGCAGAAAGGCAGTTCTCCACCTTTAGCTGTAACCATTCTGCAAAAGCAGAGTTTCCCATCAGGGGGTGTTGTAATCTGAGTCACTGCAAGAGCTGGGACAGTAAGGAAGTGCTCGGTGGCACAGGGGACAGGCAGCAGAAATAACAATGCTGGGATGTGGCACAGTCCTGCCCTTTCCCTGCATGCTCACAGGCAAAAGGCACCTCTGCTGCTGCTAACAAGAGCCTCATTGATCTCAGCAAGCAGAAATGAGAGCAGGGGATGTTGTTACTGCTAACAGAATGTACAAAGTACAGAGAGCAGTAGGAGTGAGGGATCTGCCCCTCCACTCCACTCTCCACACGGAGCACCGTGTCCAGCTCAGAGTCTCTGGTATAAAAAGGGTGTGGAGCTGTTGGAGCAAGTCCAGAAGAGGCCATGAAGATGCTCCAAGGGCTGGAGAACCTTTGTTATAGAGACAGGCTGAGAAAGCTGGGGCTGTTCAGGCTGGAGAAGGCTTGTGGGAGATCTTAGAGCCCCTTCCAGTGCCTAAAGAGAACCTATAAGAAAGATGGGGACAGATATTATAGCAGGGTCTCTTGCAATAGGACAAGGGGTGATGGTTTCAAGGTGAAGGAGGCTTGATTTATATTAGATATAAGGAAGAAATATTTATGATGAGGGTGGTGAGACCCTGGCACAGGTTGCCCAGAGAGGCAGTGGGTACCCCATCCCTGAAAGTGCTCAAGGTGAGGCTGGAGTGGACTTTGAGTAACTTCATTGAGTACAAGATGTCCTTGCCCTGTCAGAGGGTTTGGAACTAGGTGATCTTTTACATCCTTTCCAACCCAAGTTGTTCTGTGCTTCTATCATCATGTGTTCAATCTTCTGGCTGGCTTTCAGTCTTATCTCCAGCTCCTTCCCAGCCAGCAGCACTGGGATTTCATTTGTCCTTTGACAGATGACAAATGTCCCTCTCGCTGGCAATGCTTATCACCTGCACACTCCCAGCCTTCCTCGCGTCAGCTGCAGTAATTAAATCATATTTTTCAGGAAGGGCACTTTAGGTGAAAGCTCCCAACACCTTCTGCCAGCAGAGCTGCAGCCACAGACAGGCCTTTGCCAGGGCAATGGCACTGCCTGGGGATCAGGGCTCTCACCAGTGCTCCAGCTGATGCAGCAATGCTGGAAGAAATTAATTTCTGTCCTAACCTTGTTCCTCCTGGCTGTCCTTGAGCATCCCTGCTAGAAACACCTTTCTTTAATGTCTGAAACTGCCAAATGCCTTGAGGTTGGCTGAATGGCAGATGTTATACAGCCATGAAGTGCAGATCCTGTGGCAATGCCACTGGCTACAAAGCCCGATGAGAAAGGGGGCAGAACAGAGCCAAGGCAACCAGGATTTCACACAGACTTCTCTGGGAGACACAGGAAAGTGATACCAAAGCTGCAAGTGGTGAGAAATCGACCAAGACGGGGTGGAGTTTGCATTTTCTGCCACAGGGGTGTGCAAAGACAGCTGAGAGCCTCCAAAATGCTCATCCCAAAGTGTCCTTGTGCCTCAAGCTGCCAAAAGTCTACAGAGCAGCAGCCCTTGGGCAGAGCCTCCTCTTTGCACCCTGGACCAGGTGGCTGTGAGCAAGCCCTGAGGTGAGATGCTGTTCCCAAAAGGCTCCCAGAGTAAAGGCTCAGCCTCCTTGCCAGGCTTCCTGGAGTCCCCATATTCCTCTGGGAGGGTCAGGAGCACAGCCAGATTCCAGCCCAGCTGAAGCCACCACCTTGAGCAAGGATTTTTATGCACCAAGCTGAACTAGAAGGAAAATATCTTTTTTTTTTTTTTTTTTTTTTTTTTTTTTTTACCAATTTAGGATGCACATAGTTTGCTGTGGGCAGCTTTTGAAGGGCAGCCACAAGGCCATGCTGTCCACAACCCTCCTGGCTGGTGACTTATGGATGTGTTCCTGGGAAGCCCAGGGAGCCCAGCAGCAGCCACTGAGCAGTGCTCCAGGCAGGGCTGGTGATGTGGGGTCCCACCAGCCCAGTGGGATGCTCTGAGCTGAGGTTAAAGGCTGCAGCCAGGTCACAGCACTGCTAAGCCACCACTAAACCATGTCCCCAAGTGCCACATCTATGTGTCTTAAATCCCTCCAGGGACAGTGACTCCACCACTCCCCCTGGCACCACTTTCCCAGTGCCTGACAACTCTTGTGGTGAAAAAAATTATACATAAAATACACAAGCAACAGGCAAAACCCATCCACACCGGCCTCTCTGTCACCTTGGACTCTGGAGCTGCTGAGAGCTGTTCTGGCATTTCAAGGTTGACCTCTAGAGGAAGTTTGTAGACAGACGAGCTACGGCTGCGACGGTGCCACAAGGGCTGCAGGACAGAAGTGCCGAGGATTTGCAGCTGAGCTGTGCCCCACGAGTCTGGCAGCGATCACAAGCACAGCACGGGGTCCCGGCAAACCAAATTTCGGTGTGCTGGGCAAGACCGCATGGAAAACATCAATTGCTGCAAACCCACCGTGTGTCCCCAAGTGCTGGGGACCTGCCCAGGGTCATTTGTACCCCTGCTGAGGCTGCAGCACTTTCCCCCGATCTCTCCCTGCTCTCACACGCTCAGCTTTCCTCCCACCGCCCACCCCCAGCATCTCTCTCCTCCTGCTCCGCATTAATCCGTTTATCACCTATAATTAAATGGAGCCTGCTGCCTGCTGCTGCGCTGGCAAGATGCGAGGGTGGGAACCGCATCACGCTCCGTGAGCCTTAAAAGGCAGCAGAACCTCGGCGCCGGAGATGCGGGTTCTGTGAGCATCACTGCCTCGCCCCCGCGACATCCCCCCAGAGCCGGCAGAGGGGACAAAAAACAAATCCAGCCCTGTCCCCGCCAGTTTCAGTCCTTCCCTGCTGCCTTTCGATGCTGTGCCAGTGTGGCACCTCTGTCCCTGCCCCGGCACAGGGCTGCCCGCCGGCCAAAGCGCCCGTGTGCGATACTGAGCAGCACCTTCTGTCCTGTCCTTGCACATCCCGACCTAACCCTGCCTCCCCTGGCTTTTTTGCCTCATGAAGAAGAGTTTTTCCCTCCCGTTTCTCCACCCCATAGAGCTGCTGGGAAAAGGGACCACGGCAAACATCCCACTCTGTCCCACCGTGCCATCACTTCCCTCTGGAAAGAGCAGGAGGTGACATTTAAGATTCTCTGCTTCTCAGCCCGGAGAGGATGGAAAACTCATCCACAGCAGCACGGGAGCACCCATCAGGCTTTAAGTCCCATATTGGGTGTTTCTTGCCGCACACTGCCAAGCCAGGGGTGGAAAAGAGATGGTTTGGGGCGCAGATCTCAGGGCAGCACGGCATGAAAGGGGCTTGCCCAGGTTTATGTCCCCAGTCTCTCCTCCCAGCCCCTCAGCCGAGCCCCTGCCAAGGACACAAAAGCCGCAGGTCGGCAGTCTCAGACCAGCAGCACCCCCTGCCCAGGAGCATCCCGCTGCCCCCGCCCTTGCATCACCCCAGCAGCTCGTTCCCCTCGCCCGGGGGGCACAAAAACCCCACAGGGAAGGCGGAGAGGGGACATTTGCCCTTTTCAGGCTGCCCAGAACACACCCGCCCACCGCACACACACAGCCTCAGGGGTGTCCCCATCCTCCCCAAAGCCGGCAGAGCCGGGCACAGCCCGGAGCTCCCATCCCCATCCCCGGCAGGAGGCACGGATCCATCCCTGGATGCCCAGGGATTCCCTGCGGGAGCATCCCGGGATCTGCCCACCCTCCCAGCCCTACCTTTGCGGAACGGCATGGACGCCGGGGTTCCTCGGACGCGGACGCCTTCTCTTACATAGATACACCAAAAAAAAAAAAAAAAATTTCTATATTTCCTTCTGTATCTCTATTTCTTTCCTTCCTCCCCCTCCTTCTTTCAGAAGGAAACGGACATATTTGGGCAAAGCCCGGCAGAAAACAGCGTCATTCCGAGGGTGGCACTGCAGAAAGGAGGAAGTTCTTGCAGTTTCAGAGCTTTTAACCCTTCGCTTCCCGGAGGCAGCAGGGATGGGAGGGAGGTGACAGGAAAGGACAGGGAGCTGATTGCCTTAGAAAGGGATGGAAGGTACTGGGAAAGGGTTTTTGAGTTGATTTGTGGTGTTTTTTTCCTTGGTAGGACCAGTACAGAACTGAATGTAATGGATGTGGGTGTGATAATGGAATTTTGGCCTCCTACATCACTCATGCAAATTTCTGAGCTCATCAAAGCACCAATCCCATCTTTGTGCTGCCCCTGGGACAAACTGGGAAAACCCAGCTGGTTTAGAAACAAGGGGTTCAGAAACTCAGATACTCCTGTTCAGCATCTCCTGCCCTTGCACAGGCAACTGCAAGTTCAGATTGTGCTGTGCTGGATCCTGAGGATGGGCAAACACAGGGCTGGGATGAGCTTTGGAGCAGCATCAGGTCTGTGTGTCCCCATCTCTGCAGCTCAGGTTGCAGCAGGAGGTGAAGGTGGACCATTTTAACCTGGGAGGGTTGTTCTATTTTTACTGTTGTTCCTTTATGCCCTCCCTGGAGGTAGAAAGAGGCATTGGCTTGGAGGGAGCTCAAGAGGAGCTCTTTGAACTGTGCATCTTGACAGCGACACCATGAGCTCCATGCTGTGTCTCTGCTCCCTGCAAAACTCCTTCTCCCTCCTGGAGTCAACAAGACTTTCCTCAAACCATCCCTGGGGTGCTCTAAAGCCTCCCCATCCATTTCCTGTGAGCTCCAGTCCCATCCAGACCACCTCAATGCTCCAGGGCAAAGTCTGCCAGGTTTGGCTTAACCCCACTGGAGAAACCTGTTTAGGCCAGTGGGTAAGGAGCACTCCAAAAAAACCCACAAAAACCCAAAAAAAACCCACCCCCAAGCTGTTCTGAGAGCTGTGGCTCCAACAGGAATGGCAGGGACAGGGACATCAATGGTTTTGCTGCCTCTGTCCTGCTCAGGGAGTGTTGGCTGCTGGATGAGGAGATGTTCCTGAGCCCCAGCATCATGTGAGGAACAAAAGTGTTCAAGATTTGATGGTATGGGCTGCTGGGCTTCTTCCAGTGACTGGAAGAAGTTACAGCAGCTGGTTTATGCCCTGCCCCTGGAAAACACAGCAGGACAGGCTGGGAGTCTGCCCAAGCAAATGGAGCAGGCAACCATTTCCTTGGGGGAAGAATCACCCAAAAATGGAATTTCCCAGGATGTTTAAAGGCCTGTGGGCTGGGAAAATTTGAGGCAGGTGGGTTGGACACTCATATGTCTGGGTTGTCTAGTTAGAACTGACCCTTTTACCTGTCTCACAGGTTTAAAACCCATATTTCATAGAAATATGGCAAAGTTTGGGTTGGAAAGGATCTTAGAGACAACCTAGTTCCAAATCTCCTGCCATGGGCAGGGACACCTCCCACCATCCCAGGGTGCTCCAAGCCCCATCCAACCTGACCTTGGACACTTCCAGGGATGGGGCAGCTGCAGCTTCTCTGGGCAATCTGTGCCAGGCCTTATCACCCTCCTAGAGAAGGATTTTCCCCTCAACTTCATCCTTAAGCCCAGAAAAACCTCTTTATCCAGGATGGAGATTTAATTTGCCTTCTCCCCTTGCACTGAATCCATCTGTGTGCACAGGGCTTTGCATCAGGGGGCACGGGGATGAAATGAGCTGCCCTGCACATTCCCAGCCAGGGAATCAGCATTGAACTGTTCTCCCTTTCCAGGCAGTGAGATAAGGGTGGGAGCAGTGTGAGACAGGAATGTCAGTGCTTCCAGCCTGAGAAGCAGTCATGGGGATCTCCTTCACTGCAAGGCTGGTACTCTGCAAGCAAATAAGAATGCAAACAGCTCCTTTGAAATATTTATAACGTTTGGAATGACTTGCATGGCACAAACCCAAGGAAGATGAGGGTGCTGGGAATTGCTGGCACTGGGTACACCAGGGAACTTGCTTATATGATTGATCCAGCTTGCAAAGTTCTGCTTTGTCCTCTTATAAGATGTCTGAGTGCTCAGGCAGACTCTCCTCCTCCTCCCCTGGGTCACACATTGCCTGAAGGTCCTGCTGCCCCTATCAGCATCAGAGCCCTTTTCCCACTGCTCAGCTGTTCTCTGGCTGAGCTGCTGCAGTCACACCTAAGCCAATCTGCAAGGTCACATTTCAGTGACCAGGCCCTGACCATCTCACTTCTGCTTTCAGCCCATGCCCAGGTTTTTTTTTTTGCTGATCGTCCCACATTCCAGCAGCCAGACACTGGTACCCAGCTCCCTTTCTCTCAGTGAGCTGTCCCCAACTGCTGATCACCAGCCTGATGCTTCAGCCTTCCAAATTCAGCAGGGGAAGGTTGCAGAGTGGTTCTACTGGGAGAAAAGGCAGCACAACCAGGTCATCAGGGCTTAAGATGCAGAAGGGGCTGAGAACAATGAGTCTTGGAGAGTTTACAGCCAATCTCCCCCTTGTAGCTGACCTAGAGAGATTACTTTTGTTAACCTCTGGTATTAGTGCTGGCGTCTTCATATCAGAGATTAGGTGCTCTATAAAGGTGGGACACAAGATTGGATTAGAGAGATGCAGGTCAAAGACTTAGGACAAGGAGGAATGGTTTTAGACTGACAGAGGGCAAAGTTAGACTAGAGATTAGGGAAAAAATTCTTCTCTGGGGCGGTGGTGAGGCCCTGGCACAGGGTGGCCAGAGAAGCTGTGGCTGCCCCATCCCTGGAAGTGCCCAAGGCCAGGCTGGACAAGGCTTGGAACAACCTGGGATAGGGGAAGGTGTTGGAATGAGATGATCTTTAGGGTTCCTTCTAACCTAAACCATTTTGTGACCAGGTACTCTTGGTCCCTTGCAGATCCCAGTCTCCTGTTTTGCACAAGTTTCAGCTTTTGGGTTTTGGAGAGAAAGAACTGGACAGCACTTCCCAAGAGTGATCTGCAGGCAGTAATTACTGCAGCTGCCAGGTACAAACCTTCCTGGCTTCTCTGCTGCTGCCAGCTCCTGCAGGTTTCTAAATTTGATTTTGCTCTTTCCATGCAGGAAATTCACTTTCACTTCTCCATTGATTTCTTTGGCTTTGAACTGCTACCACACATCCACCAGGCACTGAAGAGGAAATGTCACATTTGGAGAAACATCTGCATCCTTCTTCTGATGTATCAAGAGTGACAGATAATCAATTCTATTTCACACAGTCCAGGCTTGCTGAGGCAAATTCTTGCCATGCAGTTAACTCCCTCTGTTTTTAAAACAGGAAAAAAAAAAAAAAGTATTGATTTTATGATGCCAACACCACCATTTTTTAACATAAATGCTGATAGCAGCCTCAAGTTTCCAGGTTTTTATGTTCCCCAACACTGCAGGAAAAAATAAAAACCATCAGGATTTGCCCATGAATAAATCAGCCTGCTGGATAGAAATAAAACAAAGCAAAACACTTCTAAAGGATCAGGTAGAAATTCAAGAACAGGGAAGAAGCTATGACTAGTATGTGATAGCAGAAGGTATTTTCAAAACTTAATTTCCTTATTACACCTAAATTTCTGACTTCCTCAGAAGAGCTGAGTCCATGCAGGTGAATGTGATAATTTTGGGACAGTGTCTTAGGGTGCCATGGCTGATGGGCAGGGCTGTAACTGGTGCAGGGAGATGGATCTTCCTCTGAAATTTGTGCTTGAAGCAAATCTCTGAACTCCACTTTGAGTACACTTGATTGCCACAGGATTATTTCCCTGGAAAGGCCTTTAAATTTTGCTGTTTGAGTGCAACAGCCCTTCCTACAAAGAAGAAAGACAAGACACTGGGAATTGCTCCAGCTCACATCTCTCCCAGTGGTAACTGCATCGCTTCAAGCACACAAACCCAGCACTTTCCCAAAGTGGAAAAACACAAAACCCCACCAGTTTTCACTTCCCATCCTCCCAAGAGGAGCTCAGTGTGTTTTGCCAGAGTATCATTTGAGTTTTGGTTCACAGTTGCTATTCAAGTTTTACAAGTTCAAAGCAGAGAAGTCCAAAAGTGCTACCCCAGCTTTGTGCCTGCGGCAGAAGGTGGAGAAACCCCAGGTGAGTGGAAGACCTTTGTCTTGGCAGGACCATGTGGATTCCTGAGCTGTTGACTTGCTGCAAGCTCTCAAATGGAGGCCAGAGATCAACACCTGAGAGACTGGGAGAGGAAAAACAACTCAAGGGCTGCGAAGTGGCAAGATGCTTTAAAGCTGCTTTGAAAAATAAAAAACCCATGCTCTTCCCAGAAGAGGAGTAAGAAGCAGGAGAGAAGAAAGGAAAGGGTTAGGCATCTTCCTGGGAAATATCTTGTTTTCCATAGAGCTGAGGGTGCCTTGGGCTTTAAGCATGTGCTGCAACTGCTGGGGTTGCCAAAGCAGAGCAAGGGGATGTCCTGCATGGGAGACAGGACCTGGTGGGTGCAGGATATTTGTGTCCTATCTCCTGATTCCCACAGCTAAGGGGCTGAAAGCTTGGGGTGGGGAATGTTGTGTGGACACCAGACATTTGCTGGGACACAAGACATGAGGCTGTGTTTTTATATTTCTGTGCTAACAGCCCAGTGCTCTGCGATTTCCCAATTTCCTGATGCTAAAAAAGAAAAGAGAAAAAGCCATAAAGCCACAACCATGAGCTCAGCAGGGATCAGGAATCTGGGTATGAGAGGAAACCTCTGCAGGAAAACACACACACTATCCCTTCTACAACTTACAAATTGGGTTTTTTTTGCTTTCATACTTGTTCTTCCATTGCATCTTTTCCTTTCCTATATCCATTTCCCTCCATTCAAACAGGACTTTGCTTACTGACATGGAAAGTTGTGTTTGTACCTGTAACTGGTACCACTAACTGGCTGAGTTGCACCTCAAGTGGCACAAAATATTTTTTTGCAGTAAAATCACACTGGATATTCAAGGCTAGCAGCATCTGTAAGCCACTAACCTGCAGAAAGAGGAAGTCAATCTAACCAACCCAAGCACTCATATAGAAAAAATTTCATAGTTAATAAATCCTTCAGTGAGGAGGAAAAAAAGGAGCAGGTACTCCTTTGTTGCTCCTGACATAAGGCATGAGTATCTATGATTACACCCAGTGCTACTCAGGGGTTAAGGTCTGTCAGCTCTGGCTGGTATAATAAGCAACTCATATAATTACCAGTTTTTGCATCCTTAAAAAATCCTGTTGTCCTCTGTGGAGCAGGAAATGTCACTAAAGTCTTTTGAGGAAAAGGTTAATTTTTTAGCAACCTGCTCTAGGGGAAACTGTCTCTGCCCATGGCAGGGGTTTGGAACTTGATGGTCTTTGAGATCCATTATAACCCAAAAATTCTATGATTTTATGATTCAAAACAAGGTAAAGCAGATGAATTTATCCTCTAAACTACATCACAGGTAAGAAAATAGCTGTGTTCACATATTAAACACAAAGTCAAGGGCCACATGTTCTGCCAGGAGCATGATGTTCATCTCCAGCTGGACTTCAGAAGTATCTTCTACATCCACAACCAGAAACCATTGGTGATTTGTGAGTATAAACCAAACTGATGGATGATAAAAACATTGGGATTGCTCTTTAACTGCTCTGCAGCTTGAATAAAATCACAGCATCACAGGGCAAGAGGAAGTCTTTTTCTGAAAGTGCTGTCTAGATGACACACCAAAAAAATTCCCAAGCCCAGGTGCTACTTTCAAACCCACTATGAAGAATCTACATCTCCCCAGAGCAGCACACAGGAATCTACACCTCCTGGCTGTGTTCTCTCATTGCTCAGTGATAGCAAATTAACAGAGCACACACTGCTAGACACAACCAATCAATCCCTGTTTGTCTTTAAGGACAACTGCCTCATCACCTAAAGACCAGAATTCCCCTAAGGACTCAATCATGACAGTACTGAACTTACTGTGACAAAAAGTGCTTGTAAGCACCACCAAGTCCTCCATGGTCACAAGCAGCTCCTGCTTTCTTGGGAAAAGGAATAGGGTTAGTTTTGAACCCAGCTAGGAACATGTTACCAGTGCCAGATGCACCTCTACATGGACCTCAGCTGTGTGGATGTTTTTCTTCTCTTCCAATTTTTAGAGAATTTTCAATAATTTCTACAATTCTGGGAGTAGCTAATCTAACACTGTTTTTATGAAGGACAAGAAAATCAGCAACAGTCTGCTTGGATTCACTGAGGGAAAGTCATGCTTGCCCAGCTTTAACTTCCACAATGAAAGACTGGCCTGGCAGAGGAGAGCTGTGGGTACTGTCTACCTGGACTTCTGTAAGACTTCCAAACATTGTCATCTGTAAGATCTTCCTCACAAAGAAGCTCTTGGAGCTGCAGGAGACCAAAAGCTGTCTGAATGCCTGGTCCCAGTGATCAGTGGCTCAGGGTCTGGCTGGAGGCCAGATGTTGAACTCCAGGGGCCAATGCTGGGTCCAGCCCTCTTTAACACCTTCATTAAAGCGGATTTGCAGATCACACAGACTGGGAGGAGTGGCAGCTACCTCGGAGGGTCATGCTGCCACCCAGAGGGACCCGGGCAGGCTGGGAAGAGGCTGGCAGGAACATCATGGAGCTCAACAAGGAGTGCCAAGTCCAGTACCTAAGGAGGAGCAACCCCAGGTACCAACATGGGATTTAATTCAATGTAACACAGGGTGAATCTTAGTTTTGCTCTTGCACCAAATGCTGTGAGGACTGAAAGTTCTCACTCCCCCATTAGACTTCTGCCTGTGGAGCAAGAAGGATTTGAGTTTAAGATCCTCTTTGAAACCTTCCATATTTGTCTTTCTATATTTAAGAAAACTCTATGAGGTTACAACACATATTTCCTCTTGCACAGAAGGGTAAAATACCCGGACACACTCAAATGTCCCACAGGAGCCTGGTATCAGATAAACCCCTCCTAAGCCAATCACACAGACTGCAGCATGAGTTACATCTTCTGAACCTGCTTCAGAATCCAAAGCTCAAGGCTAAGAGATTTTACCATTTTCTGTTGCCACAACAAAAAGCAGCTCCACTGGGAATGTGGATTTTGGTTGCAGAGTTGCAAGTTCAGGGGAATAGGGTGTAATCCCAACTCTCCAAACCACCTTCTGCATGTCCTTGGGCAAGATATTTCTGGTACCTGCCTCCCTCCCTGGCTATTGAGACAAAGTTCTTCGGGGCAACAACTCTCACCTTTCAGTGGCAAAGCAAACTTAAAATTCTGACAATAGTAATATTAAAAATGTTCCCTGCAAGCTCCATCTCACATCAGGTTTTAGTCTGACACCGGGCAGGCAAAGTGATAAATTGAGAGGTGAAATTCAACATAGGTTATGTGCAGAACAGTGCAGGTGAGAAAGTAAATTATAACCTATGTGCTTAACAATGGGCTCTGAAATAGCTGCTACTGCTCAGCAACAACACCTTGAGGTTTTAACGATTAGGAAAGTAATCAAGTCACTAAATCCCCATTATTAAAATAGTAGCCAGTGTTCTGAATTAGGAGGAGAACAAGGCAGCAAATGGTGATGCCACTCTGCAAATCCTTGTTCTTAAGGCCTCAGGGTTGTTAATGCACCAGGCACCTCATTCAGCTCTGGGCTGACACGTCCTACACGTCCCTCTCAGCTTCCTCGTGGCTTCAGGACACTCAAATCTCTCTAAGCAGGCATCTAATCTGGAATTCCCAGAAGCAATGAACAGTTCATACTTAGCCCAAGAGGAGATGCAGCTATTCAACACATTAGAAAATCACAGTGTTTACGCAGGTGCTTAAGCCAAGGAATTAAAGTTTAAATTTAGGAAATTATACCTGAAAAACACCCAGTGCTTCATCTGAAGCACTATAACCAACCCTGCACTGCCAGTAAAGTAAATGTTCTTAACAGCCCATCATACTGTTCACTTTCTGTGAAGTCAGAACCTTTTGGGGCACCACACAAAAAAGAGAAACAAAAATATTATTGCTTCAGACCAGTCACCACGTATGTAGATGACAGAATGAGGTGGAGGCACAATTTCCAGGGTGTAAAGACAAACCACCAAATAAAACTTGTCAGCTGCAGAGAGCTCCAAATTAAGTGTTGCTGAGCCTTTGGAAAGGGCACTGATGAAACAGAGCAGAACAAGGGATGTGTAAGCAGGAAGAGCTGGAGGTGCTAGATAAAAGTTATTTGAGAAACTACTAGAAATAGAAGTCAGTGGCAAGATTCCAGAGGAGGCCAATTCTCCAGCAGAGAAGTAAATTCAGAACCAAATTTTTACATGCATGCAAGATACAAACATGCCTGAGGAAGCCTGAGCCAACACATTCAGAGTGTTGACAAACAGGGAGAAGGTGCATTTGCAAAAAAATGTTTCTTGCTAAGGAGACCAGTGAAGTCTGACCACAGAGCTCCATGTCTGAACCTCTGCAGGTTTCCACACCTGTGCAGGTTTGTTTGCATCACCTGCTTACACACCTGGCTCCACTGTCACATGTTTGTACAGCACCCACCACACAGATGGAACTCAGGGGATGTAGATCTGCTCAAGGTTTGCTTACTTCAGTGTCCCCATGGTACAGAAAAACACCTCATTTTACAGCATGAATCTCTTACACAATATAATAAATGAACAAACCCTCTCCCCTACATTTTCATGGATAAACTTTACTCCTGTCTTCAACCACAATAAGGATTCTCAGAATGAAAAGGTTCAAAAGTTGCCAGTAAAGCCATTCCGAGCAAACTGAAAACCTCCAAGTTATCAGACTGGAAGCTCAGAAGCTGGTGCTAAAAAGCAGAACAGCTGGTTAAAGGCACAAAAACCAGCCTGTGTACCTCAGGAAATGCTTACAGCCTAGTCACTCAAGAGGTATTTGTTGAAATAAGAGCCATAAATAAATCACATTGCTTAAATCCAAGTCATATTTCAGGCTAAGTTCAGATCACGTTCTATCTCTTACCAGTGGTTAAACTTTCTACAGCAGCCACTCAAATTATGAGTATTACAAACAAACTCATGCTAATTCATACCATGCTCATTTCTTTGTTTTACTATACAGCAGCAAAGACCATAAAGTATTGCTCAAAGAGAAAATGAAGAGCAGAGACAGGAACAGAATCTAGATTCTGTTTTTTGCCCCAAGTCCTGTGGTTTTGGTGCCACTCCTGCTCCTCATCTCTGCTGCAGTGAGGATGGAACAGAAAGTGCCAACTTGTGGTGCAGAAGTGCTCAACTCTGAGGGATTGCCTTGCACAACACAAGAGCAGAGTAAGGAAGTCAACACACAGGAGGTAAAATACCAGTTTTTTTAAAAAATTGTTTTACAAGCAAATGTTTGTACAGATGTTGGTGGAATACAAGCAGACAAAATAAGCAAAACACAAGAACCCAAGAGTTTGTCATAGAAATCTGCAGCTAAAACTCAACAGAAGAGCAAGAACTGAAGATATTCACAGCGTTGAACTACAGTCTGTCCCCCCTCCCCCCAGTCCATGTGTGTAACAGGAAGAAGACATCCAGCATCAGCTTTCAAACAGCTAAAATGCCCTCAGAGCTCACAGCTACTTCAGTGTCTGCACAATTCTGGGTGCAATGGGGCACAAGGACAACTGCCACCATTGTAGAGTCACCTCTTGCCAACTGTTTGTCACATAGTGTTCCCAAACAAAACATAAAACCACGAGCAGAGAGCTGTGTACTATTTTACATCAAGTTAGAAATAAGAGTAGTAGTGTCTAGTAGTTTAGTTTGTCAACTCTTCAGATTTTCATGAGAACTTCCCTCCATGGCCTCCTACTATGAAAACTTCCACAGGCACTCCTTCCCAAAAGGAAAAGAAAGCCTAACCCCAATGGTATTTAACCTCAAATACAGAAATATAAACAGAAAGAGCACATGCCAGGTTTGATATAATTAAACAAATTCACTTGCCTATATGTGAGTTAGAGAAGTGAGATTCTGACAGCTGGCCAGATCCAGGAAGGAGTTTCCCTTCTCCCTACCTAAAGACCTGAAATCAGTTATCCCTGGAAATTCCCAGCACAGGCTGCTCAACAGCACAGAGTTCCTGCTAAGAGTCCATTAAATTCCCTCCTCTTTCCATTTCCCTGGATTAGACATGGATGTTCTTTTGATCTGTGAAGACAGACTCAATCCTTGTTACTTCAGTCTCCATTCTGGCATGGAAGCTTTGTCCTGGAGTCAGGAGAACAAACCAGCTGCAACTGTCCAACGACCCAAATCACTGATGTGCAGAGATGAGGACTCAGGAGAGCAAAGCTCTAACTCTAGGAAAGACCATCAGGGAGGAGAAGATCACAGCACAAGTCCTTGTCCAAAGCTTCACACTTATTGTGGATCCAGCACAGGGACTCCATGATGAAGCACCAGAGCAAAGAAAGCAGAACACAGACAAAGCATCTCCTCAGCAGTGGGCTTTCAACAGAGCAAAGTCATCTGAAAGCTCAAAAACACCAGGATCCCCAGAGCAGAAAGCAGAAATGTGCAATTCAAAACCACACAGACGTGAATATTACTTTCAAAGGGCTTTATATTACAAAAAAACATAAGTCACAATGAATGTGTAAAATCCATTCAATGAGGCTCATTTCCAGTCTGCTAGGAAAGCTGCTTTTCTCTTCTTTATTCCCAGCCTACTGCTGAAAACGTGATTGCCAAAACAATGACACCTCGAGCTAGATTTTTAAAATCAAACTTGTTCTGCCAGATCCAGCACTCTGAACTTGTCCAGGTTGTAGAAACAAGCCTTCACCACTCTGCCTCCAAAATATCTTCCATTCAGATCCACAACAGCTGGAATTGAAATTAAGAGCAGATCAGCAAGCAGACATTTAATAAAAGAAATATCTCTTTAACTCAACAGTCTGACCAGTGAGACTGTTTAATCTCTCTGCAGAAGTTAACTATGAGCTTCACAGGACACAATTTAGGATCTTACCTTTGATGGCAGATTCAACCCGTTCAAACTCTAAAAATATTCTTACAGCTTCATCATCAGGGGCTCCAGGGATCTGAAAGAAAAATCCCAAGCCACAAGTAATTAGAACAGTAGTCAGAACATTGTTTTCAATTGCTGTTCTTCACAAAGACAGTGAAAGAATGAAATAAGAAGATTCCAAAAACACAATACTCAAATGATTTTTTGCATAGTTGCTATTATTAGATGCTTGTATCTTACAGACACAGAAAATCCAGAATTCCAACACAGTAAAGGACCCTGAGAGATCTTCTATGTATGCCCCTCTTAGGCAGTAGCACTCCAATTGTGAGGAATGAGTGCCCAGTTTTCTTTCAGAGCAGCCAAAAAGAGAGACAGTGTCTCTTACCTCAAAGATGACACATTTCCCAACTTTGCCATATTTCTCACATTCCTCCTTAGTTTCAACTTCAAGGTCTTCATCGACCTCCCCAGCACCAACCATGTTCTGAAAGTCAAAGAATAAACTCAACTCACTGGATGGAGTCTGTGCAAATGATGGTGTAGACAAATCACAGATGCTCTGTCAACTGTGACCACAAACACTTTAAAAGCTTGAGAGCTACAGGAGGAGGCAGTTCCCTGTCCCTAAGACAAGGGAACTGCACAAATTAAAGCAGTGTTGATTTAAAGTTACAACTTGCACCCCAGAAGTCATATCATTTCTCCAGAACACAGAACACCACGTGGGTGCAGGCCAGAACCATTTGAATTGTGCAGTTTTGTATCAGGAACAGAGATTTAAACATTTCAACACCAAGACACATTCCCATACTCCAAACTCACCCTCAGTAAGACCACTTTAGTTGGGCATTTCAGTATCTCAGTCAAGGGGTTGGAATCTGCCTTCTTGCCTGTTTCTGTTTGAAGACAGAACAGTGAATCGTGAATTTAAGATTAAAGCTCAATTAGGGACTTTTATCAGAATATCATTGATTAAACAATAGCATGAAAGCCACAAAATGTTATTTCCTAT
Organism: Oenanthe melanoleuca; assembly: GCF_029582105.1. NCBI lineage: Eukaryota > Metazoa > Chordata > Aves > Passeriformes > Muscicapidae > Oenanthe > Oenanthe melanoleuca. The sequence goes on from NC_079334.1 coordinate 66,379,613, forward strand.
TAGTGAGGAACAGTTATGAATAACTTGTAGCTACCTGGAATGACAGTAAGCAGAAAAATCAATTCCAAAGGTGTGAATTAAGCAGTAACACTGACAATGTACTATTTCTTTGAGAGAATTAATTCCTAAGTTCAGAATTGTATCAAAAGAACTACAAGGCTAAAAGTATTCTGACTTCCACCACTTGTGCTCAGAAGCCTGGATGTTGTCTCAAGACCAGACAAGAACAGGGAAAATGAGAGCAATATCAACAGGATATGACAGGAAAAAGGCCATCAGGGCAGAGCAGGATCAGCCCTGGAAGTGAAGAGGCTTCCCCAACACTAAAGGAGGAAAACTGATGGAGGAAGGGGAGGACGAGCTAAAAAAATGCATACATGATCCCTTTACAAAAAGATAAATTTCCACAAGAACAAATATGAGTCATTTTTCCAATTCCAATGTTTTCAACAAGGACAGATGGTAAATAGAAACTCAGGGCCTTCATTTCTCACACACTTGGTGCACGACACAATTACCTTTCTCTGTAGATTCACCAACAATGATCTTGCCACCCCTCTTGCTTGTTTTCTCTACTGACAGTGCTGTGCTGAGCCCCTGTTCATGTTTGCCCAGCCCCTGGCCCTCTCTGAAACCATACTTCTGCATGATTTTGTGAGCTACTGTCCCCCTGCAACGAGAAAAGAAACATCAGTTCGTAACTGTTTCTTCCACAAAACATTAGCACTGCATTTCTCCTGAGTGATCAAATATTCTACCTCTTAAAATCTCGTTACACAGGGGCAGAAAGTACAGGAGCTTGTACAAGTTACATGATGTTTTTCTAAGCCAAAGACTAAGAAGTCTGGCATGTAATGCTGAAAGATTAAAACACTAAGTCACAGAAGAAAGAGCCAATTGTGTGGTCAAAGTAAGGCAGGTTAGGTCAGATTTTTAGCCCATCCTTCAATGAAGTGAGGGTTCCATGGTACTGCTAATTAGAGGTGTTAAGAATGCACAAGGTGGTTCAACAATACCAAGTTTGGTTATCTTTTTCTGGACAATTAAATAAAAACCCACCAAAACCAAAAACGAGGTGTCTAAGCTGTTTTTAGCTATAGATTCACCTTCACATTGTTGTCACAGTAGTTAACACAACCATCACATATAAGGCAGGAGAGTAAATGGGCAGATTTGCAGCTACAGCTGCTACATTCATGCAAATATACTCTGAATGTTTGAACAAAGCACAGCTGAAATTATTTGAAATACTAAAACAGCAAATTTAAGACAAAGCTGGAAAGAAACCTGGAAGAACTAACATGCCACCTGTGTTTTCAAGTACACTTCATTGTTTGGCTTGTACAGGCCATAAACACCTTGTGCTAGAGTGTGGCTTAAAAGCACATCTTGAATGCAACCACCTCAGATGTGTTTCCCCCAATCCTGCCCATCCACATTTTTTCCTGTATCCTGCCAGTTTGGACTCTATGAACTCAGACTAACCACATATATGCAACGGGTTGTGCTCTTCTCTCCTGACAAACTATTTCAGCTTTTGGTTTCCACCACCCTCCAATGCCTTTTCCCACAAAACATGCAGGAATCACTCATTTATTTACCCCATGTTGGCAAGGAAGGAGTTGCTGGGTCCAGTGGGGGAACGAGGTCTCTCTGGCTCATCATACACTGGAGGAGGAATTGCTGCTTTGGAAGAAGGTGCCCGAGGTCTTGACTCCTCCTCATATGGGAATGATGCTACAGCTGGAAGAAACAGAGACATTTGGGTTTTTTTTCAATAAAATCCTACTATGAAAACAAACAACAACAAAACAGTGAAAAGGTCTATGAAAAAACAAACTATGAAAAGGTCTTCCACATAAATCCAAATCAGAAGAATGTCTCCTTTGCACACACTGTTTTAACACCCCCTCACCTATCTCTCTCGAAAACATCTGAGTTATTCTGGGTTTTCCTCACTGGATATACATTTCCACAGCTCTATAATGCATTTATTATCCTCTTATTAAATGGAGAAGAGGAACATTAAGAGACCACCTGCACTGCAAAGAGTTTATCTGGAGGACAAACTCCCATTCATCAGGAACAGAACACTGACAAAAATGGATCAATGCACACAACTCAAGGCCCAAGGACTGTAATAAAAATACACTGCACATCTGCAGAGAAGAGAAACCTATTAAAAAGAATGAATGCAACTCATCTCACTGGGAATTTCTGAACTGCAGCTCTTCCTGGGGATGGAGATGGATCAGGATATTTCAATCATACTGGCTGGATTACTAAATCACCTTCCACTGACAAGTCAAACAGCAAAATGAAAAAAAAAAACCAAAAAACCAAAAACCTACTAGAACACTAGAAAACTAGAAAAAAATCACTTTTGAATGGCCTTACAGACTTTTACCAGACTGACTTAATTTTAGAATATTTTCTTTTACACTAGTTCCTGAATCTTATCAAATAAAAGGTCAGACATGAAGTTTGAGGATATGAGTAAAAATAATGTCTATTTAAACTGCAGATGGACTGGACTATGGGACTTTTGCTAGACCAGTATTTTCTTGTTTTCTTCCAGCCTGGATTTGAGCATCAAGCAAGAAGCTATGCAAAGGTTTCTTTGTGGAACCATGTCACATTTTAAAAGCTCTCCCCTTAAGGATATTTCTATTATTTCCAGCTTATATTTACTTTTCCTTGACACTGATCAATTGTTCTTAATTAATTACTCTAAACAATGTCTTTCTGTTTTGAATGTTTACATATGTCAAATGCTTTCAGTGTATCATTCACTTAAGCTTTGAGGTATTTTTTATGTTTTAATCTTCTCATAAATACAATGAGGACTCCCAAAGAAAAGTTTGTGTGCACAAGATTTTTTTCTTACTATTATTATTTTCTTAAGTGGACAACATACTGGTAATTATTTTAACTCCTAAAATTTACAACAGCTAGACACGAAAATAGAAAGGAAATGGTTTTGTTCCTGTAGCAGGATGATGCCATCTCGTGGACAACTGATATCCTCACACCACCACTGCACACAAATCTCCTTAGCTAAACTGCATCCCTGAAAAACTTGTAAAATCCTGTCTCTAGTGCACAATTCCTTCAGGAAAGATATTCACTTAAGTGCCTCCTCAAGAAAACAGCAATGGAAAAAATTTTTTCTCCACACTGTGGAGGTTTCTAGTCTACCCAGAGAAACCTGCCAGTGACACTTCTTTCATATCAGAAGCAAGTAGCTGCACATGGCTGGAAGAGCCCAGTTTGCCAAGCCACTTATCCAGGAATGCAGAAAGATTTCTTCAGAACAGAGATGTGAAGCAGGGCAGCATCACAGGTCCCCCACAGCCTCCCCCCACGAACAAAGAAGTTGTTCATGTCCTGCTGCTACAGACTCCAATGGAAAAAGCTGGAGGACTTAACTAAATAAAAAGCTGAGTAAGAAATTAACACTGCTGGGTTTAGAGAAGAGGATTTTGGAGTACTCACGTTCTTTGTCCTTCTCAACCAGAGAAGTGGGTGGTGCAATAGCAGCTCCTCCCATACCTATGAGCAAAATGGAACACAACACATTTGGAGGATATCACAACAGACCTGAATTATTTACTGTAACTTTGTGGCTCAAAGAGAATAAAGACTAATTTTGTTTATGCAAAAATGTATTTCTGATCCACATCACCTGACAAGCTCTAAGGGCACTGATGTAACACATGCAGGAATGAAAAGTTGCAATAGTGAAAACTCAGTGATTCTCAGAGCCTGATTTTATGTTATGTCTCACCCCTTCCCTGGAACCTACACCATACAGGAACTTACAACAGGTATCTACAAACTAAGGTTGAACAGAGGTAGTTCCACAAGTAATTTGGCTGCTTCCATGGAAAAATACCAGGCTTCTCTATTATATTATGTTATAATAAAATGCCAGATTTACTCTAATTTACAGAATTAACAGCATACTCATGTGAGGAAAGAGAAATATAGAAATGAAAATAGGACTGTGAATTCCCCTCCCTCTTTTTCTCCTCTTTCCACACCAAAACCATAAGCAGTTCCCTTACTTCTTTTCCGTCTCTCCCTTTCATAATCTTCATCCTCATCTGAATCTGGATCTGGTCGTCTCGAAAACCCGCTGGCTTCATGTCTGTCTTTACGCCTTCTAGGAGACACAGCAAGTTAGGAAGAGAAACCATGGAAGTCAACTCTGTTTTAATTTGTGATCCCATCCCTGCAGGGTGAATTATTCTGCTCCATCCAACTGGCATTTAACATGTCTCCGACGAAAGTGCAAGTTAACACTTTCACCACTTGGTTCTTTGCTTTTACCCTCACGGGGCATTTTTGGTAAAACAGAAGGTGGATCTAAACCAAGATCATTTTCCACTTGCAAGTCAGCCAAGAAGAATGCATGGAAAGGAGGGAGCACCTGAAGAAATCCTGTACACACCACCAGACCAGAGGGACTGAATGACTACTGTGGAACAGGTGTTGGATGGAACAGAGAACAAGGTAACAGACATTATTCAATCTATCATCCTACTTTGGACAGAATCCCTTTTACATTTCCCATCATAGGCTACACACTGTAATATCACTTAATAAAAAAAAATAGCCTCATGCTTAAATATCAGATTGTTGAGAAGCTTGCTTGGCAATTAAAATAAGATTCAGGAATAATTTCTAATGTGAAGTAAGGAATGCTTCAAGATTTGTTTACACTTCTGCTGTTATCTGATGTGATCAAGAAATTACTAATTTTAACACAACAAAAAGGAAAAGCACTTTTCCTCAAAAGTTCAGAGCACCACCTGGTGCACAAATCAGATCTTTTTCCTAGCACAGCCACCAAAACTGTGCTAAAGCATGATAAAAACAACTCTATGTGGAACCACTTTCTGAATCTCTACACTGTGAAATCAGAACAAATTACGGCCTGTACTCCCAAAGCACACATCTGATGCAGGTTTGGCTGAGATTGTTTCCCCAGTTTGAAATCAGAATTTATCACCTCTTTTCTCTAATGTTTATATGTATAAAGACTCTTGGCCCACATACAAGTACAAATACAACCAAAGAGCAGTCAGTGCTGAAGCTGTGGGAATAATGTCTCAGATTCCTGAGGTCTTGCATGCCAGTAGGGCAGAGCCTCATGCATTCCTTCTCCATCAAAACATAAAACCAAGAGAAGACCCAGTGACTACATAGATATTAATTTCCACAATCTAAAGCAGCAGAACTGTAACTCCAGACTTCAGATGATTCATACTGTAATGAAGATGTTTTATTCACTTCACTTGAAATGAACAAATGTAATCTTCTGCCTGGCTGGCAGGCATTTTACTGCTTATAATAATCAGATACTGAATCTGCATTCAACTTCCTTAACAGGATTACAGAGATTTCTTTTTTCAGGGAAAGGGCATTAAAAATAAAATAGTATTTTCCTTAGTCCAGAGATAATAAATTACTAAACACATAATTAACTTACTTAATAATTAAATTACTGATTGCAGAGGATTAAAAAAGGAAATGCAACTATGCCACTCAGAGGCTGTGCTAGCTATATTTAAAACTTAATGCATTCATGGTTCAGTTGGTAGTTTTTAGAAGCAGAAAAGATGGTTCATCACTGAGTGTAGAAAAGATTTTTCTGTAGTCAGGTGACACTGACATCAAATCCTCTGAAACACCTGCTAGGTCAAAGTCTGGTAACAATCATGAAGTACCCAAATATTGCTGCTATTACTGAAACAAAGTAAATTCAGAATAATTTGACAAGGGTCTTTCAGCTGAAGAGGCTGCCAAGCTGATAATTCTTATTGTTTTTGCACTGTTAGGTGATTTTTACCAAGAGCATTAGAACATATTAAGTAAAACGCTGCACTTGCTTCTACAAGCACACAGTATTCACAAAACCTCTAAGAACTTCCATGAAAACAGAGATAAAATTAAACAAACTGACATGTCTATTCTTTAAATAAGAGTCAATGTGTCAAGTATTTAAACAAAAGCCTTACTTTTCTCTCTCCTCAATCTCCTTTTGCCTCTCCAGCTCCCGTTGCCGCTGCCGTTCCTCTCTCTGACGTTTCACCACCTTCTCGTAGTCATTTGGGAACATGGGATCATACTCATCTGCCAGGGGAATCAACACATCTCCTGCAGAAAAACCACTAGGGACAGGATCCTGAAAAAAAAAAAATTTTGTTTTAGCTGAGATCTGAAAACAATACCCAGTTGGAAAGCAAAAATTTAACACTTCAGATTCCTGACTTCTGTAATGTCAGGAAATATCCTGACTGGTGCCAGAAGAAACTTGGTTTTATTTAAAACTAACATTTCATCCAGTCTCTCATTACATCAATTTTTTCCAGTGAAGAAAGAACCACCCCCTCCCCTTGCAAAATGCAAAGCAGCAGCAAATCAGCATGGACAGGAATTTTTCAAACCCCATAAATGCATTACTGGAAGCTTTATGGCATCTTGCTGCTGCAACCATCTGCCTCCCACACAATCTCATCAGGCTTTATATCAGCTGCTATTGATATAATACCAACAGAGGAACACAGACTGTTCTCCTCTAATCTGAAAGAACCATTTCAGAACTTTTTCTTTGAAAAAGATGCAGAGAGAGAGTTTCTCATGATTCCTTACCATGAAAAATCCATTTAAATGGTTAGGTGGCTCTTCTTTTATTTTTCACTTGATTGTTATACAGGTCCAGTTCCAACACTGGTGCAATCACAATTATAGTCATTATTTAGCTGCCCAAATTGCTGTCTTGCCAAGTAATTTGAAGCTGTCCAGAATTCTAAGAACACTGTTTTATAACTGCACATTAACCATGGTAATTCCATGCTGTACCACATGGAGTCTAAAATTGAAATGTTAATTAAAGAACTCTCAGCAGAGGAAGACATTCTCAGAAAGTAATCACTTTTTTGACCACTAGGAAACATTCAACTTCTACAACATTTGTTAACAGCTGCACTTTTAGCTGCTCTGCTCTTACCTTTAGCCCAGCTGCCACATGAGGGGGTGTGTCCACTATCTGTCTCTCATCAGAGGAGCTGCCTCGTTTTAGGTCAATCACTGGAGCAAGGACTGTGGTTTGTTTTGTTCTCTGACTCTGCAAAAATCACCAAAACATATAATGTCTAAAAATGATAAAGCAGTTTTCTAAAGATCAACTTACTTGATGTACTTTGCAGTGGTAGGTGAATAGTCTCAGGTTTTGACTGGGACCAGAAACACACATTAAAAATTCATCCAATCAATTCAGGTGAGTTTGAGCTGAGTTAGTTTCTAAGAAACTCAGATTTATTCCAAAGATCTACTGTTCTTCCCATTTATCACCAGATAAAATATTTCAATCTCTTCTGAACTCTTGAGTTTTCTAATCCTATCCTATTCTTCTGTTAGGTTAAGGATAGACTACACATTAGTTGTATGGATGAAGAATATAACTAATACAGCAGTCAGTACCAATTATCAACTAAATCCTGCCCCAAATTCCAGCAGCACAAAACAGGAGTAACTCCAGTGAAAAAATTATACTGTGGCTACTTAAGTATCTGGCATCAGTGCTACTGCTTCTTCTTTTAGTTAAGTAGTCTCACTACAGCCCAAAGAGCATCTGTGTCCTGCTTGAACCAAAATATCAACACTGCTCAAAGAAAAAGGGTGAAAGAAAAAGAAGCAGCAATAAAAAGAGAAAATGGCTCTGTCACAGTCTAATAAGAATCAGCATGCACTCCTCCCTTTCATCTACTCTGGAAATACTTGCTGTAAGAATTTCTAACACATAATAATTTGCAGGTTAGCACCAAGAGCTTTTTAAATAACAGCCATAAAATGATGTAAACATGTAAATAATCAAGAGACATCAAGAAAAATGCATTTTCCCTTTTTTCCTTTCAGCTTTGCCAGGCTCTTTGCTACAAACTCACAAAAAAATGCCAGCAAGATTACCCCAAATCAGTATTCTGAGGTCACAATGCACTGAACATGAAAGAAGTCTGAAAAACAGAAAGCAAAACCACAAAGGGACTGTACCTTTGCTTGTGTGAGAGCTGCTTTCTTCACCTGCAACTGAGACTGCAGCAGTTTGAAATTCTTGGACCAGCCTTCTGTTTTGGAATCGCTGGTCTCAACCCCCAAGTCATCGTAAAGTGACATTTTCTCTTCAATTTAAAACTGAAAGATAAAAGAAAAAAAAAACCTCCAGATCACACCACAAAACTATTTCCTGTTATTTGCTAATAGTTTGCATATATAGGTACACCACCTCTTATTTCATTTTTCCTAGAGCCAGAACAAACTGATCTTTTCCTCGCTAGTGGTAAATACACATAACTAGAGCACAGCTGTACAAATGTAACAGTTTGAAAGGCAATGAAAACTGGTCAAGAATTAATTTAATCCTGCAGTGGAATATGAACAATTAGTCCTCAATAGCAAGAAGTTTACTGCAAAAAGAAAAAGGAGGTTTTGAAAATTATTAAACATCTGGCCTTGGGATGAAACACAGCAGGGGTTATAAAGGCACATCCACAGGATGTTGTGGGAATTTCCACCTGCCACAGAGCAGTGGGATTTTGGCAGCAGGAGTGATGATATCCAGAGGGAGACAGGACACACTGGGGAATCACGGAATCAATCAAGCCAGAAAAGGCCTCTGAGATCATCGAGTCCAACCTGTGACTGATCCCCACATTGTCACCCAGACCAGAGCACTCAGTGCCACAGCCAGTCTTTCCTTGGACACTCCAGGGATGGGGACTTCGCCACCTCCCTGGGCATTCTGTTCTAACATTTAACCACCCTTTCTGAGAAGAAATTCTTCCCAATGTCCAGCCTGAACCTCCCCTAGTGCAGCTTGATGTAATTTCCTATAGTCCTGTCGCTTGTTACCTGTGAGCAGAGCCCGACCCCCACCCGGTTGCCCCCTCCTGTCAGGGAGCTGTGGAGAGCCACAAGGTCCCCCCTGAGCCTCCTTTTCTCCAGGATGAACCCCCCCAGCCAATCCTCCTCACACTTGTGCTCCAGACCCTTCCCCAGCTATGCTGCCCTTCCCTGAACAAAGCATGGATGGATGCAAGGATGAATGCAGGGAGGGCGCTGTCACCCAGGGAAGGGACAAGGGAGAGAGGCACAAGGGCTGTCCCCACGATAAAAGGAAGGGTGGGCTGCGATCTCCGTCGCTCTGGGAACAGAGGGCGCGAAACAGGCCCTGACGGCCCCCCCCACCTTCCACACAGGCAGGACCCCACCGAGGAGCCGCTGAGCGTGGCACACCCGCCCTTCCCTGCCCTGCCTCCCCACAACCCGCGGGGTCCGGAGCCGCTTCCCCACACAGCCGGGCCCGGGGTCGGGCTCGGAGCCGCCACTCACCCGCCCGAGCGCCGCCGCCGCCATCAGCCGGCGCTGAGCACGCCGGGAAGGGCCGCGCCTGCGCAATGCGCCCCGCGCAGCCGCCGCGCCAGCGCCCCCCGGCGGCGGGAGGAGGGAGCGGCGCCGCCGGCATGTCCGTCCCTCGCAGGCAGGGTAGTACGAACCGGGAGGGACTGTGAGGGCGGCACGGCACCGCCGGCATGTCCATCCCTCACAGGCAGGGTAGTACGGACCGGGAGGGACTGTGAGGGCAGCAGGGCACCGCCGGCATGTCCGCCCCTCGCAGGCAGGGCAGTACGGACCGGGAGGGACTGTGAGGGCGGCACGGCACCGCCGGCATGTCCATCCCTCACAGGCAGGGCAGTACGGACCGGGAGGGACTGTGAGGGCGGCACGGCACCGCCGGCATGTCCGCCCCTCACAGGCAGGGCAGTACGGACCGGGTGGGACTGTGAGGGCGGCACGGTACGTCCGTCATTCCCACCCCTAAGAGCCAGCCCAGTACAGACCAGTCAGGACCGGGAGGGCAGCACGGTACCGCCGCCATTCCCACCCCTCACAGACAGCGCAGTACGGACCAGTCAGGACTGGGAGGGCGGGACAGCACCGCCGCCATTCCCACCCCTCACAACCAGCCGAGTACGGACCGGGCGGGACGGCACCTCCGCCATTCCCACCCCTCACAACCAGCCGAGTACGGACCGGGAGGGACTCTGAGGGCTGTACGGTAACTCCGTCTTTCCCACCCCTCGCAGCCAGCCCAGTGGGGACCGGGAGGGCGGCACGGCAGCTCCCGGCGGCTGAGAGGGGATGCAGGGAGTGGAGGGGCCGGTTGCAGTGCTGCCGCCGCCTCAGCTGCCCTCGCAGTGGCGGAGGAGCTGCCTACCCGCAGAATAAGCCCAGGTTCCTTCGGGTTCTCACAGCGCACGTCGAGTGTAATCTGCGCTCGGAGCTTTTATTTAATCATAGAATCCCCACAGAACCACGGAGAGCGTCCGAAGGAGGCCGCGGGGATGGAGGGGAAGCCCTGAGGGCACTTAGGTTGTTCTGCGGGAGGAGGCTGAGGGAGGACCTCACTGGAGTCCTCAGCATCCTCCCGAGAGAAGGGGGACAGGCACTGATCTCTGCAGTGACAGTGACAGGAACCGAGGGCAGGGTTGTATTTATGCCCTTCACTATTTGATGATGCAAATGAACATGCAAGACTGCAGAGCCAAACACAAGCTCCAGCCCTGAAGCAGATAGATCTGGCAAGTCAGCCTCAAAATATTACAAGCACTATCTCTGTATTAATCAGAAAGCCTTTATCTCCAGCATTGCTTCCGACTGTGCAACAGTGCAGTTTATTTCCCCTTGGTTAGCTGAAAAAATAAATAAAATAAAGCTGCTACTTCCCCTCCTACTTATGCTGCTTTCTATTAACCCAAGCTCTCTAAACTCACTTACAGATATGTCTATTTTCATTATGGCAGCGAAAGCTTCTTAAATCTAAGAAGAAATAATGTTCACTTTATTTATAGAGGATCTCCCAAGCATCTTCCTATGGTTTCTTGCTTTAGCAGCGCCTGCGGTTTTTAAAGGAAGGATTGATACAATTCACCTATCTATAAACTTGTGGAAGAAAACAAAATCAGCAAGGCACTACTTTTACAACGATCCCACTGAGAAAAGAACTATGTATCCTATGTTAAAGCAAGGAATCAAATAATTAATTGTATCAAAAGGTACTGAGAAAAATCCCTGTGGATTGAAATGTCACAGAGCAGTATCACAGCATGACAGCCACTGGGAGAAACTCAAAGGAGATTAGAGTCTGCAAAGGTGGAAAACATGAGAGCAACAGGAGATTTCAGTTCCTCCTCACAACAAGTCATAGCAGGGAGGATAAAGGTTGAGTTATCAGACCTGTAAATAACGACCTATTTAAAGCCATGAATCAGATAACTCACAAGGAGAGAAGCCTGGTTAAGTCTGGAAAGTGCATTAGACATGGATCAAAACTGATCCATCACTGTTTGTAATAATAGCCACAACGTATTTGTACACACCTATTTAGGAGCAAAGGAGCCAAGAAAATCCTCCTCATTAAATTCAGGGAGGCTGCAGGCTGCAGATAAAGAAACTTCACCCTGCTGCTAAGGTCCCAGACAGACTGGAAATGTAGGAGAAATATCTGAGGTCATCCCCAGCACTACACATCTTGAAGGTGGGTGAGTTGTGGTTGAAACCTCCTTTTCAGCTACATCTGCAGAGGTGGGGGAGCACTGGCCAGCTCTGTGCCTCCTACAGACCCTCACAGGTGTTGAAGTCTGATTTTCCAGTTATTTTTATCTTTTCCATTCATATTTTAAACCTTTCCATGTTGATGCTTTTTCTCTTGAATCCCACTCACAACTGCTGTGTCACCAGTTCTACCTCTGTACCTGCCTTTCTAATCTCACGTGGCTCTGTCTTTACATTCTCTTACAGCTCTTTTCTCCCAGCTTCACAATTTTCTCATCATTTTGAGATGAGTTTGATGCAGCTGGGTCTCCTCAACGGAGAGGAGAGGAGAGGAGAGGAGAGGAGAGGAGAGGAGAGGAGAGGAGAGGAGAGGAGAGGAGAGGAGAGGAGAGGAGAGGAGAGGAGAGGAGAGGAGAGGAGAGGAGAGGAGAGGAGAGGAGAGGAGAGGAGAGGAGGATTACAGAGATGGGATTAACCACAGAGAGGTCCAAAAAGCTGTGAATAAACTGATTTTCCCGCTGTGAGAAGAGCCACCAGCCTTGATTGGAACCCCTCATTGTACCAACAGGACACCTGGAAAAGGTGAACAGCCAAGGTGGTGAAATCTGCTGCAAATCCCAGTTTTCTCAGAGTAATCAGCCAAAAGCTGGAAGCAAGAAGTTGCAGAAAGATGGCGTGGCACTGGCTGGGTGATGAGATGGCAGATGGGACCCAGTGTTAATGAATGCAAAGCAATGCACGCAAGAGAAAATAGCACTAACCAAACACACACAGCAGCAGCTCTAAATCAGCTGCTTCCATTAAGGAAAGAGATGCTGCATTCATTGTGGATAATTTTCCAGAAATGCCTGCTTAGTGAAGGAAGGAAGCAGGAAAGCAAACAGGCTGCTGGGAAGTATTAAAATCTTAAAAAAGGAGAAAGTATCCTCAGAAATCCAGCACGCAGATGCACGTTTGAGTGGCCACCTGCATTCCTGGGTATCACATCCTCTCCAAGAAGCAGCAGTGAAATAAAAAACCTAATCTAAACCTAATAACTTAACCTTAAACCAACCAGATGTGTTGGGTGAAGAGAGGCAGCTGAAGGGGACCCTGGAAGCATCAAACATCCAAAGTGCTCTAGAAAAAGGTAAATAGGGAGTTCTCATTTTTCTCCCTGATGGTGATCTCTAAGAATAAAGCACTGCTGGGAGGAGGGGAAAAAAGCAGCCTATAAATGTCTCATTTATGTCTCATTTCCCTAAAGCATTGATAGCAGTTTTTGTTGGATGTGGATGATTTGTTTTATGTTACAGATCTCCTCTGAGGGTGAGGGCTGCTAATATGCAGAATGGCATTAGAGGGCAGTGCATGGCAGCCTAGCTGGAGTTTTTTGGGGTGGCTGTGAGAAACCACCCTTCAGAACCTCTGAGGATCAGGACAACAGAGCAGCTCCCACTCACACAGGTGGGATATGGTGGGGATCAACAGATGGCATTAAAGCAAAACATGAGGGCTGCTCAAAAGGTAGTTAAATCCCATTGAATGGTGGTTTCCAGCCAATAGTGGAGATGCCAAGCAGACAACCAACCATGCTACACACCACATTTTGTGGTCACCCTGGCAGAACTTCCAAACCTTTCTGGATTTTTTTTTTTTTTTTTTTTCAGAAAATGCTAGCTGTTGTCCTCCCGATGATCTTCAACTTTGCACACAGGGCAAAATGAAATATAAAGAGGAAAGTTCCAGTGGAAAACTTGTCCTGGCTTGGGAAGATCAGCTTAGGTTTGCTGCCTTAAAAAAAATGAAAACAAACCCAACTTCAAGGAGTAGCAACCTGAAGGAATTGAAAATGGTTAGAAAGGCATTTGAAATATTCTTTCTTCTGCTAAGGGAATAGCTGAAAATGTGACTGTGAAAGCAGATAAGGAAACAGTACATTTTGCCATATTTAGAATAACCCAAAGCCCCAGAAAAATGTGGGTGTTTTTCCCCTATTTTTTACTTGCTTCACATTTTTACCTAGTTTCATACTTTGGCTGAGTTCCATAACTAAAATGAGTAAGAAATGTCTCAGAACAGAAACATTTCATCACAGATGAAGTTTCCAACACACATACTTCAATATTTTTGATAGCAACTGAAGAAAACTCCATTGCTTTTGACACTGCACAGGGAATGTTTTTGTTTGGTTAGCCATGACAAAAAAAACATGCTTTAAATGAGGAAATGACCATTTTGTCCTATCACTACTGTCTCAAGCTTGTTTAAAGAAGTGAGAGAACATCAAAAACAACAGTGAAAATATTACACATGACTAGACTCAGTACAGATGGGATATCTGCTGTCTCTGAGGGAAAAAAGAGTTGTGCTGCTAGGATGGATTTGGATAAGAAATTATTCAGAACTCCCCTGTGTTAGCCATCCAGTGGATCTCTGTGGCAAAACTGCAGGTTTCTTACATGCTGAAAATCCATGAGAAACTGGAGGGATTTCAGGAGGTTTGTCTTTTTGGAATTCTAGAAGATCCTGAGTTGAAATGAACCTACAAAGATCTGGATTAAGAACCTTTGCTGGGAGTTGGACTCAGTCATCCCTGTTTGTCACTTCCAGCTTAAAATTTTCTGATTCTCTGATTTTATGAAAATGAGGAGGATGGGGGGAGTTAAACCTCTGTTGCATAGGTCACCAGTTTTAAAACTAAAAACAGAGATAGATACTGGAAGCCAAGGCAAACAGGGAGGGCGAGTGGAAGTGGAGAAGAAAATGAACTTTACAAACATCTGAATGAAAGCTCTATCCAAATTTACTGGTAGCCTTTTTGGACTGAAATAAAATTCTGATATGAGATTAAATTCTAAGAACTGTGGGTTGTTACTGAGTAGAGTGACATTGCCCTGGAAATGCCTTTGCTCTGATGATTCACAGACAGGTGAGGTTACCCTTCCGCTTGCTCAAGATTTATAGCAAGTTCTCATGAACCACTGTTTTCAGCCCAAAACAGCTGAGTCCAAGAACTTGAAGTTCAAAGAGAATTCTCTAATATCCTGTCGTGGTGACTGTCATGACATTCACGACATAAACAGAACTACGTGGCATTAAAAGCACATTGATGGGCATGGAGATGCTCATGGGTACTAACAGGTTGCCCAGAGAAGTTGTGAAGACTCCATCCTTGGAGGTTTGCAAGCCCCAAGTGGATAAATCCAGGTGGGATCTCGTTACCAGCCTTGTTTCCAATCTGAATTGTTTGATGAGTCTGTGGTTATTTCTATGGCTTTGTTACTTGCTGTACTTCTCCAAAGAGATGAAGGAGAAGGTTTAGAGAGGAAACATCAAAAGGAGTTCTCCTCCTCCATTAGGGATCCCCAGCTTTTAGACAGAAATTCAGCTTATTTACCATGCAGAATTATGTGCTGGGACATGGTCTCACCTGTCTTTTTGTGTAGATTTCTTTCCATGTGGATCATGTGCAGTATCCTGGGCCCTGAAGTGTGTCAGTGGCATTGATATTTCAGATGAAACTTTGAAGCTAAGACAGATGTTCAGGATCTGTTGAGTGAAGAAATGCTGTTTAGGGTAGTCCTTTAGGACTTCCAACCTGCCAACCCTTCCAGATTGTTTCTGCCACACCGGTGTATGATGCCAGAGACAGGAAAACTGGAACATCCCCATCCCCAACCAGTCTGGTCTAAGGGATATGACTCTGATTTAGGATTTTGAGCTTCCTTAAGCTCCAAGCAGCTTTTTCGAGCTGCTTAGAAGTTACGCTTTCCATCTCATATATGGATGTATAAACTCAGGGATGTTTTCTTACACAATTATAATATAATTAATCTCACCCAGTTTTAGCTTTCTAAAACTGAGATGCCCAACATGTTTTCAAGCATGGGCTGTGGCCTGGTGGTCAATCATCTCTGGAACACAATCCTTGGAACAGCACTTTCTAATTTACTGGGACACTTTCCATATTCCACTTTATATCCTAGGACTTATTTTTTGTCATAGTTTAATTTTATGAAAATACATAGTTGTTTACCATGCAGTTTTTGATAACTCTACAATTCACAAGATGCTGTTTGAGTAAGAAACAAAGACCTGTGTGTTTATTCTGAGTGTATATTTCATTCAAGACAGAAAATCTTTTATATGTTGCAAAATAAGTAATGACTGGAAGTTAAAACAAGATTAGGAATAAAGGCTAGTTATTCTGCATTATTCTGGGCAGGATTTCTTGCCTCTTCCTTCAGAAAGATTATTGAAAATCCTGATTATTGAAAAATGCCTGATACTGAACTACCCTGACAGGTAATGTAGCCCAGCCTGTCAACTCTTACATTTCTTACAAAAAAAACCAAAAAAAAAATCAGTATAGCCAGAGATAGGGTCCTCTAAAGTCCTTGATGATCTGATCCCACCATGGATCAGATCATTATGTCATGGAAGGCAAATGATAGAGATTGAACACTGGGCTTTCATCTTTTCCACCCTGACGATGTTCACCATGTGCCTTGTTTTTCCTTAACTATAAATGAGCAATGGCCAGGTGTGAGCATTGTCCATCCCTTTGTTCCTGGAAAACAAGGAAGACATAAAAAACCCCCCACCTCAAACCTACTCTTCAGGTAAACAGCATTATCTCCACCATCAGATCCGACCACATGTGCGTAAAAGGATGTGTTATCAAAAAATATCTGTAATGGTGACCTTAAAAAAGTACAAGCAGTGCTAATGAATTTCTTGTTATTTTAGAAAGGGACTTTCTTCTCTGTTGGCACAGAGAGCTTCCTGAAGCAAAAACAATGAAGCTTTTCTCTCTTTCTTTTTAAATGTAAGGTAGAAACATTTTGACTAAACTTCTGCTCTGTTGTTTTCTAGTTATTCAGAATTAGGAGGAGATGTTTTCAATAATCCTTCAGCCCAGAGAAGAGAAGGGTCTGGGGAGAACTTCAGACACCTTCCAGTACCAAAGCAGTCTCCAAGAGAGCTGGAAAGGACCTTTGTATGAGGACATGGAGACACAAGAAGGGATGCTTTAAAGTGACAGAGGACAGCGTTAGGTTGGATATCAGGAGGAAATTCTTTACTGTGTGTGTAGTGAGCTCTGGCACAGGTTGCCCAGAGAAGCTGTGGCTGCCCCATCCCTGGAAATGTTCAAGGCCAAGTTGGACAGGGCTTGGAGCAAGCTGGGATAGTGGAAGGTATCCCCATGGCAGGGGGGTGGAACAAGATGATCTTTAAGGTCCCTTCCAACCCAAATCATTCTGTGATTCTAAGACAGGACTCTGTCTTAGCTCGAAGACTGCAGTGGCATCAAGCAGGAAAACATAGAGACATCTCTGCAGTTAGCATGAAGGATTTTATCAAGAATTTATTATAATCAAGAGTTTACAGGTGTTGGGCAAGGGAAAGGCAAGGAAGTGATTTCCCCAATCCACATTTGGAGTTTGTGGAGCCAAAATTAGATTAGCAAATAAGGTGCTCTTAGCTGTCTCCTCTGGGCTCCTTCTGATGCTTGTTGCCTTTGGCTGCAGGTCCTTCTCATGAAGCTCTCCCTCTCTTAGCTCCTCTGGTTTTCCATGTATGAGAAATTCCCATTTGTTGGTTATGAGTTTTCATTTCAAAGCTCCACACTGGAGCCGGATGTTGCCAGAATGGAGCATTCCAAGGGCAGAGCCAGGCTGTGACACCATGGGGAGCTCACAGCAATGCTTGCCACAATCAGTGAGAGCCAGCAGCTCTGCTCTGACAATGTCACGTTTTGGAGAGTGTGAGAAGCTGAGGTTTGGCTGTGCATGAACATTTGAGATGCCACAGCAACCAAATGCAAACCCATTGCATTAAGATGGATGCAGTTACAGTCTTTGTGCAAATATTTAATTTTTTAATTTTCTTGATCCCACTAAAGAGAGATGATACAGATGTAATCATCTTGGTGAATACTGAACAGCCAAGCAGGTAGATACTTTAATTCTCTTATGTTTTATTTTTTCACATTATCTTTCATCTATTCTTTTATAGTCTAAGTGCACATATCAGGTAGAACATCTGGAATACTTTCCATTTTAACTTTAAATGACCTGACAAAAACACTCCAAATTGAGGAGGCTCAGTGTCTGGCTTTTATTAGTCACATCACATATTTCAGGTTTTCCACTTGCTCACCATGAAAACGGCTAATGAGATGGTTTTTTGAGTGCTACTCTTTGTATCATGCGGGTGACAGATATAATGAAGATGGTCATGAGGGCATCTGAGCAAGGGGCAGTCTGGCTGAAAGTAAATCAGCCCTGGAAATTGTCTTCTCTTTATCCCTTCAACACAAGTGACATCAGCCTCTGTGTGACATGGGGACATGTGAAACTCTTTACCCAAAATATTCTCACTTTCAGAGACTTATTTAATGATTCCCTATATTAAAAGTAAGTTGCAAGTCTCAAGATGAGGCAATGTTGATCTCTGGGAACTAGAAATAAAGAAATTTAGGAGTTGGAACCATCCACCTTAAGACAGAGCCTAAAATTATAAGATTGTTTAATGTTTTCTTCAGAGTACTGTATAGGGTTGTCCTTGGTTATCACTATACAGTGATCAAAATAGACAGGACTGCAGAAGGGATGAACTATGATAATCAGAGGATCAATTGAGAAGAGGGTGAGTGTACCTCCAAAAGAGATATAAAAGATCCCACATATTGTTTATTTACCTGATTTCCTGCCTGCAGTGTCATATACCCTTTCAAAACACAAGACCATCCCATACATGATGGAATTCTGCTGGATGAAGGTGACCTCCAGCAAAATTTGCACATTTTATGCAGTTGGTAAATACAATCAGATTCAAAGCCAATTGCACTCACTGTCTGAGCTCAGCATTTTGGGGTGAGGACCCCTTTTCACCACTGAATGTCCTTAAGTTACAATGAGCTTTGTCCTGATCTTTGGGAGAAAGTTTGAGGCCATTTGCCCCACATGAATGATTCCTTTGCAATCTGCAAAGCCAACCACCAGGCAGTTCCCTCATTTGGATGGATGCAGGTGATTAAATAAGGTCTGGCTGTAAAATGTGGACAGTTTAGTTCCTTAGGGTCAGAGGAGAACTTCCTCAGGGTAAAAGTACTTATGTTGAACAGCCTAATAAGTAGCTGCTCTTTTCTTGGAAGAACAGCTCCAGGGCATGAAATATGAACTGCTTTATGGAAATAACTCCTGCATTTCATTAGCATCCTCTAGTCAGCTTGATCCTGTTTATGTCACCTTCCTCTTCCTTTTTCTCCCAACCAACAGTAGAGAGGCATTGACCATCAGAGACCCTGAACAGAACTCATGTGGACAGTGTTTGGACTTGTGTGGACATCTTGGACCTTTCCATGCTGCAGATTCGCCAGCTGCAGTTCATCACTTTCACCTTTAATTGCCTTTCCTTTCAAGAGTGAAGCTGTCCAGAATTCAGCCCCAAACCTGCTGTGCTCCACCATTTATAACCTGTGCATAAGAGTCAGAGAGGTGTTGGGGTGCTCAGTCAATGGAAATGGTTTCAGGTTAACTGCACCAAAACAGGCCGTGGAGAACTGACCCAATAGAAGTGAGTTATTTATTTAATATTTCACCCCTAATTTTCTGTCCTCAATTGTTTGGCTTTGCTGAACATCAGTGCTCCCTCATTAATGCTTAATTGTCCCATTTTTCCCTCATCTACAACCACTGGAATACTGGTGTTGCTGCAGTATTTGAGAATCACTGAATGTGCATTAAAAAAATGCCCTACTGGGAAAATCCTACAGCAACCACAGGAAATCATGGTTTCGAAATTCTGTCCTAAGTTATCATGTCTGATTTCTGTAACAAATCTCAGCCTGAGTTACTCTGGCAACAACTGGAAGGATTGCACTTGATTCTGTATGAAGAGAATTTGGGATTAATCACGAAGATATTGGACAAAGTCCTGAGCCTCATTAGAAGCAAAGAAACAAGGCATGAAGCCTTACTCTGCACTGAATAAAAGGGTCAGCTTTAATAATTTCTGCTCAAGAAGGAAAAACTCCTATTATTTTCTGTTTTTTTGGCCTGGCTGAAGCAAAATGCATCCTGAGCTTTCTACACAGCTTTTAATTTTCTCGCTCTGTACCTGTTTCCTGAGTACCACACCAATTTTCACACTTGAACATGAACTTCTCTTGGTTAGTGGTTAGAACTTCTCTAAATAGTTCCCACTACTATTTGCATTTAGAAGTTCTAATTTTTTTGCATTTCTATAAGTAATCATCAGAATCCATCCAGTTCAGGTTTTTTTTCTCTCCCAGGGCGAGGCACTACATTAGGGTCTAAGACCTGAAATGCAACTGCTTGCTTTTAGTTTCTGTGGCAGAGAATTTAGCCCCAGTTCTTGGAACATCAACATTGGCTTCCTATGAGGTGGTAAATTCAGAGCTGACTCAACAAAATTCACACAGACAAGATTAACTGTGCTTTCACTGAGATAAAGGAAGGCACTGAGCTCTGCCTTCCTAAACAGAGGCATACCCAGCCCGTGAAGGCAAAGATGCAGAAAGGTGCTGTCTGACATGCAGCAGAAAGATTTCTAATGGTGATCTTCAACCATGGGAAGTTCACTTGGCAATTTAAGGGCCAAAGGTGGGATGGGAATAGTAGGATGTGCCAAACTGAACATTAAAACTTTCTCACATCCATCTCTCTTGATTTTAGATGCCTCTAATAAAGGGGATGTGCCCTATTTAGATAATCCCTAGACTCCAGTGCTGGAAGGAGACTTGAGGGCTCATCTAGTCCATGCCTAGATGAGCTCCATCACTACCACTGCTAAGGCTCTTACCTTGTCCCCTTCTCCATCATCATTCCTCAGACAGCTTCAAGTTGTTTGGTCCTTTCTTTTGGAAAGGGTTTTCTACCCTTTTTTTCATTCCCATTGCTGCTCCATGCTTTTCTCAGTGTGCACTGCCCACTAGTAGGGGCAGCATCCTATCCATGGCTTCACTGCCACAGCACAAAACAAGAGATTTCTTTCATGTGCTGTACAGTTCAGAGTTAGATTAAGTTTTTCATGTGTGACATTGCCAACTGGACTTCATCATCCAGGGAGCTGCTGGAAATACTGGATAACCAAAGACTCACCACCTTTCAGTGCATCCTTCTCTTCTGGCAGTTAATCAGTGCCTTTCAATATGCTCTTCTGTTTGACACAGTTTTGAACCATTTTAAGGGCACTTTCATTTCAGGAATTTTCCAATAAATTTCATACTCACCTCATAATTTATCTAGGTTATATTTCCATAACATTACAGATAATATAAAAAATTGACACTGAAATCAAGCAAAGAAATGGTGCCTTGGTTAAGGAGCTCACTGTAGGGGCTGTGTTAGGACTTGTGCACTTTACAGAATTAAATATACTTAATTCACTATAACTTCCTGGTAATAAAATAAAAAGAAGGAGCAAATATGACCATGCAATAATACACTTAATTTACCAGTTCCTCAATTTTTTTTTGCTCAGGCCAAGGGAATGATGATTGCAATAAGATTAGGAAGGAAGTTATTTGTACTATTCAGCTGTATTTGCATGGGGAAGTATTGAGGAATCCAGTCTAGGCATTGGTGTGTTAAGAACATTGGGGCAATACTCACTCCATGGAAACGAAATATATCCAAGAGTTTTCATGTTCCTCACATATTTATCTCGCAACTCAGCATCAAAGAATGGAATAGTTAATATGAGCCATGATGACCCATATCCAGCATGTGTGGTGGAAAAGAATGTTCTCAGTCACTAAACAATCAATTTAATTTCTATTTTCAAACTCAGTATGGATTTTCAGGATGGATTTGTCTCATCCAGCTGGGGCTACCTAAAAGTTGTGTGCAGGTGGAAGGGAGAGAGGGAGAGAAGAGTGACTCATCTGGTGGATCTAGATGTTCAGAAGAGGAGGTGAATCACTCTCTAGATGTTCTTATTGACTCTTCACTGACTCAAGGGGGAACTCTGACAGTTGTACTGACCATACAACTCTCTCTTGAGTTGTACCCTGTGGACCTGGTAAAGATGCTCTGTTTAAGGTGTGAAATTTGTGTGCCTCATTGGCAGCTCCATCTCACTTTTATGGGAAATAAAAAGTGATTAAAACCTGTCTCACCTTTATAGATAATTAGGTTGGATTAAATTTTTCTGACGATAATTTCATGGACGTTGTATAATTAGGGCTTCCCCAAACTTTTGCCCTGCAGCAGAGCTGGATGCTGCTGTGGAGGTTGGGAAGGGCCCTTGTGGGTGCACAGTGTGAGCTCACAACCACCATTACCATAATTTTAAGGATGCATAAGCAACATGCTGATTAACAGAATTTAAGTAGCTGCTAGAGCCACCCCCACACCCTCCCTGGGAGGGTCTATACGAAATGTTATTCCCTTGGATAGAGGACTTGTGTAAGAGTAATTCACATCAGAAAAGTTGAATAAAACACAAAGCTTGCTTATTTCAGTGAGTTACATGGATGTTTACCACTGCCTTGAACTGGGAAATGCTGCAATAAGCTCATAGTCTTGTGATCTTATCAGAAAGCTAATCCAAGCTTTCTTCAAGCTGGCTGAGAGACCAGTTTAAGGAAAAGACACTCCTCCAGACCAAATGAGTTTGTGCAAAGATTTAAAAGCACTTACAGGGTTTCAAAGGCCCTTGTTAAACCTAAACCTAAAAAGGCTGTAGCTGTGTTTGTGGTTTACTCCCTGGCAACTCCATTTCTGTACTTGTGGTCTTGTGACATTAAATAAAATCATCTTTATAATCTTTTCTGTGGTGGCCTGAGCTACGTGACAGGCTCTTTTCCTCCCAGCTCTCTGCTGAAACAGAGGACTTATCTGAGCAGCAGAACTCTGCTGATGAATGAAGAAAAAGTCAAGGAGCAACAGATATCCCAGCACCTTCTTTTCTTCTTACATCTTCCTTAATTCTCAAGATGCCTTTTTTTCTTTTTTTTTCCTCCACCACTTCCCAGATATCCTGTGTTTTCATAGCACCTCCCTTCTTTAGAATTAGCCACATCTAATTCTGTTGCTAACATCTCATATTAATAATCTAAATTATATGCTAGTTATGTTTGATTTCTCATAAACCCCAGTTTTTATCTGTGTCTGGGTGCCTTTCCCCCTTGCTGGGTCTCTCTGTTCTCAGTCCCCCCTTCTCTACCTCACTCTACTTTGGGTCTGTTCCTTGGAGAATCTGCACTGTTTTTTCATAGAATCCTGCAGCAAATTGACCTATTTCCCAAAGATGTTCTGGCTAATTCCTCTCACAAACCATAACTGTTTTTTCTGACCTTTAAAAAAAGGCTGACTTACAGGTCTTTCTCATGCAGTATGTGTTTGTAGCAATGAGCCACCTGAAATCACTATTCCTTCCAGTACAACTGACTATACTTTCCATTCATTCCTGGATAAAATCTCACCTTTTATGATAAAATCTTAGTGGCTGTTATTCACCTGTGCTGAGGTTTGCTACCTGAAACCAGATGGCTACATTAAAGATTGAGCTGGAGGACTGCAGAAAACATCCCTCATCCTTTTGTCCATCATTAAAATAGCTGTGGAATTAAATAGTTAGACCAAGCAAGAAATTGAAGCAGATGTTGGCAAGTAAATCCCTTCACCTCAAAATAACAGACCCCATATTTAGTAAGGAAAGGATAAAAAGTTTGGGATTTCTTTCCAAACAACATAATAAATAGGCTTTATCAACCCAGATGACTGCAGGATTCAGGCAGTTACGTATCTCCAGGCATTTTGGAAAAAGGTAAAAGATTTGGGTCTAAGACTTTCAGACAGATTTTTCAGGAGTGAAACTCTAAGTCCTTCCAAAGGATTTGGCATGAGCTTTTCCTGTTACACTGTTAAATATGGAGGATGATTTGATACTGAAGCAAAGGCAGTAAATACCTGTGGAGCATGAAGCAGCCCTGGGGTGAGCAGAGCATTTTACTCACAGCAGTTGCTTCAGAAATGTAACTTATTCTCCGTGCCCTGTTGCATTTGGATTTGAGAAGTAATCTCCTGGCAAAGCCTTGCAGCTGGCAAACCCTGCAGGAGGATTTGTCACCTGCATCACAAAGCTGCACAAAATCTCTCATGGAAAGAGCAAAGGGAGCTTTATCAGGAGAAAAGTGGCAGATGGATGAATGCAGCCATAGCAGCAGTTAAAAATGTAACTCATCTATTCCTTAGCTTGCCTGATAAGAATAATTAATTAATTGAGGATTTATAAAGGAGAAATAAATGCCCAGCATGTAATAATCATGACAGAATACCACAGATAGTTTAAATCTGTTTTTTTCTATAGTCTACCCCAATTAATTCTCTAGTTACTAACAGGAAATAATTTCTGTGGAAGTGGCAGAAGAAAAACTACATAAAGTGTGATACTTCCTTCGTAATTTCCAGTTATCCACTGGCATTTGGAAGAATTTCACTGAAGCTCTTAGGAGCAAGGGAAAGCTTTTCCAAACCTTCCAGCTTCACCTTCATGTTTTTTGTTTCTTGTTTGGTTTTTTTTTTTTTTTTTTAATCAAGCTGTCCATCCTTCAGAAGCTCAGCTGTGATTCAGAGAAACTTCACACATGCTTCCATCAAAACCAAATGCAGTGTGGCTTGATCATCACTAACAGAAGATCTCTGAAAAGCCATGGAAACTTTTTTTAGCAGGTAGAGCCCACAGATATTGCCTGAGATCCATTGTCACACACCAGACATCTGTTCCACAACCATGTGGAATACATACTCTCTGGTACATGTCCAGCCACAGATTTGGGGCTGAGTGCCTGAACAAACCTATTAAAGTGTCCTTGTTCCTACTGACCTCAGCTGTAATGAAATGTGAAAGAGCTCTGGAGCCAGGAGCTCTGATGTGTCAAACCACTTCCTACACACGATGGCACGCTCTGCCACATCGAGCATCGAGTCTGGTTTCCTGGATAACAGACTAATACCTGAACAGAAAGCAGCCTTTGTTCTTTCCCGTGGAGCCAGCAAAACGATGATTTGCTGACCGAAGCCCTCACTGCACACGTGGGTGATGCTTCCAGGCAGCCTCATCAGGCAGTAATCAGCTCCTTGGCTTGGTTGGCAACAGCTCATCACTTCTGAGAAACTTCACCATCCTCAGAGGAGTGGAGAAAAGATGTGGACAAGTCCCGTGGAGCTCAAGTGGCTTTTGATGTGGCTCCTGTTTGGATTCGTCAAGGGGAAGGATGCAGGTAAAAGACTCTTTTTCCTTCTGGAGAGTAAAAATATGATTTGGGTTTTTTGGTGGCTATTGGAAGGTATTCGGTATTCACAACATCCTGATTTCTTTCAGCAAAGGAAAGATGTTAAGGAACTTAAGGAATTTATTATTCTAAGGAAATGAGAGAAATGGGTTCTGTGCCCACAAACTGTCAACTGCAGAAAATCCAGAGCTTTAGAGGATATTTTTTGTCTGACTAACGTATGTATCCTCCAACCCATCATTTGAACAGTGGGCAGATCAAAGCAGCCTGAGGCAGCCCTTTGAATTTCCTTTTTCCATTTTCTTGTAACTTTAGGAAACAAAAATAGACACTGAAATGCCAGTACCTTTGTAGATAAAATTGATAGCAATGCTTTTAGTTAAAATGTATCATCCAAATTTGCTATGGGTACTATAGATATGAAATACATTTTCAGCCATGCCTCTCTATCAGCAGTACCTATAAACTGTGAATGGAGACAGCTAATCCAATTCAGCATAATTTTACACATTTATAAATGGTGACACTGCTTAGATTTGGCTTATTTATTTTGACAAGTGTGTGCATTGAGAAATGGTCTGGTGATACATTAGTGTATTTAAATTTAAATTGCTTTGTTTAAAGGCAGGGAAAAAAAATCTTCCATTCTCAGAGCTCCATAAATATGATACTTCCTTCTGTGTCTGATGATGATGTCCAGGCTGAGAGGTATGAACAGACACAGCCTAAGGCAGGCTCTCAGATATGCTGGTACTGTGACTGCTGATGGATCATCTTTAGCAGGGCTGGGAATTTTCCTTGGGGCTGATCACTTCAAGGGAAGAGTGTATTGCTAATGACTGAACTCATTAATGCAGGAAGGACCTTCACCAGTGTTGAAGCCCCGGGTGATTTTATTCTCATTATTTTGTCAGTAAGTGCTGCACCTTCTCTTTCATGAGGAGCTTTCACTGCCAGATGAGGTGCCAGAGCCCTTTGGTGCTGCGTGCAGGAGCAGCACTGCGAGATGCTCAGCCAGAGATATGTCAGTGGGATCAGTTCTGGGATGAGTCAGGTCCCCCAGATCACACTTTCTGTATTACTCTGCCTGGAACATGTTGTGAAATTTCTTGCTGGCAGATCTCATTTATCAGAAATCTTTCTGTTTTTTTGGAAAAAAATCGAGGGGTGTCAGAGCAGTTGCATTTTATGCTATTTGATGTAATTTTATTCACCACTGAATTAATAAATGCACAGCTTTGCATTCTCTGCTGCATCACTAAGCTCTTCTTTCCTCAGCTTTCTGTACTTATTTTCAATGTGTCTCCCAATGTTTAAACATAATATTTATATATATATGTTTGTAATTTCTCCCTGCAAATAATATGCTAAGGTAGAAACACCACCTTTTACCAATTTAGGGGTTTTTAATTATGGAGACACTTAAGGTGTTGTAGCTGTAAGACCTGTTGGTTTTAATTCCTTAGGGGGTCAACAAGGAGACCTGGGAACAGACATAAGCAAAGCAAAGGGAAAGGGGTTGGGTCAAACTGGTCAAAAATCAACTAGGCCTCAGCACATACAGTCCTTTTTTAAAGTTATTTTGCCTCAGTATTTTCAGCGTGTCCCAGCACTGCAAGTTCAATTTTGTAAATAGGTCCAGCCCTAGATGGTGTTTGTCAAAATGCACTATCAGGAATAAATATAATTAGAGGGAAAAGGAGATAAAAAGCATTTGTTTTACAGAACAGTTTCACTGATAGTTCTCAAAGTGTTTTGAGAGGGCAAGTCCTGGGGGACTGGAGAAGTTAAGGCATGGGATGATCATTCATGTAATAGAAACTAAACTACACCTTAGTGCTAAGAAGAAGAGAAATGCTGATTTTCCTGTGAAGAGCATCACATTTATCTCCTTTATTCTGCACAGCAGCAGTGCCTAGAGGATGCAGGCCTGGGTGAAGTCTGAAGTGAGGGTCAAACACAAGGTAAAAGTTGGTCTGTGCTCCTACAACCCTTCCATCTTGCTATTCATCATACAGGGATACACTGAACAGATTTGCAACTTAAACCTGGAAAGGATTACAACTCACAAAATAAAGAAACTCATTCAAGTGAATTTCATTCACCCAAGATGGGTACCAGATCTCAGTCATTTAAATGAGAGGAATTTCTTTCCTATTATACTTGCATATCAGTGCTAGCTCCCATGGATTTGAAATGCAATGCAGAATACATTAAAGTTGTCAAACACAGACAAGTGATTCTTGTAAGGTCATCTAGAGAGCAAATACCTTTATAAACCTTTCAGCTAAAGTGGCCTTCACCAACAAAGGGCTCAATATACAGCTATAATTAAAAAAATGTTTGAAAAATGTTAAAAAAATGTGATCCTACTGAGGAAAAGCAGGTATTCCACACAGAGATCCTGCAGTACCTGCTTCTTCAGCTGGTGAAATTGTTCTCCCACCTCATCAGAGGTGAGATGTTATGTCCCTTTTTTCTTTTATTGCAGAAAAAATCCACTCTTTATCTACTTCTAGAAAGCTTCAGACTTTCTTCTAGAAAGCTTCTGACTTCACTCACTGTTGCCTTCAGAGTGTTGTTATTTTGGTCTCCCTACTTCATCAAAATTCAGCTTTGTCTGCCCTGTTTTCCCTGTTTCATTGATGCTATGTTCAAAGCCCAGCTTCTGGATATTTTCTACCCACGGATTCCATTCCCTGACCTTGGTCCTGAATTTTGGAACAACGTGGCTCACTGAGTCTTCTCTCTGTCTCCTCCAAAACCCTCATTTGCAAAGTCCTCCCATGACTTTCCTCACTTCATTTCCTGTTCTTCAGCCCTGCCAGGGGAGTAGCACTCTGTCATCTGCTGCTTTTTCTTGATGTTCTTGATTTATAAAGTGTGAGCCCTCACATAAAGAATATATAACCCTCTCTATGTGGAAAAATACTTTATGCATGACATCAGAAAAATCATTGCCAGGTGCAGAAAACTTCTATCTCGATCTTGAGATCTCCAGGGCAAAGCTCCATGACCATACTAAGTCTCTTAGTCAGGGAGAGGAGTCCTTAGGGCATATTTGAAATAAAAATTTCCCCACTAGATCTCATTTTTTCACTTTCCCGAGACTGGGACACACACTTGTCAGACCATTCAATTATTTTCAGAGAGGATATTCTCTACTGGCTATTCTGCTCTACAAAAGGCAAGGCTGAGAAAGTTCCAGACAAAGGAAAGAATCTGTATCTCTGCTGCTGTTTAAAAAAAGACTTTTTGTTTCCTTTTAGATGAAAATATCAAAGGCGTGTGTTACTGTGGTTGTCTATTTAAGCAAAAATGTCACACACCAAAACAAGGCTTTCACCTATGATGTTTTGAAAACTTGGCTCTGTGTTCTGCTACAAAACCATATGCTGTGGTTGCATTTAGAGAGTCTGAGCTCTGTGGCTTTAGCACGGAACCAAGGATGTTACAAACACGCAGAAACAGAAACAAATGTTCCCCGTTCTTCACTTTGTGCACTTTCTATGCAGCACACTGTGCCCAGGCTAGTTTTCCTCCCTCTTCCTCTTTCCTAACGTTCCCTCTTCTGATTCCACATTTTGAGTCCAAGTCCCCAGCCCAGCCTCCCTGTTCGGGCAGGTGTGAGATCCATCAAGTGCATCAGGTAAACCACTCTGATTATCAATGCAACCATGCAAGAACATTCTTCCACCACTGCAGCTGATGAAAAGAAAGAAGCACCTTAAAGCTTTGCTTTGAAGAAGGTAAATTAGGTGTCTGCTGTGCTCTAGAGAGGTGTGCCTGGCTCCACTTCTCACAGAAGGAACTAAGAAGGCACATTCCTGAGGCTAAATTATGCTTAGAATGAGAAAGCTTAGTCCACTGTGCAACCCACTTAGCCTTTCTATATATGGAAATTCTTTGTATTAGATTCTACTGCCTTGGTCAATGCCAAACAGCTGGTCAGCAGGATTAAGCCAAGAAGTGCATTTCTCCCAAACCCAGGTTTCTATGGTCCTAGAGCTCCTGACAGTTCATATTCCACTTTATTTTGCAGTGTTTTTCAGACAGAGACACCTGGTACAGCAAACTCAGCAGGGACTGAACTGCCAGATCCTTAGAACAGGATATTCTTTTTCTCCACCGCTGGGAATATTCAAACCCACCTCCAACCCCCTAAGGCTGGTCTCTCCTCCATTGCTGTTTGTATTAAAACTTGTGCTTGATCATTTTATCTGCACTGTATTTCAGTCACTTACACTGCAGACTCACTACTACTCAAATTATTTTTAAGATAATCTCTCTATAATCTAAGGTACAGCTAATTATAATCTCACAGGCAAATTACAATAAAGTTGGGGTCTGTACCCCAACCCTACATCTGTGATCTATTCCCATCTTAGAAATTCACATTAAATGACCTTAGTGGGGGAAAGAATCCTGCAGAGCCGAGGCTTGCTTGTTAAAGGGTCCTTTGGGAGTAAGTTTTGAAGTTAGAAAAAGTTCATTACCGTTTCAGTCCTGTTGTTGGTATCAATTCCTTCGCCTTGCCTGTATCAGTTTCATCTTCATGAGACTGTACCATGTAGAGAGCCCAGTTTCACATAAATCCCTAGGGCTGGTTTAGCTTTTCAGGCACAGCTGGGGAAATATCTTCCTTTTGGCCTGGTTTGATTTGTTGGTGTCTCTGGGGAGAGGTGCTCTTCATCTCTGAACTGGGCAGGTGTGTGCAGTGCCTGGTTTCTTCCACTGCTTCTGCCCAAAACTTAAGAACATCCAGTTTCCTACCAATCCCATCCTACTGCCTTTGTAGTAAGGGGAAAATAATCCTATTTTTGCACCTTGCTGCTTTAACTCGACATCAGAATAATGTCAGCGCTGGTGACACACAGCCACGTGACAGAGGAAGTTCTGACTTTAGGTTATTGTGGCATGACTCACTGTCTGTGTTTTACCTAGCACTAAAAATACCTGTTAGAAATTTTCCCCACTCTCTTCTTGTAGACTAAAGGTGTTGTTTTAAAACCTCATCTATCACTGCTCTGCCAGCTCAGACATGGAAGAGAAACAGGCAGGAGGGTTTTATGAAGCCTGGTACTGGCAGCACACCCACCAAGAGCAGTTTTGTGGTTGGGTGAGTAACATACTTAAGTGGGAAATGTGAGGGAAGAAACCTGAAAGAACTGATGTTGATTTAGATGCTGGGTTTCTTCCCCTCCAATATCTCCTGTGTGATATCTGACAGTTCATGTGGAAATCCCAGATGCCCTGAGACATCTCAAATGGCATCAGACACCCCAACTCACACCTATCTTCTGGCTCAGATGACCAGGCTTGCAGGTCTCAAAAAAGTTTTCAAACTTAATTTAGAAAGCTCTCCAGCAGAACCAATACCTACTTTTTAATTTTAATGTTTCATGGTTATCTATTGTCTCAATATACAAGTCTCCTTCTAATTCCAAGGGTTTGTCTCCATCCACTCCATCATAATAATTGAAACCACCTCCAGAATTTCTACAAATGCTGGAGGCACCAAAAATCCATTAATATGGGGAGAAACAGAGATTCCCATCTGCCTTAGGAGAGCTAAGTGTTCTTATAATTCTGCAGCTGACAGAAGGGCTAAATCTCCACGAACAGAACTACACCAACCTCTCTGTTTGGTATATTTGGTACCTCTAAGTGCAGAGAAGTGGAGTCCCAGGACACTTTTGGAGTGTGAGAAGGGAGAATAGTTGGTAGAGGCTGATGAATTTTGTGAATTAAGGAGCAGTGGACGTCAAGATAGAAAGAGAAGGAAATAGTGGCCCACAACATCTTGTCATGGGGACAAAAAATTGGAATATGTGCAGAGGGAAAATAAGGAGGCAACCAAAACATCAAGACACCTCAAGGTAACGTGAAGACAGTATTTCAACTCAGTAATAGCAGGAGTGCAACCCTGGAGCACCTGTGGAGGGATGCAGAATCCAGGGAAAGCTGGGCTGGGCAAAACCAGGTCACCACAGGCTGTGAGGCAGGCTATGCCCAGATGTGCTGAAAAAATCTACTCTGCCCTTCCCTACTCCCTGGATTCTTCCAATCCTTTGGCTATTTTACCACTCACACAGCAAGGATGCCGATTTCTTGAGGGGCAAACCATGCAGTTTCCTTGGGCACAAAGATGGAATGAAGTTTTTTAGGCATGATTCACTCCAGAGGTCAGTATGGTCCAGACTTCACCAGGTCTGCATCCTCTCTGCAATCTTCCCACACTGTGCCAGGAAGTGCCATGACATGAAACTGAGGAAAGATATGGAGATACTGCAACAGGTCCAGAGAAGAGCAGTGGAGCTGGGGAAGGGTTTGGAGCACAAGGCTGATGAGGAGAGGCTGAGGGATCTGGAGAAGCTCAGCCTGGAGAAAAGGAGGCTCAGAGAGGACCTTTTCACTCCCTACAACTGCCTGGCAGGAGGGTGCATAGGTTACATGCTGAGATTCTACTTCTTCTAGAAAGAGGAGTAAAAACCACATGAAGTGAAGCACTTCTGAAGGTATATAAGATACTGTGAGACAATTCAGAGCAATCATGGCAAAGGATATTTTGCAATATCTTTATTCATTCATGGCTCCTCCCAGTGTGAGGAGTGGTACAACAATAAACCCAAAATCTGATGACTGATATCAAACACATTGGTGAGGAGCTCTAGTATGGGAGGAGAAGTCAGTGTTTTGAAAGGTTTGATGGTTATGAAGGAGAAGGTTCTTGAAAATGGGGGCAAAATATTTTGTGGGACAATGAAGCAGTTAAAAGTCATAGCGAGGCAGGCAGAAGGTCACAAGAAGACCTTGGAAATTCATCTTCCAGAACTCTTTCTGGATCAGAGAAAGGAATATGGTTGTAAAGGCCAGAGAAGATACTGCAGTTATTTAGAAGACAAGAATTTGAGCAATGTGGATGAAATTAAACAGCTGGATCCAAGGAAGGTTGTGTGCAATCCAGCTGCAGTGTGGATGTTCTCTCTCTCACCATTTCTGCACAATCCCTGTCTGATGAGTGCAGAAGAACCCAACATTTGATCATCAATTAAAAGGATGTTTGCCCTTTATGATGAGTAGGTTAAATGTTGTGGGTTTTCTTAAGAAGAGACTAATGAGTTGTAGGTTTAAGCGCCTTGTGCTGAGATTCAGATCTGCAGTCTGCTTCAAAGAGGCTTTTGAAGTCTTGAGGGAAACAAGCTTTTAGCTTTCAGGGAAAGTGAGAGTACATGATCTCAACTTGCTGCTGATCTGATAACTCTTTAATTTTAATCACCCTGACAGTCTGTGGTAAACCATGTGGTTAACTATTTCGGGTGCAGTCGTTTTTCTCAAAGCCACAGTCTGATGTAGTTTACAAGGCAAATCCTTTGATAACACAAAGGTACAAGGGGATTAAAACAACCCTTATGTGGATTAGCTGCTAAACTGCTCACATACTTTTTGTTGTCGCCTTCTTCAAACTTTGTGACTTTTACTAAACAGCAAGACAATGTAAAGGAAAAAGGGCAGAAAATAACAAAGTGAAAGAAAAGGACTTTGCAGGGTTGTGGCTGGAAGTCACAGGTTGAGTGGCTCTTGGTCTTTCAAGGAGAAGTCACTTTGGGAGTCAAGGGCAGACACCAAATGATGAACAGTTATCAGGGACTCGAGGGCCTTTCAGTTATTTCTGCTGGTTGCTAAGGCTGCAGAAAATGTGAGGATGCAATGACTAAGAAATTTCACTCCTGATAGCTGTTACTCTTGTGCACAAGCATAAAGGGTCATGGATTGTGCACCCAAAGATCCAGAGTGCCAGCCCTGGTGCAAACAGACTATTTGATCCTTTAATTTCTCAGCCTTTAGGCCTTAAATAATCATTAAGTAGTGCCTTTATCAACCTCTGGGTCCCCAGCTCAGCCTGAGAAGGCTTTTCAAGTGCACTGAAATGATCTAACTTAATTCATTGCAATTGATTGAGAAGTATATTTGGATATGATTTGCTGATGACACAACACTTCATGTCCTTGTTTTGGGACAAGTTATATTTAGGTTTGCAAACTTATTTCACAGTAAGCTGCTCTTTGGTGTCCTCAGACAGAACTGAGAGTCTATGCCCATTCCCAATATTTGCTTATAGATGATTGCAACTTTTAATAGCTTATTGTGCCTCACTCCGCAGACTGAGGCTGCACACTCTGGTGTGGGTAGCTGCTCCCCAAAATTATTGTGTACAGCTTCATTAAGAAAATGTTGATAGTGTTTCATGTTGTCCATCTGCTGGACACGTCTGGTATTGAGAATGGAAGTCCTTGATGCATAAAGTGAAATGCCAGGCTGTACTGATTCTCAGGCTTTCTATTTGCAGGTAAATGCCCACAAGCTCCAATAACTGAATTTGCTGATGTTACTGCTGAAATGTATCCACTACAGACCAAACTGTACTATAAGTGTGACCCTGGCTATCGCAGAGAAGCTGGTGCATACGAAGGAATTCAGTGTAAGAGTGAACAGCAGGGTGCTGTTTGGAAATACAGACAATTTAAATGCATTGGTGAGTGAGTGTTGGGTTTTTTTCTACACAGAGAGGTGTTTCTCCAATGTATTACTTGGTATAAAACAAATTTTGGCATTAACAAAAGATCTTTTGTGCTTATCTTTCTAAGTTAGAACTTGAAACATTTCTATCCAACTTCTAAAAGCTTGGGTGCTCTGGCACTTCGTTCTGATATTTGTCCTGCTGTAACTCAACAAATGTAATTTCTCCACAGATGAGAAAAATTTGTCATCAATGGCTACCGTGATGGAGTTAAAACTTATACACAAGCCAGAAAGAGAGTCAAGGAGCCCTGCACCCCAGAAGCAAGAAGCCATTTCAGAGTCCAAACAAAAAGGTAAATAAGAGCTCATTCAATACTGTAATGCTTCTCCTGCTGATTTCAATGGAAGAAGTGAGTAATCTTTAATTATTTTGCAGTCAGAGGGAAAGAAATTATTTGTGTAATATCTTGGCTGAATAAGTGATACAGTGTAAGCAAATGCATATTTTATATCCTAACCAAGAATTTAAAAGGCTTGGTATATCCTGCTTGTCTATATTTTCTAAGAACACAAGATTTTCAAGAACAGGAACAGAATGCAAGATCTGTCTGCTTTAACCATGTGCTGCCTTGTGCTCCCACAGATTTCTGTGGTCCTCCCAAGACTGTTCCACATGCCTCCATAAGTCTGCCCCAAGAGCATTATGTGGGACAAGTCTTACATTTCAAGTGCCAGACAGGTTATGATAAGAGACCCCCCACCTTTGGCAACAGCACATGCAAGGAGGAGAATGGCAAAATCATCTGGACCCCCCTTGATATGAGATGCACCAATGACAGCAACCAGTGGCCACCACAGCCCATTGGGCCAGGTAAGATGGTTGTGATTACACCACAACAATGTCCTGACCTGCTCATCTGGGGTTCAGAGCCTCCAGCTGTTGTGAGGAGAGTGGGAGCTTCAAAAAAGTACTAAAGAAGTCCTGACACTGAGGGGAAGAAAAACTTCCTGTGTATTTAAACACCTTCACAGAAAGAGGTTTAAATGATGGCAAATCATTCCTTAGCCTCAGATTTTGTCAACAGTTTAAGTTTAAGGAATCACTCCGTCCTGCAAGTTCTATTGATGGCGAATCAGATTATTTATATAAAATGGAATTGTTTATTAAGACAAATAACAGGAGGTAACACAATAGATCTTCATCAGAATTACTCACTACATATAATAAACTAAAATAACTACTACCAGATTATTGCACAACATAAAACAGTGCATTGTATCAAAATACCTGTATTAAAGCCAACAAAAGAAACAGTAGCTTACTACTGAAATGATGATAATGTGCACAGACAGTTTCCTTCACTTAATCCCTTGGGAAGTAACTATGAAATAGGTGTCCCTACTCACAGGATAAACTCCACACATTTCCAGGAAAATGTACAGATTTCTGCTTTGTGAAAGTTTGCTGTGGCTTTTATAGCTGTAAAAGGAATGGCTGTCAGTGAGAAATCCAGTCTATTTTGTCATTCCAGCCCTTATGACCATACCAGACCACTGCACACACTGTTTCAGCATCAGCCCAGGACTTACTCCCCTATTTTATAGATCTATTTCCCTGTGGTGCCTGGTTCAGAGTGTTCCTAGTACAGAAGTCATAATTTACTGTCTGGTCTTTCCTCTTCCATCATGACACCATTGAAAATTTCACTTGGTGCTATCAGAACAGAAGAACTTCTTACTGTGATGGATATAACCCATCAACAAACCAGTCCTAGAAAATAATAGGACTATTGATTAATTAATAGGACTAATATTAGACCTATTGAAATTACATATATTTAAAAATTACAAATATTTAAAAATTTTTAAACTGGGTTTGTGAAAAACATGGGACAAAAAAGCCCCCTTGGCATTTATTTCAACATAACCATACTTCCAGTTGTCTGCAAAATGCTCTCAAACCTCAGCAAGGTCAGGTCCTTGCAAATAGAGCACCAAATATTTATTCCTCCAAAGTGTTGCCTTTGTATTTGCTATGATGTGATGTCTGCAATGAGGCTGGAACTTTCTCAGTTCTCCTTCAGTGCTAGCATGAAGAAATTTATCAAGAAACCACTATTACAGGACATCTTGTTAAAAATCTCT
Organism: Oenanthe melanoleuca; assembly: GCF_029582105.1. Taxonomy (NCBI): domain Eukaryota; kingdom Metazoa; phylum Chordata; class Aves; order Passeriformes; family Muscicapidae; genus Oenanthe; species Oenanthe melanoleuca. The sequence goes on from NC_079334.1 coordinate 66,415,149, forward strand.
CCACATCTCATATTGGGGCAAGTTCAGAGCTTCCTTTTCAGGATAAGAGATAAATTAAATTAATTTCTTGCACCAGGGAAGGTGTGGCTTACATTTCTGGGCAAATATATGTCCTGGTTGTTTCCAAGTACTATCTTGGTACCTTGAAAGTCATCCTTCCAGTCTCAAATGAAGTAAAGATTTTAAATGGATCCCATTCCAGTTCACTTCATGCCCACCATTAGCAGGTATCAGTGGATATGTTGGTGTGCAGGCTGGAAAGTTCTACTGATGGCCAAGAAACAAACATGGCAATTTTTAAATGTTCTGTGCAGAGGGAGAGCTGTCAGACTCTACCCTTGGCACTGCTTTGGTGCTGGAATGAGCTGGTTCTCTGCCTGACTCTTTCCTCATCACTGCTCTGATGCACTTCATCAGAAGAGCAAATTGATGCAAAAATCAATAATTTCTCTCTCTTCATAGGTTTGACTCTTCTGTCCTCTTTCCCTTCCTCATCAGGGACACTGCCAGTGACAGGTATGCCATTTTATTAAATACTTCACTCCATCACACAGAGAACTTAATTGGTCTTTCAGTTTGTTGTTCTATTCCAAAGAGATCCATTTCTATTAGAAGAGCTACTAAATATGCTGCAAGACAAATCTGTATCCATATATTGTGTGAGAAGTTAGTAAAGGCAGTATAAACAGATTGTTTAAGCACTTAAGCTTTTATAAAGAAGTTTTCAAAGATTTGTAAGGAGTATAAAAGAAAACAGACCAACCAAAATTCTCTTTTTTAAATGGAGCCACTTTCAGATTCTTCTCTGAGACTTTTTGTGAATTCAGCAATTCACTTTAACTGGAAAAAAGCAGAAAAAATGTAAATATTTAAATGCTGAGGGTTTTTTCACATTTTCAAAGGAATAAAAAAGATGGGCAAATAGAACATTTCTTCATAGCTAAACCAGTGCATTTAGATGTCTGAAGAGATTTTCTTCTCCCCCTTCCCCATCTTCCACTCAGCCATTAGCTGATGAAGTAGAAATTGTGTCTTGCTGTGCATATGCTCAAGACTTTGCACAAGGGCTTTTGATTCCAGCTGCAGTCTGTCAAAAGCTAGTGCATGTTATAGTGAGAAGGAATAATGGAGTGAGGGGAAGGAAGGGAAGGAGGAGTTTTGCAAACTACTCCAGAGACCACAACATCAGTAGTCCCTGGTTATTTGACTGTGCTCAATCTCTAGTTGCCCAAGTCGCCTCTGGCTGGGGCCTGGGAACAATGGGACAACATGGAAAAATCCCTGCCTCTGAGCAGAAGGGCAAGATGAAACCTATCCCTGATCTTGCCTTTTTCTCCCAGCTGGAGTAAATGCACTATTTAAGATAACTCCAGGTGCTAACCATATTGATTTTCAGGTTTTACAGCTATGTGGTTTGTTCTGCTTATCATTCCCACTGCCTTTGTGTGACTCACCAAACAGACAATAAGGTAAGTTGGACAGAATGAGGAAAATGTGAAATCTAACCAAAAAATCCCTGGAGGTGGAAGAGTTATCAACTGGATCAGCCTCTCCCTATTGCATTGCTTAGATTTCTGGACATCTTTGGTGTTAAATATGACCCAGGATTTTGGGGTTGTCTGATTCAGCTGTTAGATGCTGGCATAAGAAAAGGAGGAACCAGAGCTTTTGAAATCAAAAAGTCTCAGAGCAAGTTGCCCAGAGAGGTTGTGGACTCCTCATCCCTGGAAGTGCCCAAGGCCAGGTTGGATGGGGCTTGGAGCAAACTGGTCTAGTGGAAGGTGTCCCCACCCATGGCAGGGGGATGGAATGAGGTGGGTTTTAAGATCCCTTCCAACCCAAATAACTTTGTGATTCCATAATTCTAAAAAGCACTCTTTGTCCCAGCCATTGTGGAACTGAGAATGGCAGTTCAAATAATGGGTGGGAGATTAATTCTGTGGGAAAATTAAGATTAATTATACAAATACATTGTTTCAGATAGATTATGCAATCAGTCTTTTTCTCTCTGACCAAACTGTAGGAAGTCTGGGGGAGCATCTGCCACCACAACCATGTAATTCTGTTTCCTTCATCCCCCTGATTTGAGTTGTGTCATGTCAACTTTGTATTTCAGATTTATTTCAGTCTGGCCTCCTCCCTGTTTCTGTTACTACACTGAGATGCACCAAAGCTGTTCCTGTTCACAGGCTCCCCATCCTAGTTAAGCCAAGATGCCCCTATTTAACATTTGGGAATTCTCCTCTTCTCCTCTCCCTTTGCTAATCCTTGTCCTTGTTTCTCTTCATGTTCCTTACTAATTACTGGTAGTTCTTAGCTGAATGGGGATTTTTCTTGAAAAGTGAAAAGGTAGGACCTCATGAAATCACATCAGAAGTAGACTTTTGTTAATTCATGGCTGGATAAAGCCATATAAAGTGTAAACAATGCTTTGAAACATGTTTTAGTGAAGATAGTCAACTACGGTGCAGATTGCCTGGGCCTTTCTAAAAATATGCTATGTGAAAAAGTGCCAAGAATGATCTACATTGTACTGGCTCTGTGGCAGAACAAAAGTGAAATAGCCAATGCCAGATAAAATAGTAACTGACAAATGAAAGAGTAACTGAGATCCTAAATGGTGTCTTCTGCAAAAAATAATCTGTTGTTTCTCATAGTAAATATAGAAGAAGCCGTAGAAACCTGTTTTTTCTCACTTGTAATAGAGTCTTTTTCCTGTTGTAGGAAAGATTTCTCACGGAATTGTGGCATTCAGATGCAAACTTGTGAAGTTAATGACTTGCCACAGAAGAAACCAGATTGTTCTAGCAACCCTAAGACCAGCAGTGGCAAAAGAGGAGGAAACCTGGACACTCAAATCCAACGTGTGAAGAAGGCAGAAGGTGTTACAGCTTAAGTCTTATGGGGACAGCATGACTTTCCACCTACAGAGTGCTGGTAGGAGGACTGCACCCCATCACTGACAGATGGGGAGAAAGCCCTGCCTGAAACTGCTTCCCAAACCCACTTCTCCTCCTCCCACCATGCAGCAGATGTATTTCCAATACAACTGCAGCCCCTCCCAAGCCACCAGGAGTACATAAGGACAATTCTCCCAGGCACATTAAAGGGTACCATTGTCATTTCAGCCCACACACCACCCTCCCCACAAACAGAGCAGCTTTGCTGGACATCTGACTTGACCCAGGTGGGCCAAGTGCAGGAACACTTTTCTCCTCAAATTGTTCCCGTTGGAAGTTAAACCCCTTCACCCCCTGCACTGCAGCTGAAAATCTGACTGGATTCCCTTATGGTTCACTATATACATGCATTCCTCATCACTCCCCTCCTCCCAGCTATTTTGGATTAGTGCTTTCCATTACAGTTCCTACATCATTCCTCCAGCTTAGACAAGGATTCTGCAGATGATGGCAGCTCCTTTTGTAGCAGCAGAGTGTGAGAGCCCAGTGCAAAGGCATCTAAGGACAGGCTCAAGCATCCTTAATACTTGACATGTTCTTGTATTATTGGGAATTTGCAAGGTCTGGATATTCTTTTGTCTCTTTTTAGCCACACTCAGCTGGGTAAGATGGGTTTCACCTGGCTGAATGCAAGTATCTCTGTCTGAAACAAGCAGTGGGGAGGAAAAAGTCCCTTTAGAGAGCAGTTAATCTCACCCTATTGCCTTGATATCTATAATAAAGGATATATATTATATATAATAATATATATTATTATTATGTAATTTATGTATGTGACTATGTATTAATTTATACACACACACAGATTTGTAGTTATTCATGTATATATACAGGTCAAATTACTCAGGGTCATGACCTGTTTCTCTGCATTGACTTTAATATGTCCAGATTGACCAGATTAACTACAGAAGCTTACCTGGCATATGACAAAAGCCAAATGAAATGGATCCCTTCCTTATAATTTGGAAGACATGAGGAGGTTTTGGTCTAGTTTTCTATTTCAAGATAGAGTGTATGTGTCATTGCTTTACTGCTTAGTATTCCTGTTGAATTATTCTCACTCTATAGCCTTGATGTTTATATTTCCCATGGCTTTTTTTTTATTCCTGTTGGAATAGGACTTATATGTACTACATACCAGAGGGTCCTGGGACAGCTGTGCCCAGGTGATCAAGAAGGCCAATGACATCATGGCTTGTAACAGCAGCAGAGTGGCCAGCAGGACCAGAGCAGTGATTGCCACCCTGTACTAGGCACTGGTGAAGCCACACCTTGAGTCCATGGTGTCACAAAGTGGTCAAAGATTAACCTCGATAGTTTTGGAGGTCTTTTCCAACCTAATTGTGGTTGGAGTTCTGGGATTCTGTGACATGGCCCTTCACTCTAAGTGAAAAGGAGGGTTTGAAGAGAGAAGTACAGGCAGCAAGGGTAAACAGGAAGCCATTTCGTCTTTGGGTGTCCCTCTTCTTCTGAGAAGGTCCACAGGCTTGGATGGCAGTAAAGGAGACAAACCCTGAAGAGGTCAGTGTTGATGGAAGTGAGGGGAGTAGCCATTCACACAGGCAGTGGGGATTCAAAGAGAAACTCTCCCTTTGACAGTGCTGTCTTCTAGATGACTTTAAAACATGAAAACACAACTTGGTTTTAAAAGAGAGCTTTTAATTTATGTCAGATATGAAAGTACCTCTAAGTTTAATGTGTGCTCTGCAGACAGAGATGTGTTCTAGGACTAGCTCTCAGATTTCCATTTTATGAGTTTACCTGCCATGTAATGCTTTCATATAGAAAATTCTGGCACCACCATTGGCACTGAGAAATTTTTACATGCATTATGTAGGAGCATTCCTCTTGTGCCACATGAGCAGGAGCTGTGTCCTGGAGTGATCTGTTACTCACTGCACTTCATGGGGCTAAAGATGGACCCCAGGGTTTGGAATCTCTGTATCCAGCTATATTCCAGAGTATACACTGAGACAGCTGGGGATGTTCAACCTGGGGAACAGATGACTCCAGGGAGACCTTGGAGCCACTTCCAGCGCCTAAAGGTGCTCCAGGAGAGCTGGAAAGGGACTTTAGACATGAGCATGAAGTGACAGGACAAGGGGGAATGGCTTCCCACTGCGAGAGGGCAGGGTTAGATAGGATATTAGGGGTACATTCTTAACTGTGAGGCTGGTGAGGCCCTGGTACAGGCTGGGCAGAGCAGCTGTGGCTGCCCCATCCTGGAAGTGCCCAAGGCCAGGCTGGACAGGGCTTGGAGCATCCTGGGATAGTGGAAGGTATTCCTGCCCATGGAAGGGGGTCGGAACTGGATGATCTTTCATGTCCCTTCCAACCCAAACCATAATTTAATGAAGCCCCAGGAAGCTGGACTCATGAGTCTTGTTTTTCCCCTTTTCCCATAGTAGTACAGCTGTTTAAGACAAGTTTTCTGCAGCTGTTATATGAAAAGGATGTGATGTGTTAACCTGGGATATCTGCATGTGTATTCACAAGAGCTGGCTTATACATTCCCAAACTACGTGGTCAATGGCTCAATGTTCTGCCTTCTTCACCTGCTCTCTTCTTTTTCTTTTTCTCCTTCTTTTTTTTCTTTTCTTTTTTTCTCTCAAAAATCAAGATAAAATCACTTGCTTTTAAATCTTTTTACATATCTAAGATCCAGAGTTTACCTAGACACGAAGTATTTGTGGGTAGCCATAGTTATTAAATTCCACCTGCATATAAACCAGCATGGGATGGACAGAGATAAATCACTCCTCCTAGCGTTTACTGTCTGAAGGATGGAGGCACTGCAACCTGTTTACTTCCAGCTCAGAACCACTGGTTCAGCCTTCTTGAGCTTTCAGGTTTTTCCATCATATTTATATCACACAATTTCATTTGCTTTGGCCTTTGTGAAGGTAGTGGGAAAAGGTGTAACCTCATATGAAAAGAAAAACAAAAAGATGCCAACTTGCACTCTCAATGTACAGTACTGCTATTGAATGATATTGGCATTTTCTGGACATCTTCAGCATCTGACGTAAACCCCTCAAATCCACTGGCACAGCAGAAACATCCATCCAGCACTTGAGACAGATCAGGCTGATCTTGAGTGTATTTTCCCTCTTAGCTCTCTTCAATAAATGAACCTGCCTCTTTGGAATGTACTTTAGATTATTAAGCATTTTGAGGCTCTGAGTTTACAATTAATCACAAATTAGCAGTTCCTTAAAAGTAATGTCAAGTAAAATCGGTCTTTGCTTAAATTGTTGCTGCTTTCTGTGTAAACATAAATGTGACCTGGATTCTCAGAAGCAGCTCATGTTGTGGTCTTTGAGTATTCCTTAGAAAGGATCTGATGTTTACACAGACATAAATAATCATCAGGATAGTTTTGCTGAGCCATTCTTAAATGGAGTGCCATCCACCAGGGAAGGATATATTTGAAAATGCAAAACTACTTTATATGTTTGGGTTTTGGTGTTGGCTATTGGAGCTCAAATATTTGCACAGTCTCTGTGTGAAATCTGAGTTTGTAAATCCTTTTGAAAGAGAACCCAGGTAATAACCAAGAGCAGCAATAAGAACAAACAAAATAAATAGGGAAACTCTCCTATTGTGCAATTAGTTAGAATAAGTTTGGTGGTTCTTGTATACATGGAGCATAACTTCATGGACGCTCCAGGTACACAACAGATAGTAGTTCCTCTGAAATCAAAGGAGATTTAGTCTTATAAAGCTTTCATAACAGCTGTGGGCTTTGTATCCAGAAGCTAAGATGGTTAAGCAAGTATCTAATATTGACGTAATTTCTCAATCTGACTTTGGATATCAGAATAACACATCAGAATAAACAATTAGGTTTTGATAAATTTAATTTCAATCTCTTCTAAAAGTTCCCAGCAAGATAAAGCACTTAGACTGGTGAAAGTAGTCCTTTCTTTCCTTTTTCTATATTAGCATTTAAGTTAAGACAGGAAACATCCAATGGGACCACCTGTGAGACTCAGGAATGACACCCATGTCTTTGATAATCTTTTCCCACTTTGTCCATGCCCATTCATGGCATGGCATAACTGGTGTCTGATGCTGAAACTTGTGTGAGTGTTATGGCACCCTCAGATTGCTCTTGGACCAACAATGTCCTGCAAGGATGCTCTGGGCACTGTAACATCAATAGTGATTGTAGAAATTTCAGTGGGAAACAACTTGTGGTTTATGTTAGACAAGACTCTGCAATCCAGCACTGCAGCAAATGACTTTTATTGTAAGCTCTTGCACAATAAATGATGTGGCACCCAATGATCTTTTACAACCATTGAATACATTTCCCCAAATCAATTTCCCATAAGGCTGCAGAAAAGCTTCAGAAGCAGAGCAGAGAATGCAGGTATCCAAGGAGAGCATCACAGGAATTTAGCTTTGGCTGCTCTAAGCTTTCTATGTATCTGATGCCAAAGGCTGCCTGTCTGATACAACAGGTGCTGCTCTCAAGGTGCACTTTCAAAAGCAAGCAAACAAAAGCATGTCCCAGGATCACATAATCACTGAATTGTTGGGTTTTGCAGGGACTTGTCAAGATCTTCTAGTCCACACTCCAGGCTCAAGCAGGATGAGCTGGAGCAGGTTGTCCAGGATCATTGTTAGGGTTTGGGTATGTGCAGACATGGAGATGTCCAGACAAGGTGTCTGGGCAGCCTGAGGTGCCCTGGTGCCTTGGCCTTGCTAAGGAGGTGAGGGACAAGTCAGCTGCACACTGTCAGGGACAGCTAAGGAGGAGAGGACTCGTCCCTGAGAGCTCTCTCCTGAGATGGGCAGCAAAGCAAAGCAGCTGGAGGCTCTGCCCACGGCTCTGTGCCTTTGGGCAGAGCAGGAGGTGCCCTGAGGGACAGAGCTGGAAACACACAGAGCAGGAAGCAGCACAGAAGCTGCACAGGACATTTGTCCCCCTCTGCTCTGCTGTGCTGTGCTGTGCTGAGAGCCCAGCTGCAGTGCTGCCTCCAGCTCTGGGGCCCAGAGCACAAGAAGGATACAAAGCTGTTGGAGTGGAGTCCAGTGCAGGCCATGAAGGTGCTCTGAGGGCTGGAGCACGTCTGCTCTGGAGAGAGGCTGAGAGAGCTGGGCATGTTCAGCCTGGAGAAGACTCCAGAGAGTGCAGTACCTACAGGATGTCTAAGAGAGCTGGAGAGGGTCTTTGGACAAGGGTATGGAGTGACAGCACAAGAGGGAATGGTTTCCCACTGATGGAGGGCAGGGTTAGATGGGATATTCTAAAGAAGTAAATTCCTGGGAGCAGGCTGTGGTGTGAGCAAAAGTTACCCAGAGCTGTTTTGACTGCCCCATCCCTGGAAGCATTGAAGGCCAGGCTGGGGAGGGCTTGGAACAACGTGGGGTAGTGGAAGGTGTCCCTGCCCATGGCAGGCAGGTCAAAATGAGATGACCTTGGAGGCTTTAATGTCCCATCAAAACCAACCCATTCTGTGATTCAGTGATTCAGTGATTCTGTGACATGTGGGAAAATTTTCTGAGCCTTTTCCATGAAGGATGTGAGGCTTATTGCCGGGGACAGGCATTGTTGAACAGAGTAACATCTTTCCCCCTATAGAGCTGAGACAATTTCGTTTCCAGCCTCCCCAGGTTGAGGTTTGTCACCTGGTTATTGCCTCTCTCGTTCTTAGCAATGGCCCCCCAAGCCCTAGTGGGATTTGTACCCACCAGGCAGCAGGCAGCTGACCAGATGTGGCTGGGTATATTAACCCTCCCATTGGTGACGTTTGTTTTCCCAGGTACAGCACCTGTGATGACATAAGTGGTATTACAGCCGTTGGCCTTGTTGCGCATTGTTGTGTCCTCGTACTCTCTCCAGGCACCCTGGTTGAGTGTGCTGTACTGGGGCACTATGTTGGTGAGGGTGAAGGTAGCCCACGTGCTGTTCTGGTCATGAAGGTGGCTACTGGGACACAAGTGACCACGGTCCACAGGCATCACGGCACTGCTGTAGTCATTGTCAACAGCCTGATTCTTGCCAATATTCGCTGAATGGATGGATGACTCCTCAGCCATTTCCTTGCCATAATTTTTGTCGATCAGCTTGACAAGGGAAGAAGAGGAAAAGGTGTCAGTACTGAGGATGCATAAAATGAAACAGATTACCCTGAAGCAGGGTCAAAATCACATTTTTTGTCATCTCAGTATAGGAAAATGGATGAATCAGAGAGAAATCATATACATGCCCCTCCTGCATGAACACAAAAGCTTTGTAGAGAAAGCAGCTCAGAATGTGACTGCTCTCATTTTGACTTGTGACGTTCGTCATCCAGCCTGAAGCCTGTGCTGGGAGCATGGGTGGTTACATGAGAAAAGGAGCATTTCCCACTCCTAGCATTGAAAGGTGACTTTGGTGAGACACCTTCCCTGCCAAATCTATTTCCCTTTTCTCCTGTCTCCACAGCCCAAATATGCCCAGGGCTCTGCCTGGATCCCCTCGTGCCACGCTGTGATTCTGGGATTCTGTGATTCTGTGATTTTATGTGTGGTTGCTACAGGTGTAGCCCAGTCCTGGAACACCAGAGGTTGCCTCCTCTAAGCCCATACCCAGTGAGATGTGAAAGGACATCAGTCCTGCAGCTGAGGTTTCCCTGGTAGTGCTGCAGTTTGTTCAAGGATGAACAGTTTTGCTCAGGAAGCAAAAAGATCTCAATGCAAATGGAATCTGTTAAAGCAGAGCTAAGAATATGTCTGAGACCTGATCTGGGCCAGGGAACATTTTCTGCAACATCACTCAAAAGAAGTTACAAATGATCAGCATCTGAGAGGAGCCTTTAATATCAAAATAGTCCTGGAGAAATTTTGGCAGCACTCCAAAAAGGCCTCTGGAGAAAGTTAAAAAATTCAATGTTTTTCCAGGTATCCTGTATCAATGGTCTAGAAAGATAAGGCCAGTGATGGGTTTGGAACATGCTGGCCAGGTGGAAATTGGCCTGGCCCATGCAGTGGGTTTGGATTGAGATGATCTTTAAGGTTCCTTCCACCACAAACCACTCTATGATTCTACAAAATGACAGAAGTTTTTATGCCTTGATAATGTGGAGGCTGCAGTAGTACAATGGCAGATTAATTATGTATATTCCTGTGAGTTACAAATGCAAATGGTTATTTTTTTCCATAACTTCAACAGGTGGTTTCTCATCTGTAGGGACGTATATTTAGCCTTCCTCTGGAAGTGGACATTATGATCATCCACATTTTCATTTGAAATTATCCCCCTATACTGCCCATAACAAAGGTCCTGAATTTACTGCCCTTCTATTCCTTAATTGTTCTGACCTGTCTTCCTGGAGTTCTGAAGGACATTTGGGAGGGTTCCAAAGCTTGGAGTTCTGTCTGTCTTCTGGAGCATGCATGCTTGCCCATGCATGGAGATCACACCCTTCTGACTGCACTGACACTGATGCTCCTCACTTTTCACTGCCTCAAACATCACTCCAGAAATCCCTCCACACTTAAGCTGACCCTCTCATCTCCAGTGCCTTTTCCCCCAAGGCTTTGTCCCTGGATCATCTCACCCTCTCCTGAGTTTATCCTCACGTCTCTCCCACCCCTCACAAAGCCTGTTTGACTCTTCCCTGGGAGCAGATGAGCTCTGTCAGGGATGCAGAACAGCTCAGGGCAAAGTGGGGATCAGATCCCAGCAGGACTGTTGGTCCCTCAAGTTTAGCCTCTCTTGGGTGCCTTTTCCCCATCACTTGGTTCCCCACCCACAGCAGGGCAGAGGGTGGAGAATTATTTGACTTTGTAATGTAATGCAAATTAATTGGATTTGCTGTTGTTGTCAGGTCAAGGCAGAAAACTGGGCACCTTTGGGATATGATTCATCTCATCCTCCTGCTGATGTCTCAGATGCATCAGAGAAAGCATTTGGTTCAGGTGTTTGAAATAAAAGGAGGAAATTTCCATCCAATGTGTCCATTTGCATGTGAGTAGTGGTGTGGTAGGAAACAGAAGTGGTAATTTAAATGCTGCAGCTCATTTCTGAGTGAGTGGATGGTGATGTCCTACAAGAGAGACACTCACCTGGGGCTCAACAAACCATGATTCATATCTCTCTCCATTTCCAGGATTATAGATGTAAGCAGAGTACACTGGAATTCTCAGAGTTTTGTCATACATGGTGGCAAAGTGATATTTGTTAGTTAAGCGCTGGCAGATCCTGGCTGCATTTGTTGGACGCAGGGTGTCACCTGGGGGGGTCTTCTCATAGAAAAACTGAGTACATTGTTTTTTAAAGGTCTTCACCACCTCGCTGTGTCCCAGGCAGAGGCAGCTCGCCAACACCTGCAGCAGCAGCAGCCCCAGCATGGTGGGAGGATTTCAGTGAAGGGCTCTTGCTCCCCTGCAAGGCAAATGCAGAGGGACACTCAGCTTGGACACAGCTGGGCATGGCCTGGAGGCTTTTTGTGCAGAAGCAGAGAGCTGGCAGAGGAGGGGATTATGAGGGAGCAGGAAAGGAGTAATTTCTGTCTGCTGGATATGGGAAATCCACGAGGGCAATAAGGGTGAAACCTAAACCAGGGTTTAGGTGCCCAGAGGAGGAGGCAGCAGTGAGAGAAGTCAGCCTGGGTGAGGAAGAAGCCAAAGGCACCACGACTGCAATCATCTATCACAGCAAAGTTATCTTGCAACTGAGGCACAGCCCTGGCACAAGGTCACCTTTCCCCACCTCCCTCCTGCTCTGGGCACCTCCCCACAGCAGACACCTGCAGCTGGGCACGGACTCTGCTCAGCCCCCTGCAATGCTGAGCTGGGCTTTCATCTCATGGGGCATTGGGCAGGGCAAGAACAGCAGTGCTGCAATTCCTACATGTCTCTGGCCCCATCCAGCTTCTCACAGACACACAGCCCCTCCAGTCACAACCAATCCTGAACCCAAATGATGCACTTGGGGTCCTGCCTCTCAGCTGACATTGGGCAATGGCTGTCCTGCTGCTCACCTTGCATTTCCACGTTATCCAACCCCAGACTCTGAACTTGCAGACACATGGAGAGAGAAAATGAAGGGCCCAAGCAGATGGTAGCAGCAAGCACAGAGGATAACAGATAACACCTCTATCTTATCAGCACAATGGCTGCTGCAGTGCAAGCACTGAGGGGGGGCAGCTCTTCCCGTGTGTGCTTGGCATTCCTGCTGCTGCCCATCTTCAACTTTGATGATGGATTTTCCTGTTCTGTCAAAGGCACCATTGCAGAAATTTCTCAGACAGACAGACAGCTGTTCCATTTTGTCTTTCTCAGTGCTGACACTATTCTCAGCAGTCAGTAAGATCATTCGTTTATGAGAAAACTGCTGAAAAGCTCCCTGGGATGCTGGCAACCAATCAAGGGGCTGTGTGTCCTTTCAGAGGCAGCACAGGCTTGGGATAACAGTGTTGTTTCCATTTGGTTGGCCAGACACTCAGTGCAATGATTTATTATCATCAGCACTTGGAATAAGGCAGGTAGGACAGGCAGTTCAAAGGGTTCCTGGGAGAGAAAGCTGCCACAGCCCCTAAAGCACAAAGCTCACCTTTGGCTGGGAAGGGTCTGAGCTGAGGGATGCTAAAGGCTTGACAAGTCACCTTGCACATTTGCTCTTTTCTTATCCTTCTCCCTGACCCTCATATCTCAATTTCCATTGCATTCAGCATGGAGAGATACACAGAACCCTGCTCTGACCCAAGACATCTGCTCCTTTTTCCCTTTTCAAGCCCTGCACCAGGAACATGGTGACCAATGAGCTGGAAACAGAGACCATGATCCACAGGTGGTGACTTAGAGTACTCTGCAGATCGCAGCTCTATCTGCCCAAATCAAGCTGAGACGTGTCTGAGACATCCTTTCAGGTTACCCACTCTGTGAGATTAAAATTTATCTAACTAAATTAAAATCTATTTTAATATATTGATAGATAAAAACTTACAATAACAAAGAGCAGCACAGAATTCTTCTCGCAGCCTCAAATTGGTGGAGGACTATCAAATGTCTCTGTTGCAGTTTCAGACTGGCTGGGTTTCATAAAATCTGCAGGTAGACAGAGTTGTTTGATTTCCCAAACAGGTTTGAAAGTGCAGAGTGAATTTTCTAGTTCAGTCATCTCTGCTTCTCTTGTAACCTCTTGCAAAGTCATGGGTGGAGTTTTGGTGCTCAGTAAAATCACCCACCCTTTCTTATTCAACGATTTGATGTCAATTTTAAGGTGAGCTGGCTTGAATTTCTTTCCCAAATCCTTCCTACTCTCCTTGCCCTCCTGATTGACAGAGAATACTGAAGTGCTGCAAAATGCAGTGCATAGATGAACTCTGATTGCTCCTTGGAGCTCTGCAACTCCAGCCTAGGCTTTACCTATATATTTATTGCAAAGATCAGGAAAGCATTGAATATTGGAGTGAATGGTGAGGAAGGAGCAGCAGCTTACCTTGAAGCAGAATCTCAGAAGAGGCAGATGAAGAGTTCCTTCAGTCTAATCTCTGGAGAAAGGACAGTTTGAATCCTCAGCACTGCCACTGCAATATATACCCAGTCACAAATTTGCCCCTTCTTATAACGAGGGAATTCCACAGAAAAGAGAAGTATTCTTTTTTTATTTAGGGGAGTTCGTTAATACCCACCATGAAATAGGTTGACAGTTGTTTGTAATAGTTTCCTCAGCATTTCTATGAAATTTACTGACTTGCAGCATGGTATGTCAGCATCAGTTATCAGGGTCTGGTGACTTCCTTGATCATTTCATCAATCCCACCAGCTGCAGCTGCTGCTGCTCCAGCACCTCCATATGTTTCTGTTCCCTACAGAACATCTCTGGTGACATGAGGTGGACTGGCCTGTCTCTGAGGACACTCAGACACTCACAGGCTGCTCTTGTGCAGCCTCACATAACATCATTCCTATGGCCAGGCAACAAATATTCTCTTGCCTGATGGCCATGGCTTTGTAACAGCTTCATCCCTGCAGCCTGGGAAGGAGAAGGCTCTGGGGATAGCTCAGAGCTCCTGCCAGGGCTTTAGGAGTCTACAGGAGAGCTGGAGACAGACTTTGGACAAGGGCAGGCAGTTGAGAGATGTGCTGGGTTCAGAGTTAGTTTTCTTGACAGTGGCAGGTATGGGACTGCTGCACACAGAGTTGATAACACAGAGATGTTTTTTGTTATTGCTGAGCAGATCTTTTACAGAACCAAGGCCTTTTCTGCTGTTTGTTCTATTAGGCTGGCCATGAGGCTGTAGGGACTTGGGATGTTGTGAGGAGACAGAGCCAGGACAGGTGACCCTGAGTGACCTGAGGGATCTTCCAGACCAGGTGACATCATGCTGAGTATATCAAGTGAGGGAAAGAAGGAAGAAGGAGGGAACATTTGCAGTGGTGAGTTTTGTCTTCCCAGGTAACTGTCAGGTGGGATGGGGCCCTGCTCTCCTGGAGGTGGCTGAACACCTTTCTGTCCATGGGAAATGGGCAAAGAATTCCTTGAACGTGCTTTGCTTGTGTGCACAGCTTTTGCTTTCCCTCTTACACTGTCTTAATCTCCACCCATGAGTTTTCCATCTTTTATCCTTCCAGTTCTCTCCCTGATCCCAGTGTCTGGGGAGTGATGGAGCAGCTGTGGTGGGGTGTGGCTGCTGGCTGGGGGAAAAACAAGATATTAGGACAAGGTGGAATGGGTTGAAGTGGACTGAATGTAGGTATAGATTGGATATTAGGAAGATATTTGGTACTGTGGGGTTGATGAAGCCCCAAGAGATGTTGCCCACAAAAGGTGAGACTGCCCCATCCTGGAAGTGTCCATGGCCACGTTTGCTGGGGTTTGGAGCAACCTGGGATAGTGGAAGGGGTCCCTGTCCATGAGAGAGCATGGAACTAGCTGGTGCTTTATGTCTTGTCTAACCCAAAATATTCTGTGATTCAATGATCATTCATTCACTCAAACTAAATTGGACTCATTTCCATCCATTTCTAAAAGTCCAGGAATAAGAGAATGATGAGTTGGTTGTTACGAGCAGAACTATGCAGAAATGTGTGTTAGACTGAAGTTTTTTTAAGCAAACTGGTTGAGTCATGTGGTTCCTTTTGTGTCTGTTAACCTGGGACTGATATCTTAAACAAAGATGGGTTTAGCCAGAATGAGGGAGGAGGCCAAGAAGAAGCAGATGTGGCAGAGCTGGGGCAAATTCCTCCTTCCTGATGAGGCCCAACTGACATAACAAAGCAGGGCCCAACAGTGGTGACATCATTAGAAGGGGCCATAAAGCATCAGAGACCCCCAGAGTGTCCCCAACTCCACAGTGCTGCATGACACAGAGTCAACCCTCCCAGGTTAATGTGGGGCAATCCCACATGAGTCTGAAGGCACAGAATCCTTTGAACTCTTTGTTGCACAGGCCCCCACCCCTAAAGGATCAAGACAGAGGATATCAAGGTTGCAGATCTCATTGCTGGAGCCATGGGGGTGTCTTGTATGAGCTGTTGGCACCCTGGCCCACTTTGTTCATGCCCATTCACAGTTGAATAGCTGGTGTCTGATGCTGACATTTGTGTGGGTGTTATGGCATCCTCAGATTGCACTTGGACCCCCAATGAATTGCAAGGGTGCTCTGGGCACTGTGACATCACTGGTGGTTGTAGAAATTTCAGTGAGAAGCAACTTGTGGTTTATGTAAGATAAGACTCTGCAATCCAGCACTACAGCAAATGACTTTTATTGTAAGCTCTTGTACACTAAATGATGTGGCACCCAATGATCTTTTACAACCTTTGAATACATTTCCCCAAATCAATTTCCCATAAGGCTGCAGAAAAGCTTCAGAAGCAGAGCAGAGAATGCAGGTATCCAGTGAGAGCATCACAGGAATTTAGCTTTGGCTGCTCTAAGCTTTCTATGTATCTGATGCCAAAGGCTGCCTGTCTGATACAACAGGTGCTGCTCTCAAGGTGCACTTTCAAAAGCAAGCAAACAAAAGCATGTCCCAGGATCACATAATCACTGAATTGCTGGGTTTTGCAGGGGCTTCTCAAGATCTTCTAGTCCACACTCCAGGCTTAAGCAGGATGAGCTGGAGCAGGTTGTCCAGGATCATTGTTGGGCTTTGGGTATGTGCAGACATGGAGATGTCCAGACAAGGTGTCTGGGCAGCCCTGGTGCCTTGGCCTTGCTAAGGAGGTGAGGGACAAGTCAGCTGCACACTGTCAGGGACAGCTAAGGAGGAGAGGACTCGTCCCTGAGAGCTCTCTCCTGAGATGGGCAGCAAAGCAAAGCAGCTGGAGGCTCTGCCCACGGCTCTGTGCCTTTGGGCAGAGCAGGAGGTGCCCTGAGGGACAGAGCTGGAAACACACAGAGCAGGAAGCAGCACAGAAGCTGCACAGGACATTTGTCCCCCTCTGCTCTGCTGTGCTGTGCTGTGCTGAGAGCCCAGCTGCAGTGCTGCCTCCAGCTCTGGGGCCCAGAGCACAAGAAGGATACAAAGCTGTTGGAGTGGAGTCCAGTGCAGGCCATGAAGGTGCTCTGAGGGCTGGAGCACGTCTGCTCTGGAGAGAGGCTGAGAGAGCTGGGCATGTTCAGCCTGGAGAAGACTCCAGAGAGTGCAGTACCTACAGGATGTCTAAGAGGGCTGGAGAGGGTCTTTGGACAAGGGTATGGAGTGACAGCACAAGAGGGAATGGTTTCCCACTGATGGAGGGCAGGGTTAGATGGGATATTCTAAAGAAGTAAATTCCTGGGAGCAGGCTGTGGTGTGAGCAAAAGTTACCCTGAGCTGTTTTGACTGCCCCATCCCTGGAAGCATTGAAGGCCAGGCTGGGGAGGGCTTGGAACAAGCTGGGGTAGTGGAAGGTGTCCCTGCCCATGGCAGGCAGGTCAAAATGAGATGATCTTGGAGGCTTTAATGTCCCATCAAAACCAACCCATTCAGTGATTCTGTGATTCTGTGACATGTGGGAAAATTTGCTGAGCCTTTTCCATGAAGGATGTGAGGCTTATTGCCGGGGACAGGCATTGTTGAACAGAGTAACCATTCTCCCTTTATAGAGATTGGTCAACCAATTCTCCAGCTGCCCCAGGGTGACGAGCTCCACCTGGTTTCTTTCGTTGTCAGCAATGGCCCCCCAAGCCCTTGTGTGATTATTGCCCACCAGGCAGCAGGCAGCTGACCAGATGTGGCTGGGTACATTTACCCTCCCATTTGGGATATTGGTGTTCCCAGGTACAGCACCCGTGATGACATAGGTGGTATCACAGCCCTGGGTTTTCTGGGCCATCGTTTTCTCCATATAATCTCTCCAGCCCTCTTGATGAAGTCTGCTGTTCAGGGGCACTGTGTTGGTGAGGGTGAAGGTCGCCCACTTGCTGTCGTCGCCAGTTTTCTGGCCACTAGGAGCCAAGGGACATTTTTCCAGATTCTGGAGATTGTTGTAGTCTTCATTGGTAGCCTGATTCTGGCCAATTTGCTCTAACTTGATGGAATATTCATCTTCAATGGACTCTTCTGTATCCATATCTTTACCATAGTTTTGGTTGATCAGCTTGACAGGGTAAGAAGAGGAAAAGGTGTCAGTACGGAGGATGCATGTAATGAAACATATTAATCTGGAGAAGATGTCTCTGATTGTCAAAAGCCCATTATTGCCATCTCACTATATGAAAATGGATGAGTCAGAGAGAAATCATAGACATGCCCGTCCTGCATGTACACAAAAGCTTTATAGAGAAAGCAGCTCAGAATGTGACTGCTCTCATTTTGACTTGTGACCTTTGTCATCCAGCCTGAAGCCTGTGCTGGGAGCATGGGTGGATGCATGAGCCAAGGAGCAATTCCCACTCCTAGGATTGAAAGTTGACTTAGGTGAGACACCTTCCCTGCCAAATCTATTTTCCTTTCCTTCTGTCTCCACAGCCCAAATCTTCCCAGGGCTCTGCCTGGATCCCCTCGTGCCACGCTGTGATTCTGTGATTCTGTGATTCTGTGATTTTGTCTGTGGTTTCTACAGGTGTAGCCCAGTCCTGAAACACCAGAGGTTTCCTCCTCTAAGCCAATACCCAGGGAGATGTGACAGGATATCAGTCCTGCAGCTGAGGTTTCCCTGGTAGTAATGCAGTTTGTTCAAGGATGAACAGTTTTGCTCAGGAAGCAAAAAGATCTCAAATGGAATCTGTTAAAGCAGAGCTAAGAATATGTCTGAGACCTGATCTGGGCCAGGGAGCATTTTCTGCAACATCACTCAAAAGAAGTTACAAATGATCAGCCTCTGAGAGGAGCCTTTAATATCAAAATAGTCCTGGAGAAATTTTGGCAGCACTCCAAAAAGGCCTCTGGAGAAAGTTAAAAAATTCAATGTTTTTCCAGGTATCCTGTATCAATGGTCTAGAAAGATAAGGCCAGTGATGGGTTTGGAACATGCTGGCCAGGTGGAAATTGGCCTGGCCCATGCAGTGGGTTTGGATTGAGATGATCTTTAAGGTTCCTTCCACCACAAACCACTCTATGATTCTACAAAATGACAGAAGTTTTTATGCCTTGATAATGTGGAGGCTGCAGTAGTACAATGGCAGATTAATTATGTATATTCCTGTGAGTTACAAATGCAAATGGTTATTTTTTTCCATAACTTCAACAGGTGGTTTTTCATCTGTTGGGAAGCATATTTAGCCTTCCTCTGGAACTGGACATTATGATCATCCACATTTTCATTTGAAATTATCCCCCTATACTGCCCATAACAAAGGTCCTGAATTTACTGCCCTTCTATTCCTTAATTGTTCTGACCTGTCTTCCTGGAGGTCTGAAGGACATTTGGGAGGGTTCCAAAGCTTGGAGTTCTGTCTGTCTTCTGGATCTTTCCGGAGCAAGCCTGAGCCAAAGGTGCTCAGGGGTCACTGCCCATGCATGGAGATCACACCCTTCTGACTGCACTGACACTGATGCTCCTCACTTTTCACTGCCCCAAACATCACTCCAGAAATCCCTCCACACTTAAGCTGACCCTCTCATCTCCAGTGCCTTTTCCCCCAAGGCTTTGTCCCTGGATCATCTCACCCTCTCCTGAGTTTATCCTCACGTCTCTCCCACCCCTCACAAAGCCTGTTTGACTCTTCCCTGGGAGCAGATGAGCTCTGTCAGGGATGCAGAACAGCTCAGGGCAAAGTGGGGATCAGATCCCAGCAGGACTGTTGGTCCCTCAAGTTTAGCCTCTCTTGGGTGCCTTTTCCCCATCACTTGGTCCCCCACTCTGAGCAGGGCAGAGAGCGGGGAATCATTTGACATTGTAATGTAATGCAAATTAATTGGATTTGCTGTTGTTATCAGGTCAAGGCAGAAAACTGGGCACCTTTGGGATATGATTCATCTCCTCCGGCTGCTGATGTCTCAGATGCATCAGAGGAACCACGTGGTGCAGGTGTTTGAAATAAAAGGAGAAAATTCCCATCCAGTGTGTCCATTTGCATGTGTGTAGTGGTGTGGTAGGAAACAGAAGTGGTAATTTAAATGCTGTTGTTCATGTCTGAGTGAGTGGATGGTGATGTCCTACAAGAGAGACACTCACCTGGGGCTCAACAAACCATGATTCATATCTCTCTCCATTTCCAGGATTATAGATGTAAGCAGAGTACACTGGAATTCTCAGAGTTTTGTCATACATGGTGGCAAAGTGCTATTTGTTAGTTAAGCGCTGGCAGATCCTGGCTGCATTTGTTGGACGCAGGGTGTCACTTGGGGGGGTCTTCTCATAGAAAAACTGAGTACATGCAGTTGTAAAGGATTTCACCACCTCACCGTGTCCCAGGCAGAGGCAGCTCGCCAACACCTGCAGCAGCAGCAGCCCCAGCATGGTGGGAGGATTTCAGTGAAGGGCTCTTGCTCCCCTGCAAGGCAAATGCAGAGGGACACTCAGCTTGGAAAGAGCTGGGCATGGCCTGGAGGATTTTTTTGCAGGGGGACAGAGCTGGCAGAGGGGGGGATTATGAGGGAGCAGGAAAGGAGTAATTTCTGTCCTCCAGGATATGGAAATCCATGAGGGCAATAAGGGTGAAACCTAAACCAGGGTTTAGGTGCCCAGAGGAGGAGGCAGCAGTGAGAGAAGTCAGCCTGGGTGAGGAAGGAGCTAAAGGCACCACGACTGCAATCATCTATTCACAGCAAAGTTATCTTGCAACTGAGGCACAGCCCTGGCACAAGGTCACCTTTCCCCACCTCCCTCCTGCTCTGGGCACCTCCCCACAGCAGACACCTGCAGCTGGGCACGGACTCTGCTCAGCCCCCTGCAATGCTGAGCTGGGCTTTCATCTCATGGGGCATTGGGCAGGGAAAGAACAGCAGTGCTGCACTTCCTACATGTCTCTGGCCCCATCCAGCTTCACACAGACACACAGCCCCTCCAGTCAGACCCAATCCTGAACCCAAATGATGCACTTGGGGTCCTGCCTCTCAGCTGACATTGGGCAATGGCTGTCCTGCTGCTCACCTTGCATTTCCACGTTATCCAACCCCAGACTCTGAACTTGCAGACACATGGAGAGAGAAAATGAAGGGCCCAAGCAGATGGTAGCAGCAAGCACAGAGGATAACACCTCTATCTTATCAGCACAATGGCTGCTGCAGTGCAAGCACTGAGGGGGGGCAGCTCTTCCCGTGTGTGCTTGGCATTCCTGCTGCTGCCCATCTTCAGCTTTGACAATGGATTTTCCTGTTCTGTCAAAGGCACCATTGCAGAAATTTCTCAGACAGACAGACAGCTGTTCCATTTTGTCTTTCTCAGTGCTGACACTATTCTCAGCAGTCAGTAAGATCATTCGTTTATGAGAAAACTGCTGAAAAGCTCCCTGGGATGCTGGCAACCAATCAAGGGGCTTTGTGTCCTAACAGAGGCAGCACAGGTTTGGGATAACAGGGATGCTGCCATTTGCATGGCCAGACACTCAGTGCAATGATTTATTATCATCAGCACTTAGAATAAGGCAGGTAGGACAGGCAGTTCAAGAGTTCCTGGGAGAGAAAGCTGCCACAGCCCCTAAAGCACAAAGCTCACCTTTGGCTGGGAAGGGTCTGAGCTGAGGGCTGCTAAAGGCTTGACAAGTCACCTTGCACATTTGCTCTTTTCTTATCCTTCTCCCTGATCCTCATATCTCAATTTCCATTGCATTCAGCATGGAGAGATACACAGAACCCTGCTCTGACCCAAGACATCTGATCCTTTTTCTCTTTTCAAGCCCTGCACCAGGAACATGGTGACCAATGAGCTGGAAACGAAGACCATGATCCACAGGTGGTAACTTCTTAGAGTGCTCTGCAGATCACAGCCCTATCTGCCCCAAATCAAGCTGAGAAGTGTCTGAGACATCCTTTCAGGTTACCCACTCTGTGAGATTAAAATTTCTCTAACTAAATTAAAATCTATTTTAATATATTGATAGATAAAAACCTACAATGACAAAGAGCAGCACAGAATTCTTCTTGCAATCCCAAATTGGTGGAGGACTATCAAATGTCTCTGTTGCAGTTTCAGACTGGCTGAGTTTTATATAATCTGCAGGTAGACAGAGTTGTTTGATTTCCCAAACAGGGTTGAATGTGAATTTTCTAGTTCAGTCACCTGTGCTTCTCTTGTAACCTCTTACAAAGTCATGGGTGGAGTTTTGGTGCTCAGTAAAATCACCCACCCCTTCTCATTCAATGGTTTGATGTCAGTTTTCAGGTGAACTTGCTTGAATTTCTTTCCCAAATCCTTCCTACTATCCTTGCCCTCCTGATTGACAGCGAATACTGTCAAGTGTGCAAAATTCAGTTCATAGATAAGCTCTGATTGCTCCTTGGAGCTCTGCAACTCCAGCCTAGGCTTTAGCTATATATTTATTGCAAAAATTAGGAAAGCATTGAATATTGGAGTGAATGGTGAGGAAGGAGCAGGAGCTTACCTTGAAGCAGAGTCTCAGAAGAGGCAGCTGAGGAGTTCCTTCAGTCTTCTCTCTGGAGAAAGGACAGTTTGAATCCTCAGCAATGCCACTGCAATATATAGTCACAAATTTGCCCCTTCTTCTAAAGAGGGAATTCCAGAGAAAAGAGAAGTATTCTTGTTTTATTTAGGGGAGTTCGTTAATACCCACCATGAAATAGGTTGACAGTTGTTTGTAATGGTTTCCTCAGCATTTCTATGAAATTTGCTGACTTGCATGGTATGGCAGCATCAGATAACAGGGTCTGGTGACTTCCTTGATCATTTCATCAATCCCACCAGCTGCAGCTGCTGCTGCTCCAGCACCTCCATGTGTTTCTGTTCCCAACAGAACATCTCTGGTGACATGAGGTGGACTGGCCTGTCTCTGAGGACACTCAGACACTCACAGGCTGCTCTTGTGCAGCCTCACATAACATCATTCCTATGGCCAGGCAACAAATATTCTCTTGCCTGATGGCCATGGCTTTGTAACAGCTTCATCCCTGCAGCCTGGGAAGGAGAAGGCTCTGGGGATAGCTCAGAGCTCCTGCCAGGGCTTTAGGAGTCTACAGGAGAGTTGGAGACAGACTTTGGACAAGGGCAGGCAGTTGAGAGATGTGCTGGGTTCAGAGTTAATTTTCTTGACAGTGGCAGGTATGGGGCTGTGTTTTTGGAGTTCTGCTGCACACAGAGTTGATAACACAGAGATATTTTTTTGCAATTACTGAGCAGAGCATCCACAGAACCAAGGCCATGTATGCACTTTGTTCTGCCAGGCTGGCCAGGAGGCTGGGAGTACTTGGGAGGTTGTGAGGAGACAGAGCCAGGACAGGTGACCCTGACTGACCTGAGGGATCTTCAAGACCAGGTGACATCATACTGAGTATATCAAGTGAGGGGAAGAAGGAAGAAGGAGGGGACATTTGCAGTGGTGAGTTTTGTCTTCCCAGGTAACTGTCAGGTGGGATGGGGCCCTGCTCTCCTGGAGGTGGCTGAACACCTTTCTGTCCATGGGAAATTGGCAAAGAATTCCTTGAATGTGCTTTGCTTGTGTGCACAGCTTTTGCTTTCCCTCTTACACTGTCTTAATCTCCACCCACGAGTTTTCCACCTTTTATCCTTCCAGTTCTGTCCCTGGTCCCGGTGTCTGGGGAGTGATAGAGCAGCTGTTGGGGGTGTGGCTGCTTGCTGGGGAAAAACAAGGTATTAGGACAAGGTGGGATAGGTTGAAGTGGACTGATGTAGGTATAGATTGGATATTAGGAAGATATTTGTTACTGAGGGGGTGGTGAAGCCCCAGCAGAGGCTGCCCACAGAAGCTGAAACTGCCCCATCCCTGGAAGTGTCCATGGCCACGTTTGCTGGGGTTTGGGGCAACCTGGGATAGTGGAAGGTGTCGCTGTCCAGGAGATGGCATAGAACTAGCTGGTGCTTTAGGTCTTCTCCAACTCAAAATGTTCTGTGATTCAAGGATCATTCATTCACTCAAACTACAATGGACTGAATTCTGTCCATTTCTAAAATCCAGGAATAAGAGAATGATGAGTTGAGTTTTACAAGCAGAGCTATGCAGAAATGTGTGTTAGACTGAAGTTTTTTTAAGCAAACTGGTTGAGTGATGTGGTTCCTTTTGTGTCTGTTAACCTGGGACTGATATCTTAAACAAAGCAGGGTTTAGCCAGAATGAGGGAGGAGGCCAAGAAGAAGCAGATGTGGCAGAGCTGGGGCAAATTCCTCCTTTCTGATGAGGCCCAACTGACAAAACAAAGCAGGGCCCAACAGTGGTGACATCATTGAAGGGGCCATAAAGCATCAGAGACCCCCAGAGTGTCCCCCAACTCCACATGACACAGGGTGAACCCTCCCAGGTTAATGTGAGGCAATCCCACATGAGCCTGAAGGCACAGAACCCTTTGAACTCTTTGTTGCACAGGCCCCCACCCCTAAAGGATCAAGACTGAGGAGCTCAAAGTTGCAATTCTTGTTGCTGGAGCCATGGGGGTATCTTGTATGAGCTGTTGGCACACCACACCACTTTGTTCATGCCCATTCACAGGAGAATAACTGGTCACTGATATTGACACTTGTGTGAGTACAATGGCATCCTCAGATTGCACTTGGACCCCCAATGTCCTGCAAGGGTGCTCTGGGCACTGTGACATCACTGGTGGTTGTAGAAATTTCAGTGAGAAGCAACTTGTGGTTTATGTAAGACAAGACTCTGCAATCCAGCACTGCAGCAATTGAGTTTTTTTGTAAGCTCTTGTACACTAAATGATGTGGCACCCAATGATCTTTTACAACCATTGAATACATTTCCCCAAATCAATTTCCCATAAGGCTGCAGAAAAGCTTCAGAAGCAGAGCAGAGAATGCAGGTATCCAAGGAGAGCATCACAGGAATTTAGCTTTGGCTGCTCTAAGCTTTCTATGTATCTGATGCCAAAGGCTGCCTGTCTGATACAACAGGTGCTGCTCTCAAGGTGCACTTTCAAAAGCAAGCAAACAAAAGCATGTCCCAGGATCACATAATCAATGAATTGTTGGGTTTTGCAGGGATTTCTCAAGATCTTCTAGTCCACACTCCAGGCTCAAGCAGGATGAGCTGGAGCAGGTTGTCCAGGATCATTGTTAGGGTTTGGGTATGTGCAGACATGGAGATGTCCAGACAAGGTGTCTGGGCAGCCTGAGGTGCCCTGGTGCCTTGGCCTTGCTAAGGAGGTGAGGGACAAGTCAGCTGCACACTGTCAGGGACAGCTAAGGAGGAGAGGACTCGTCCCTGAGAGCTCTCTCCTGAGATGGGCAGCAAAGCAAAGCAGCTGGAGGCTCTGCCCACGGCTTTGTGCCTTTGGGCAGAGCAGGAGGTGCCCTGAGGGACAGAGCTGGAAAGACACCAGAGAAGGAAGCAGCACAGAAGCTGCTCAGGACATTTGTCCCCCTCTGCTGTGCTGTGCTGTGCTGTGCTGAGAGCCCAGCTGCAGTGCTGCCTCCAGCTCTGGGGCCCAGAGCACAAGAAGGATACAAAGCTGTTGGAGTGGAGTCCCGTGCAGGCCATGAAGGTGCTCTGAGGGCTGGAGCACGTCTGCTCTGGAGAGAGGCTGAGAGAGCTGGGCATGTTCAGCCTGGAGAAGACTCCAGAGAGTGCAGTACCTACAGGATGTCTAAGAGGGCTGGAGAGGGTCTTTGGACAAGGGTATGGAGTGACAGCACAAGAGGGAATGGTTTCCCATTGATGGAGGGCAGGGTTAGATGGGATACTCTAAAGAAGTAAATTCCTGGGAGCAGACTGTGGTGTGAGCAAAAGTTACCCAGAGCTGTTTTGACTGCCCCATCCCTGGAAGCGTTGAAGGCCAGGCTGGGGAGGGCTTGGAACAACGTGGGGTAGTGGAAGGTGTCCCTGCCCATGGCAGGCAGGTCAAAATGAGATGATCTTGGAGGCTTTAATGTCCCATCAAAACCAACCCATTCAGTGATTCTGTGATTCTGTGACATGTGGGAAAATCTGCTGAGCCTTTTCCATGAAGGATGTGAGGCTTATTGCCGGGGACAGGCATTGTTGAACAGAGTAACATCTTTCCCCCCATAGAGCTGAGACAATTTCGTTTCCAGCCTCCCCAGGTTGAGCTCCTTCACCTCATTCTTGTTGTTCTCAGCAATGGCCCCCCAAGCCCTCGTGGCATTTTTGCCCTCCAGGCAGCAGGCAGCTGACCAGATGTAGCTGGGAATATTTACCCTGCCAGTGGGGACCTGGGTGTTCCCAGGTACAGCACCTGTGATGACATAGGTGGTGTCACAGTTCCTGGCTTTTCGGGCCATAGATTCCTCATAGATTCTCCAGGCCTCCTGGTTAAGTGATCTGTTCTGGGGCACTATGTTGGTGAGGGTGAAGGTAGCCGACTTGCGGTCATCGTCAGGTTGGTGGCCACTGGGACACAGGTGACCGCGGTCCAGATCCTCGAGGTTTCTGTAGTCATGGTCAATAGCCTGATTCTGACCGATATCATCTGAAGAGATCCCGTATGTTTCTATGATGGAATCCTCTGTATCCATAGCCTTGCGATAACCTTGGTTGATCAGCTTGACAGGGTAAGAAGAGGAAAAGGTGTCAGTACTGAGGATGCATGTAATGAAAAAGATTACCCTGGAACAGACATCTCTGATTGTCAAAACCCTATTTTTGTCATCTCAGTGCATGAAAATGGATGAGTCAGAGAGAAATCATAGACATGCCCCTCCTGCATGAACACAAAAGCTTTATAGAGAAATCAGCTCAGAACTGACTGCTCTGATTTTGACTTGTGACCTTTGTCATCCAGCCTGAAGCCTGTGCTGGGAGCATGGGTGGTTGCATGAGGCAAGGAGCATTTCCCACTCCTAGGATTGAAAGGTGACTTAGGTGAGATACCTTCCCTGCCAAATCTGTTTCCCTTTTCTCCTGTCTTCCCAGCCCAAATCTGCCCAGGGCTCTCCCTGGATGCCCTCCTGCCACACTGTGTCTCTGTGATTTTGTCTGTGGTTGCTACAGGTGTAGCCCAGTCCTGGAACACCAGAGGTTGCCTCCTCTAAGCCCATACCCAGGGAGATGTGACAGAAAATCAGTCCTGGAGCTGAGGCATTCCTGCAAGGGCTACACTTCGTTCAAGGATGAACATTTTTGCTCAGGAAGCAAAAAGATCTCATTGTAAATGGAATCTGTTACAGTTGTGCTAAGAACGTGTCTGAGAACCGATCTGGGCCAGGGGGCATTTTCTGCAGCATCACTCAAAAGAAGTCACAAATGATCAGCCTCTGAGAAGAGCATTTAATCCCAAAAGAGTCCTGGGGAAACTTCATCAGTACTCCAAAAAAGCCTCTGGAGAAAGTTTACAAATCAAAAGTTTTCCAGGTATCCAGTGCCTACATTCTAGGAAGAGAAGGACAGTGATGGGTTTGGAGCATTCCGGCCTGATGGCAACTGCCCTAGAGCCTACAGAGGCTTTGGACTGGATTATATTTAATGTTCCTTCCAACACAAACCACTCTATGATTCTCCAAAACGAGAGAATGAGGAGGCTGCAGTGGTGCAAAATCAGATTAATTTGCTAATGTTGAAGTAAGTAACAAGTGCAAATGATTATTGTTTTCATTATTCAAACAGGTTCTTGTTATCTGAAGGGAAGCATATTTAGCCTTCCTCTGGAACAGGACATTATGATCTTCTACATTTTCACCCAAAATTCTCCCCCTACTCTGCCAATGCAAAAGTCCTGAATTTACTGCCCTTCTATTCCTTAATTGGCCTGGCCTGTCTTCCTGGAGGTCTGAAGGCCATTTGGGAGTTCTCCATAGCTTGGAGTTCATTCTGTCTGCTGGATCCTTCTGGAGCAAGCCTGAGCCAAAGGTGCTCAGGGGTCACTGCCCATGCATGGAGATCACACCCTTCTGACTGCACTGACACTGATGCTCCTCACTTTTCACTGCCTCAAACATCACTCCAGAAATCCCTCCACACTTAAGCTGACCCTCTCATCTCCAGTGCCTTTTCCCCCAAGGCTTTGTCCCTGGGCCATCTCACCCCCTCCTGAGTTTCTCCTCACTTCTCTCCCACCCCTCACAAAGCCTGTTTGACTCTTCCCTGGGAGCAGATGAGCTCTGTCAGGGATGCAGAACAGCTCAGGGCAAAGTGGGGATCAGATCCCAGCAGGACTGTTGGTCCCTCAAGTTTAGCCTCTCTTGGGTGCCTTTTCCCCATCACTTGGTCACCCACCCAGAGCAGGGCAGAGGGAGGGGAATCATTTGACATTGTAATGTAATGCAAATTGATTGGATTTGCTGTTGCTGTCAGGTCAAGGCAGAAAACTGGGCACCTTTGGGATATGATTCATCTCATCCTCCTGCTGATGTCTCAGATGCATCAGAGAAAGCATTTGGTGCAGGTGTTTGAAATAAAAGGAGGAAATTCCCATCCAGTGTGTCCATTTGCATGTGAGTAGTGGGGTGTTAAGAAATAGAAGTGGTAATTTAAATGCTGTTGTTCATGTCTGAGTGAGTGGAGAGTGATGTGCTGTAAGAGAGACACTCACCTGGGGCTCAATAAACAATGATTCATATCTCTCTCCATTTCCAGGATTATAGATGTAAGCAGAGTACACTGGAATTCTCCGTGTCTGGTCATACAGGGTTGCAAAGTGATATTTGTTAGTTAAACGCTGGCAGATCCTGGCTGCATTTGTTGGACGCAGGGTGTCACTTGGGAGGGTCTTCTCATAGAAAAACTGAGTACATGCAGTTTTAAAGGTCTTCACCACCTCACTGTGTCCCAGGCAGAGGCAGCTCGCCAACACCTGCAGCAGCAGCAGCCCCAGCATGGTGGGAGGATTTCAGTGAAGGGCTCTTGCTCCCCTGCAAGGCAAATGCAGAGGGACACTCAGCTTGGACACAGCTGGGCATGGCCTGGAGGCTTTTTGTGCAGAAGCAGAGAGCTGGCAGAGGAGGGGATTATGAGGGAGCAGGAAAGGAGTAATTTCTGTCCTGCTGGATATGGAAAATTCATGAGGGCAATATGTGTGAAACCTAAACCAGGGTTTAGGTGCCCAGAGGAGGAGGCAGCAGTGGGAGAAATCACTCTGGGTGAGGAAGGAGCCAAAGGCACCACGACTGCAATCATCTATCACAGCAAAGTTATCTTGCAACTGAGGCACAGCCCTGGCACAAGGTCACCTTTCCCCACCTCCCTCCTGCTCTGGGCACCTCCCCACAGCAGACACCTGCAGCTGGGCACGGACTCTGCTCAGCCCCCTGCAATGCTGAGCTGGGCTTTCATCTCGTGGGGCATTGGGCAGGGCAAGAACAGCAGTGCTGCACTTCCTACATGTCTCTGGCCCCATCCAGCTTCACACAGACACACAGCCCCTCCAGTCACAGCCAATCCTGAACCCAAATGATGCACTTGGGGTCCTGCCTCTCAGCTGACATTGGGCAATGGCTGTCCTGCTGCTCACCTTGCATTTCCACGTTATCCAACCCCAGACTCTGAACTTGCAGACACATGGAGAGAGAAAATGAGGGGCCAAGCAGATGGTAGCAGCAAGCACAGGGGATAACAGATAACACCTCTATCTTATCAGCACAATGGCTGCTGCAATGCAAGCACTGAGGGGGGGCAGCTCATCCTGTGTGTGCTTGGGATTCCTGCTGCTGCCCATCTTCAGCTTTGACAATGGATTTTCCTGTTCTGTCAAAGGCAGCATAACAGAAATTTCTCAGACAGCCAGCTGTCCCATTTTGTCTTTCTCAGTGCTGACACTATTCTCAGCAGTCAGTAAGATCATTCCTTTATGAGAAAACTGCTGAAAAGCCCCCTGGCATTCTAGCAATCAAGCCAGGGGCTTTGTCTCCTTACAGAGGCAGCACAGGTTTGGGATAGCAGGGATGCTCCCATTTGCATGGCCAGACACTCAGTGCAATGATTTATTATCATCAGCACTTGGAATAAGGCAAGTAGGACAGGCAGTTCAAAGGGTTCCTGGGAGAGAAAGCTGCCACAGCCCCTAAAGCACAAAGCTCACCTTTGGCTGGGAAGGGGCTGAGCTGAGGGATGCTAAAGGCTTGACAAGTCACCTTGCACATTTGCTCTTTTCTTATCCTTCTCCCTGATCCTCATCTCTCCATTTCCATTGCATTCAGCATGGAGAGATACACAGAACCCTGCTCTGACCCAAGACATCTGCTCCTTTTTCCCTTTTCAAGCCCTGCACCAGGAACATGGTGACCAATGAGCTGGAAACGGAGACCATGATCCACAGGTGGTGACTTAGAGTACTCTGCAGATCGCAGCTCTATCTGCCCAAATCAAGCTGAGACGTGTCTGAGACATCCTTTCAGGTTACCCACTCTGTGAGATTAAAATTTCTCTAACTAAATTAAAATCTATTTTAATATATTGATAGATAAAAACCTACAATGACAAAGAGCAGCACAGAATTCTTCTTGCAGCCCCAAACTGGCGGAGAACTATCAAATGTCTCTATTGCAATTTCAGACTGGCTGAGTTTTATATAATCTGCAGGCAGACAGAGTTGTTTGATTTCCCAAACAGGTTTGAAAGTGAATTTTCTAGTTCAATCACATGTGCTTCTCTTGTAACCTCTTGCAAAGTCATGGGTGGAGTTTTGGTGCTCAGTAAAATCACCCACCCCTTCTAATTCAATGGTTTGATGTCAATTTTCAGGTGAGCTGGCTTGAATTTCTTTCCCAAATCCTTCCTACTCTCCTTGCCCTCCTGATTGACAGAGAATACTGTCAAGTGTGCAAAATGCAGTGCATAGATGAACTCTGATTGCTCCTTCGAGCTCAGCAACTCCAGTCTAGGCTTTACCTATATATTTATTGCAAAGATCAGGAAAGAATTGAATATTGGAGTGAATGGAGAGGAAGGAGCAGCAGCTTACCTTGAAGCAGAGCCTCAGAAGAGGCAGATGAAGAGTTCCTTCAGTCTTCTCCCTGGAGAAAGGACAGTTTGAATCCTCAGCACTGCCACTGCAATATATACCCAGTCACAAATTTGCCCCTTCTTATAACGAGGGAATTCCACAGAAAAGAGAAGTATTCTTTTTTTATTTAGGGGAGTTCATTAATACCCACCATGAAATAGGTTGACAGTTGTTTGTAATAGTTTCCTCAGCATTTCTATGAAATTTGCTGACTTGCAGCATGGTATGTCAGCATCAGTTATCAGGGTCTGGTGACTTCCTTGATCATTTCATCAATCCCACCAGCTGCAGCTGCTGCTGCTCCAGCACCTCCATGTGTTTCTGTTCCCAACAGAACATCTCTGGTGACATGAGGTGGACTGGCCTGTCTCTGAGGACACTCAGACACTCACAGGCTGCTCTTGTGCAGCCTCACATAACATCATTCCTATGGCCAGGCAACAAATATTCTCTTGCCTGATGGCCATGGCTTTGTAACAGCTTCATCCCAGCAGCCTGGGAAGGAGAAGGCTCTGGGGATAGCTCAGAGCTCCTGCCAGGGCTTTAGGAGTCTACAGGAGAGCTGGAGACAGACTTTGGACAAGGGCAGGCAGTTGAGAGATGTGCTGGGTTCAGAGTTAATTTTCTTGACAGTGGCAGGTATGGGGCTGTGTTTTTGGAGTTCTGCTGCACACAGAGTTGATAACACAGAGATGTTTTTTGTTATTGCTGAGCAGATCTTTTACAGAGCCAAGGCCTTTTCTGCTGTTTGTTCTATTAGGCTGGCCATGAGGCTGGAGGGACTTGGGATGTTGTGAGGAGACAGAGCCAGGACAGGTGACCCTGACTGACCTGAGGGATCTTCCAGACCAGGTGACATCATGCTGAGTATATAAAGTGAGGGGAAGAAGGAAGAAGGAGGGCACAATTGCAGTGGTGGGTTTTGTCTTCCCAGGTAACTGTCAGGTGGGATGGGGCCCTGCTCTCCTGGAGGTGGCTGAAAACATTCCTGTCCATGGGAAATGGGCAAAGAATTCCTTGAATGTGCTTTGATTGTGTGCACAGCTTTTGCTTTCCCTCTTACACTGTCTTAATCTCCACCCATGAGTTTTCCATCTTTTATCCTTCCAGTTCTCTCCCTGATCCCGGTGTCTGGAGAGTGATGGAGCAGCTGTGGGGGGTGTGGCTGCTGGCTGGGGAAAAACAAGATATTAGGACAAGGTGGAATGGGTTGAAGTGGACTGAATGTAGGTATAGATTGGATATTAGGAAGATATTTGGTACTGTGGGATTGATGAAGCCCCAAGAGATGTTGCCCACAAAAGCTGAGACTGCCCCATCCTGGAAGTGTCCATGGCCACGTTTGCTGGGGTTTGGAGCAACCTGGGATAGAGGAAGGGGTCCCTGTCCATGAGAGAGCATGGAACTAGCTCGTGCTTTATGTCTTGTCTAACCCAAAATATTCTGTAATTCAATGATCATTCATTCACTCAAACTAAATTGGACTCATTTCCGTCCATTTCTAAAAGTCCAGGAATAAGAGAATGATGAGTTGGTTGTTACGAGCAGAACTATGCAGAAAAGTGTGTTAGACTGAAGTTCTTTTAAGCAAACTGGTTGAGTCATGTGGTTCCTTTTGTCTCTGTTAACCTGGGACTGATATCTTAAACAAAGAAGGGTTTAGCCAGAATGAGGGAGGAGGCCAAGAAGAAGCAGATGTGGCAGAGCTGGGGCAAATTCCTCCTTTCTGATGAGGCCCAACTGACATAACAAAGCAGGGCCCAACAGTGGTGACATCATTAGAAGGGGCCATAAAGCATCAGAGACCCCCAGAGTGTCCCCCAACTCCACATGACACAGGGTCAACCCTCCCAGTTAATGTGGGGCAATCCCACATGAGTCTGAAGGCACAGAATCCTTTCAACTCTTTGTTGCACAGGCCCCCACCCCTAAAGGATCAAGACTGAGGAGCTCAAAGTTGCAATTCTTGTTGCTGGAGCCATGGGGGTATCTTGTATGAGCTGTTGGCACCCTGGCCCACTTTGTTCATGCCCATTCACAGTTGAATAACTGGTGTCTGATGCTGACATTTGTGTGAGTACAATGGCATCCTCAGATTGCACTTGGACCCCCAATGTCTTGCAAGGGTGCTCTGGGCACTGTGACATCACTGGTGGTTGTAGAAATTTCAGTGAGAAGCAACTGTGGTTTATGTAAGACAAGACTCTGCAATCCAGCACTGCAGCAAATGAGTTTTATTGTAAGCTCTTGTACACTAAATGATGTGGCACCCAATGATCTTTTACAACCATTGAATACATTTCCCCAAATCAATTTCCCATAATGCTGCAGAAAAGCTTCAGAAGCAGAGCAGAGAATGCAGGTATCCAGTGAGAGCCTCACAGGAATTTAGCTTTGGCTGCTCTAATCTTTCTATGTATCTGATGCCAAAGGCTGCCTGTCTGATACAACAGGTGCTGCTCTCAAGGTGCACTTTCAAAAGCAAGCAAACAAAAGCATGTCCCAGGATCACATAATCACTGAATTGTTGAGTTTTGCAGGGACTTCTCAAGATCTTCTAGTCCACACTCCAGGCTCAAGCAGGATGAGCTGGAGCAGGTTGTCCACGATCATTGTTGGGCTTTGGGTATGTGCAGACATGGAGATGTCCAGACAAGGTGTCTGGGCAGCCTGAGGTGCCCTGGTGCCTTGGCCTTGCTAAGGAGGTGAGGGACAAGTCAGCTGCACACTGTCAGGGACAGCTAAGGAGGAGAGGACTCGTCCCTGAGAGCTCTCTCCTGAGATGGGCAGCAAAGCAAAGCAGCTGGAGGCTCTGCCCACGGCTCTGTGCCTTTGGGCAGAGCAGGAGGTGCCCTGAGGGACAGAGCTGGAAACACACAGAGAAGGAAGCAGCACAGAAGCTGCACAGGACATTTGTCCCCCTCTGCTGTGCTGTGCTGTGCTGTGCTGAGAGCCCAGCTGCAGTGCTGCCTCCAGCTCTGGGGCCCAGAGCACTAGAAGGATACAAAGCTGTTGGAGTGGAGTCCAGTGCAGGCCATGAAGGTGCTCTGAGGGCTGGAGCACGTCTGCTCTGGAGAGAGGCTGAGAGAGCTGGGCATGTTCAGCCTGGAGAAGACTCCAGAGAGTGCAGTACCTACAGGATGTCTAAGAGGGCTGGAGAGGGTCTTTGGACAAGGGTATGGAGTGACATCACAAGAGGGAATGGTTTCCCACTGATGGAGGGCAGGGTTAGATGAGATATTCTAAAGAAGTAAATTCCTGGAAGCAGGCTGTGCTATGAGCAAAAGTTACCCTGAGCTGTTTTGACTGCCCCATCCCTGGAAGCATTGAAGTTCAGGCTGGGGAGGGCTTGGAACAAGCTGGGGTAGTGGAAGGTGTCCCTGCCCATGGCAGGCAGGTCAAAATGAGATGACCTTGGAGGCTTTAATGTCCCATCAAAACAAACCCATTCAGTGATTCAGTGATTCAGTGATTCTGTGACATGTGGGAAAATCTCCTGAGCCTTTTCCATCAAGGATGTGAGGCTTATTGCCGGGGACAGGCATTGTTGAACAGAGTAACATCTTTCCCCCCATAGAGCTCAGACAATTTCCTTTCCAGCCTCCCCAGGTTGAGATTCGTCACCTGGTCATTACCTCTCTCGTTCTTAGCAATGGCCCCCCAAGCCCTAGTGGGATTTGTACCCACCAGGCAGCAGGCAGCTGACCAGATGTGGCTGGGTATATTAACCCTCCCATTGGTGACGTTTGTGTTCCCAGGTACAGCACCTGTGATGACATAAGTGGTATTACAGCCATTGGTCTTGTTGCGCATTGTTGTGTCCTCGTACTCTCTCCAGGCACCCTGGTTGAGTGTGCTGTACTGGGGCACTATGTTGGTGAGGGTGAAGGTAGCCCACGTGCTGTTCTGGTCATGAAGGTGGCTACTGGGACACAAGTGACCACGGTCCACAGGCATCACGGCACTGCTGTAGTCATTGTCAACAGCCTGATTCTTGCCAATATTCGCTGAATGGATGGACGACTCCTCAGCCATTTCCCTGCCAAAACTTTTTTTGTCAATCAGCTTGGCAGGGGAAGAAGAGGAAAAGGTGTCAGTACTGAGGATGCATAAAATGAAACAGATTATGCTGGAGCAGATGTCTCTGGTTGTCAAAATCACATTTTTTGTCATCTCACTGTAGGAAAATGGATGAATCAGAGAGAAATCATAGACATTCCCCTCCTGCATGAACACAAAAGCTTTATAGAGAAAGCAGCTCAGAATGTGACTGCTCTCATTTTGACTTGTGACCTTTGTCATCCAGCCTGAAGCCTGTGCTGGGAGCATGGGTAGATGCATGAGGCAAGGAGCATTTCCCACTCCTAGGATTGAAAGGTGACTTTGGTGAGACACCTTCCCTGCCAAATCTGTTTCCCTTTCCTCCTGTCTCCACAGCCCAAATCATCCCAGGGCTCTCTCTGGATCCCCTCATGCCACACTGTGATTCTGGGATTCTGTGATTTTGTCTGTGGTTGCTACAGGTGTAGCCCAGTCCTGGAACACCAGAGGTTGCCTCCTCTAAGCCCATACCCAGGGAGATGTGACAGGACATCAGTCCTTGAGCTGAGGTTTCCCTGGTAGTGCTGCAGTTTGTTCAAGGATGAACATTTTTGCTTAGGAAGCGAAAAGATCACAATGCAAATGGACTCTGTTAAAGCAGAGCTAAGAATGTTTCTGAGACCTGATCTGGGCCAGGGAGCATTTTCTGCAACATCACTCAAAAGAAGTTACAAATGATCAGCCTCTAAGAGGAGCCTTTGATCTTAAAATAGTGCTGGGGAAATTTTGGCAGTACTCCAAAAAGGCCTTTGGAGTAAGTTAACAAAATCAAAGATTTTCCAGGTATCCTGTATCAATGGTCTAGAAAGATAAGGCCAGTGATGGGTTTGGAACATGCTGGCCAGGTGGAAAGTGGCCTGGCCCATGCAGTGGATTTGGATTGAGATGATCTTTAAGGTTCCTTCCACCACAAACCACTCTATGATTCTACAAAATGACAGAAGTTTTTATTCCTCGCTAATGTGGAAGCTGCTGTCTACAATGGCAGATTAATTATTTATGTTCCTGTCAGTAACAAGTGCAAATGGTTATTTTTTTCCATAACTTCAACAGGTGGTTTTTCATCTGTAGGAACATATATTTAGCCTTCCTCTGGAACGGGACATTATGATCATCCACATTTTCATTTGAAATTATCCCCCTACAATGTCCATAACAAAGGTCCTGAATTTGCTGCCTTTCTATTACTTAATTGGCCTGACCTGTCTTCCTGGAGTTCTGAAGGACATTTGGGAGGGTTCCAAAGCTTGGAGTTCATTCTGTCTGCTGGATCCTTCTGGAGCAAGCCTGAGCCAAAGGTGCTCAGGGGTCACTGCCCATGCATGGAGATCACACCCTTCTGACTGCACTGACACTGATGCTCCTCACTTTTCACTGCCTCAAACATCACTCCAGAAATCCCTCCACACTTAAGCTGACCCTCTCATCTCCAGTGCCTTTTCCCCCAAGGCTTTGTCCCTGGATCATCTCATCCCCACCTGAGTTTCTCCTCACGTCTCTCCCACCCCTCACAAAGCCTGTTTGACTCTTCCCTGGGAGCAGATGAGCTCTGTCAGGGATGCAGAACAGCTCAGGGCAAAGTGGGGATCAGATGCCAGCAGGACTGTTGGTCCCTCGAGTTTAGCCTCTCTTGGGTGCCTTTTCCCCATCACTTAGTTCCCCACCCACAGCAGGGCAGAGGGTGGAGAATTATTTGACTTTGCAATGTAATGCAAATTGATTGGATTTGCTGTTGCTGTCAGGTCAAGGCAGAAACCTGGGCACCTTAGGGATATGATTCATCTCATCCTCCTGCTGATATCTCAGATGCATAAGAGGAGCCATGTGGTGCAGGTGTTTGAAGTAAAAGGAAAAAATTCCCACCCAGTGTGTCCATTTGTATGTGTGTAGTGGTGTGGTAGGAAATAGAAGTGGTAATTTAAATACTGTTCGTCATTTCTGAGTGAGTGGAGAGTGATGTGCTGTAAGAGAGACACTCACCTGGGGCTCAATAAACCATGAGTCATATCTCTCTCCATTTCCAGGATTATAGATATAAGCAGAGTACACTGGAATTCTCCGTGTCTGGTCATACAGGGTTGCAAAGTGATATTTGTTACTTAAGCGCTGGCAGATCCTGGCTGCATTTGTTGGACGCAGGGTGTCACTTGGGAGGGTCTTTTCATAGAAAAACTTAGTACATGCAGTTGTAAAGGATGTCACCACCTCGCTGTGTCCCAGGCAGAGGCAGCTCGCCAACACCTGCAGCAGCAGCAGCCCCAGCATGGTGGGAGGATTTCAGTGAAGGGCTCTTGCTCCCCTGCAAGGCAAATGCAGAGGGACATTCAGCTTGGACACAGCTGGGCATGGCCTGGAGGCTTTTTTGGCAGAGGAGGGGATTATGAGGGAGCAGGAAAGGAGTAATTTCTGTCTGATGGATATGGAAAATTCACGAGAGGAATAAGGGTGAAACCTAAACCAGGGTTTAGGTGCCCAGAGGAGGAGGCAGCAGTGGGAGAAGTCAGCCTGGGTGAGGAAGGAGCCAAAGGCACCACGACTGCAATCATCTATCACAGCAAAGACATCTTGCAACTGAGGCACAGCCCTGGCACAAGGTCACCTTTCCCCACCTCCCTCCTGCTCTGGGCACCTCCCCACAGCAGACACCTGC
The DNA here is from genome assembly GCF_029582105.1 of Oenanthe melanoleuca. Lineage (NCBI taxonomy): Eukaryota > Metazoa > Chordata > Aves > Passeriformes > Muscicapidae > Oenanthe > Oenanthe melanoleuca. The sequence goes on from NC_079334.1 coordinate 66,452,264, forward strand.
AGCTGGGCACGGACTCTGCTCAGCCCCCTGCAATGCTGAGCTGGGCTTTCATCTCACGGGGCATTGGGCAGGGCAAGAACAGCAGTGCTGCACTTCCTGCATGTCTCTGGCCCCATCCAGCTTCTCACAGACACACAGCCCCTCCAGTCACAGCCAATCCTGAACCCAAATGATGCACTTGGGGTCCTGCCTCTCAGCTGACATTGGGCAATGGCTGTCCTGCTGCTCACCTTGCATTTCCCTGTTATCCAGACTCTGAACTTGCAGACACATGGAGAGAGAAAATGAAGGGCCAAGCAGATGGTAGCAGCAAGCACAGGGGATAACAGATAACACCTCTATCTTATCAGCACAATGGCTGCTGCAGTGCAAGCACTGAGGGGGAGCAGCTCATCCTGTGTGTGCTTGGGATTCCTGCTGCTGCCCATCTTCAGCTTTGATGAGAGATTTTTCCTGTTCTGTCAAAGGCAGCATAACAGAAATTTCTCAGACAGCCAGCTGTCCCATTTTGTCTTTCTCAGTGCTGACACTATTCTCAGCAGTCAGTAAGATCATTCCTTTATGAGAAAACTGCTGAAAAGCTCCCTGGTATTCTAGCAATCAAGCCAGGGGCTGTGTCTCCTTACAGAGGCAGCACAGGTTTGGGATAACAGGGATGCTCCCATTTGCATGGCCAGACACTCAGTGCAGTGATTTATTATCATCAGCACTTGGAATAAGGCAGGTAGGACAGGCAGTTCAAAGGGTTCCTGGGAGAGAAAGCTGCCACAGCCCCTAAAGCACAAAGCTCACCTTTGGCTGGGAAGGGTCTGAGCTGAGGGATGCTAAAGGCTTGACAAGTCACCTTGCACATTTGCTCTTTTCTTATCCTTCTCCCTGACCCTCATATCTCCATTTCCATTGCATTCAGCAGGGAGAGATACACAGAACCCTGCTCTGACCCAAGACATCTGCTCCTTTTTCTCTTTTCAAGGCCTGCACCAGAAACATGGTGACCAATGAGCTGGAAACGGAGACCATGATCCACAGGTGGTGACTTAGAGTACTCTGCAGATCGCAGCTCTATCTGCCCAAATCAAGCTGAGACGTGTCTGAGACATCCTTTCAGGTTACCCACTCTGTGAGATTAAAATTTCTCTAACTAAATTAAAATCTATTTTAATATATTGATAGATAAAAACCTACAATGACAAAGAGCAGCACAGAATTCTTCTTGCAGCCCCAAACTGGCGGAGAACTATCAAATGTCTCTATTGCAATTTCAGACTGGCTGAGTTTTATATAATCTGCAGGCAGACAGAGTTGTTTGATTTCCCAAACAGGTTTGAAAGTGAATTTTCTAGTTCAATCACATGTGCTTCTCTTGTAACCTCTTGCAAAGTCATGGGTGGAGTTTTGGTGCTCAGTAAAATCACCCACCCCTTCTAATTCAATGGTTTGATGTCAATTTTCAGGTGAGCTGGCTTGAATTTCTTTCCCAAATCCTTCCTACTCTCCTTGCCCTCCTGATTGACAGAGAATACTGTCAAGTGTGCAAAATGCAGTGCATAGATGAACTCTGATTGCTCCTTCGAGCTCAGCAACTCCAGTCTAGGCTTTACCTATATATTTATTGCAAAGATCAGGAAAGAATTGAATATTGGAGTGAATGGAGAGGAAGGAGCAGCAGCTTACCTTGAAGCAGAGCCTCAGAAGAGGCAGATGAAGAGTTCCTTCAGTCTTCTCCCTGGAGAAAGGACAGTTTGAATCCTCAGCACTGCCACTGCAATATATACCCAGTCACAAATTTGCCCCTTCTTATAACGAGGGAATTCCACAGAAAAGAGAAGTATTCTTTTTTTATTTAGGGGAGTTCGTTAATACCCACCATGAAATAGGTTGACAGTTGTTTGTAATAGTTTCCTCAGCATTTCTATGAAATTTGCTGACTTGCAGCATGGTATGTCAGCATCAGTTATCAGGGTCTGGTGACTTCCTTGATCATTTCATCAATCCCACCAGCTGCAGCTGCTGCTGCTCCAGCACCTCCATGTGTTTCTGTTCCCAACAGAACATCTCTGGTGACATGAGGTGGACTGGCCTGTCTCTGAGGACACTCAGACACTCACAGGCTGCTCTTGTGCAGCCTCACATAACATCATTCCTATGGCCAGGCAACAAATATTCTCTTGCCTGATGGCCATGGCTTTGTAACAGCTTCATCCCAGCAGCCTGGGAAGGAGAAGGCTCTGGGGATAGCTCAGAGCTCCTGCCAGGGCTTTAGGAGTCTACAGGAGAGCTGGAGACAGACTTTGGACAAGGGCAGGCAGTTGAGAGATGTGCTGGGTTCAGAGTTAAGTTTCCTTGACAGTGGCAGGTATGGGACTGCTTGCACACAGAGTTGATAACACAGAGATGTTTTTTGTTATTGCTGAGCAGATCTTTTACAGAGCCAAGGCCTTTTCTGCTGTTTGTTCTATTAGGCTGGCCATGAGGCTGTAGGGACTTGGGATGTTGTGAGGAGACAGAGCCAGGACAGGTGACCCTGAGTGACCTGAGGGATCTTCCAGACCAGGTGACATCATGCTGAGTATATCAAGTGAGGGGAAGAAGGAAGAAGGAGGGCACAATTGCAGTGGTGGGTTTTGTCTTCCCAGGTAACTGTCAGGTGGGATGGGGCCCTGCTCTCCTGGAGGTGGCTGAACACCTTTCTGTCCATGGGAAATGGGCAAAGAATTCCTTGAATGTGCTTTGATTGTGTGCACAGCTTTTGCTTTCCCTCTTACACTGTCTTAATCTCCACCCATGAGTTTTCCAGCTTTTATCCTTCCAGTTCTCTCCCTGATCCCAGTGTCTGGGGAGTGATGGAGCAGCTGTGGTGGGGTGTGGCTGCTGGCTGGGGGAAAAACAAGATATTAGGACAAGGTGGAATGGGTTGAAGTGGACTGAATGTAGGTATAGATTGGATATTAGGAAGATATTTGGTACTGTGGGATTGATGAAGCCCCAAGAGATGTTGCCCACAAAAGCTGAGACTGCCCCATCCTGGAAGTGTCCATGGCCACGTTTGCTGGGGTTTGGAGCAACCTGGGATAGAGGAAGGGGTCCCTGTCCATGAGAGAGCATGGAACTAGCTGGTGCTTTATGTCTTGTCTAACCCAAAATATTCTGTAATTCAATGATCATTCATTCACTCAAACTAAATTGGACTCATTTCCGTCCATTTCTAAAAGTCCAGGAATAAGAGAATGATGAGTTGGTTGTTACGAGCAGAACTATGCAGAAAAGTGTGTTAGACTGAAGTTCTTTTTAAGCAAACTGGTTGAGTCATGTGGTTCCTTTTGTCTCTGTTAACCTGGGACTGATATCTTAAACAAAGAAGGGTTTAGCCAGAATGAGGGAGGAGGCCAAGAAGAAGCAGATGTGGCAGAGCTGGGGCAAATTCCTCCTTTCTGATGAGGCCCAACTGACATAACAAAGCAGGGCCCAACAGTGGTGACATCATTAGAAGGGGCCATAAAGCATCAGAGACCCCCAGAGTGTCCCCCAACTCCACATGACACAGGGTCAACCCTCCCAGTTAATGTGGGGCAATCCCACATGAGTCTGAAGGCACAGAATCCTTTCAACTCTTTGTTGCACAGGCCCCCACCCCTAAAGGATCAAGACTGAGGAGCTCAAAGTTGCAATTCTTGTTGCTGGAGCCATGGGGGTATCTTGTATGAGCTGTTGGCACCCTGGCCCACTTTGTTCATGCCCATTCACAGTTGAATAACTGGTGTCTGATGCTGACATTTGTGTGAGTACAATGGCATCCTCAGATTGCACTTGGACCCCCAATGTCTTGCAAGGGTGCTCTGGGCACTGTGACATCACTGGTGGTTGTAGAAATTTCAGTGAGAAGCAACTGTGGTTTATGTAAGACAAGACTCTGCAATCCAGCACTGCAGCAAATGAGCTTTTATTGTAAGCTCTTGTACACTAAATGATGTGGCACCCAATGATCTTTTACAACCATTGAATACATTTCCCCAAATCAATTTCCCATAATGCTGCAGAAAAGCTTCAGAAGCAGAGCAGAGAATGCAGGTATCCAGTGAGAGCATCACAGGAATTTAGCTTTGGCTGCTCTAATCTTTCTATGTATCTGATGCCAAAGGCTGCCTGTCTGATACAACAGGTGCTGCTCTCAAGGTGCACTTTCAAAAGCAAGCAAACAAAAGCATGTCCCAGGATCACATAATCACTGAATTGTTGAGTTTTGCAGGGACTTCTCAAGATCTTCTAGTCCACACTCCAGGCTCAAGCAGGATGAGCTGGAGCAGGTTGTCCACGATCATTGTTGGGCTTTGGGTATGTGCAGACATGGAGATGTCCAGACAAGGTGTCTGGGCAGCCTGAGGTGCCCTGGTGCCTTGGCCTTGCTAAGGAGGTGAGGGACAAGTCAGCTGCACACTGTCAGGGACAGCTAAGGAGGAGAGGACTCGTCCCTGAGAGCTCTCTCCTGAGATGGGCAGCAAAGCAAAGCAGCTGGAGGCTCTGCCCACGGCTCTGTGCCTTTGGGCAGAGCAGGAGGTGCCCTGAGGGACAGAGCTGGAAACACACAGAGAAGGAAGCAGCACAGAAGCTGCACAGGACATTTGTCCCCCTCTGCTGCTGCTGTGCTGTGCTGTGCTGAGAGCCCAGCTGCAGTGCTGCCTCCAGCTCTGGGGCCCAGAGCACTAGAAGGATACAAAGCTGTTGGAGTGGAGTCCAGTGCAGGCCATGAAGGTGCTCTGAGGGCTGGAGCACGTCTGCTCTGGAGAGAGGCTGAGAGAGCTGGGCATGTTCAGCCTGGAGAAGACTCCAGAGAGTGCAGTACCTACAGGATGTCTAAGAGGGCTGGAGAGGGTCTTTGGACAAGGGTATGGAGTGACATCACAAGAGGGAATGGTTTCCCACTGATGGAGGGCAGGGTTAGATGAGATATTCTAAAGAAGTAAATTCCTGGAAGCAGGCTGTGCTATGAGCAAAAGTTACCCTGAGCTGTTTTGACTGCCCCATCCCTGGAAGCATTGAAGTTCAGGCTGGGGAGGGCTTGGAACAAGCTGGGGTAGTGGAAGGTGTCCCTGCCCATGGCAGGCAGGTCAAAATGAGATGACCTTGGAGGCTTTAATGTCCCATCAAAACAAACCCATTCAGTGATTCAGTGATTCAGTGATTCTGTGACATGTGGGAAAATCTCCTGAGCCTTTTCCATCAAGGATGTGAGGCTTATTGCCGGGGACAGGCATTGTTGAACAGAGTAACATCTTTCCCCCCATAGAGCTCAGACAATTTCCTTTCCAGCCTCCCCAGGTTGAGATTCGTCACCTGGTCATTACCTCTCTCGTTCTTAGCAATGGCCCCCCAAGCCCTAGTGGGATTTGTACCCACCAGGCAGCAGGCAGCTGACCAGATGTGCTGGGTATATTAACCCTCCCATTGGTCTTGTTGCGCATTGTTGTGTCCTCGTACTCTCTCCAGGCACCCTGGTTGAGTGTGCTGTACTGGGGCACTATGTTGGTGAGGGTGAAGGTAGCCCACGTGCTGTTCTGGTCATGAAGGTGGCTACTGGGACACAAGTGACCACGGTCCACAGGCATCACGGCACTGCTGTAGTCATTGTCAACAGCCTGATTCTTGCCAATATTCGCTGAATGGATGGACGACTCCTCAGCCATTTCCCTGCCAAAACTTTTTTGTCAATCAGCTTGGCAGGGGAAGAAGAGGAAAAGGTGTCAGTACTGAGGATGCATAAAATGAAACAGATTATGCTGGAGCAGATGTCTCTGGTTGTCAAAATCACATTTTTTGTCATCTCACTGTAGGAAAATGGATGAATCAGAGAGAAATCATAGACATTCCCCTCCTGCATGAACACAAAAGCTTTATAGAGAAAGCAGCTCAGAATGTGACTGCTCTCATTTTGACTTGTGACCTTTGTCATCCAGCCTGAAGCCTGTGCTGGGAGCATGGGTAGATGCATGAGGCAAGGAGCATTTCCCACTCCTAGGATTGAAAGGTGACTTTGGTGAGACACCTTCCCTGCCAAATCTGTTTCCCTTTCCTCCTGTCTCCACAGCCCAAATCATCCCAGGGCTCTCTCTGGATCCCCTCATGCCACACTGTGATTCTGGGATTCTGTGATTTTGTCTGTGGTTGCTACAGGTGTAGCCCAGTCCTGGAACACCAGAGGTTGCCTCCTCTAAGCCCATACCCAGGGAGATGTGACAGGACATCAGTCCTTGAGCTGAGGTTTCCCTGGTAGTGCTGCAGTTTGTTCAAGGATGAACATTTTTGCTTAGGAAGCGAAAAGATCACAATGCAAATGGACTCTGTTAAAGCAGAGCTAAGAATGTTTCTGAGACCTGATCTGGGCCAGGGAGCATTTTCTGCAACATCACTCAAAAGAAGTTACAAATGATCAGCCTCTAAGAGGAGCCTTTGATCTTAAAATAGTGCTGGGGAAATTTTGGCAGTACTCCAAAAAGGCCTTTGGAGTAAGTTAACAAAATCAAAGATTTTCCAGGTATCCTGTATCAATGGTCTAGAAAGATAAGGCCAGTGATGGGTTTGGAACATGCTGGCCAGGTGGAAAGTGGCCTGGCCCATGCAGTGGATTTGGATTGAGATGATCTTTAAGGTTCCTTCCACCACAAACCACTCTATGATTCTACAAAATGACAGAAGTTTTTATTCCTCGCTAATGTGGAAGCTGCTGTCTACAATGGCAGATTAATTATTTATGTTCCTGTCAGTAACAAGTGCAAATGGTTATTTTTTTCCATAACTTCAACAGGTGGTTTTTCATCTGTAGGAACATATATTTAGCCTTCCTCTGGAACGGGACATTATGATCATCCACATTTTCATTTGAAATTATCCCCCTACAATGTCCATAACAAAGGTCCTGAATTTGCTGCCTTTCTATTACTTAATTGGCCTGACCTGTCTTCCTGGAGTTCTGAAGGACATTTGGGAGGGTTCCAAAGCTTGGAGTTCATTCTGTCTGCTGGATCCTTCTGGAGCAAGCCTGAGCCAAAGGTGCTCAGGGGTCACTGCCCATGCATGGAGATCACACCCTTCTGACTGCACTGACACTGATGCTCCTCACTTTTCACTGCCTCAAACATCACTCCAGAAATCCCTCCACACTTAAGCTGACCCTCTCATCTCCAGTGCCTTTTCCCCCAAGGCTTTGTCCCTGGATCATCTCATCCCCACCTGAGTTTTCTCCTCACGTCTCTCCCACCCCTCACAAAGCCTGTTTGACTCTTCCCTGGGAGCAGATGAGCTCTGTCAGGGATGCAGAACAGCTCAGGGCAAAGTGGGGATCAGATGCCAGCAGGACTGTTGGTCCCTCGAGTTTAGCCTCTCTTGGGTGCCTTTTCCCCATCACTTAGTTCCCCACCCACAGCAGGGCAGAGGGTGGAGAATTATTTGACTTTGCAATGTAATGCAAATTGATTGGATTTGCTGTTGCTGTCAGGTCAAGGCAGAAACCTGGGCACCTTAGGGATATGATTCATCTCATCCTCCTGCTGATATCTCAGATGCATAAGAGGAGCCATGTGGTGCAGGTGTTTGAAGTAAAAGGAAAAAATTCCCACCCAGTGTGTCCATTTGTATGTGTGTAGTGGTGTGGTAGGAAATAGAAGTGGTAATTTAAATACTGTTCGTCATTTCTGAGTGAGTGGAGAGTGATGTGCTGTAAGAGAGACACTCACCTGGGGCTCAATAAACCATGAGTCATATCTCTCTCCATTTCCAGGATTATAGATATAAGCAGAGTACACTGGAATTCTCCGTGTCTGGTCATACAGGGTTGCAAAGTGATATTTGTTACTTAAGCGCTGGCAGATCCTGGCTGCATTTGTTGGACGCAGGGTGTCACTTGGGAGGGTCTTTTCATAGAAAAACTTAGTACATGCAGTTGTAAAGGATGTCACCACCTCGCTGTGTCCCAGGCAGAGGCAGCTCGCCAACACCTGCAGCAGCAGCAGCCCCAGCATGGTGGGAGGATTTCAGTGAAGGGCTCTTGCTCCCCTGCAAGGCAAATGCAGAGGGACATTCAGCTTGGACACAGCTGGGCATGGCCTGGAGGCTTTTTTGGCAGAGGAGGGGATTATGAGGGAGCAGGAAAGGAGTAATTTCTGTCTGATGGATATGGAAAATTCACGAGAGGAATAAGGGTGAAACCTAAACCAGGGTTTAGGTGCCCAGAGGAGGAGGCAGCAGTGGGAGAAGTCAGCCTGGGTGAGGAAGGAGCCAAAGGCACCACGACTGCAATCATCTATCACAGCAAAGACATCTTGCAACTGAGGCACAGCCCTGGCACAAGGTCACCTTTCCCCACCTCCCTCCTGCTCTGGGCACCTCCCCACAGCAGACACCTGCAGCTGGGCACGGACTCTGCTCAGCCCCCTGCAATGCTGAGCTGGGCTTTCATCTCACGGGGCATTGGGCAGGGCAAGAACAGCAGTGCTGCACTTCCTGCATGTCTCTGGCCCCATCCAGCTTCTCACAGACACACAGCCCCTCCAGTCACAGCCAATCCTGAACCCAAATGATGCACTTGGGGTCCTGCCTCTCAGCTGACATTGGGCAATGGCTGTCCTGCTGCTCACCTTGCATTTCCCTGTTATCCAGACTCTGAACTTGCAGACACATGGAGAGAGAAAATGAAGGGCCAAGCAGATGGTAGCAGCAAGCACAGGGGATAACACCTCTATCTTATCAGCACAATGGCTGCTGCAGTGCAAGCACTGAGGGGGAGCAGCTCATCCTGTGTGTGCTTGGGATTCCTGCTGCTGCCCATCTTCAGCTTTGATGAGAGATTTTTCCTGTTCTGTCAAAGGCAGCATAACAGAAATTTCTCAGACAGCCAGCTGTCCCATTTTGTCTTTCTCAGTGCTGACACTATTCTCAGCAGTCAGTAAGATCATTCCTTTATGAGAAAACTGCTGAAAAGCTCCCTGGTATTCTAGCAATCAAGCCAGGGGCTGTGTCTCCTTACAGAGGCAGCACAGGTTTGGGATAACAGGGATGCTCCCATTTGCATGGCCAGACACTCAGTGCAGTGATTTATTATCATCAGCACTTGGAATAAGGCAGGTAGGACAGGCAGTTCAAAGGGTTCCTGGGAGAGAAAGCTGCCACAGCCCCTAAAGCACAAAGCTCACCTTTGGCTGGGAAGGGTCTGAGCTGAGGGATGCTAAAGGCTTGACAAGTCACCTTGCACATTTGCTCTTTTCTTATCCTTCTCCCTGACCCTCATATCTCCATTTCCATTGCATTCAGCAGGGAGAGATACACAGAACCCTGCTCTGACCCAAGACATCTGCTCCTTTTTCTCTTTTCAAGGCCTGCACCAGAAACATGGTGACCAATGAGCTGGAAACGGAGACCATGATCCACAGGTGGTGACTTAGAGTACTCTGCAGATCGCAGCTCTATCTGCCCAAATCAAGCTGAGACGTGTCTGAGACATCCTTTCAGGTTACCCACTCTGTGAGATTAAAATTTCTCTAACTAAATTAAAATCTATTTTAATATATTGATAGATAAAAACCTACAATGACAAAGAGCAGCACAGAATTCTTCTTGCAGCCCCAAACTGGCGGAGAACTATCAAATGTCTCTATTGCAATTTCAGACTGGCTGAGTTTTATATAATCTGCAGGCAGACAGAGTTGTTTGATTTCCCAAACAGGTTTGAAAGTGAATTTTCTAGTTCAATCACATGTGCTTCTCTTGTAACCTCTTGCAAAGTCATGGGTGGAGTTTTGGTGCTCAGTAAAATCACCCACCCCTTCTAATTCAATGGTTTGATGTCAATTTTCAGGTGAGCTGGCTTGAATTTCTTTCCCAAATCCTTCCTACTCTCCTTGCCCTCCTGATTGACAGAGAATACTGTCAAGTGTGCAAAATGCAGTGCATAGATGAACTCTGATTGCTCCTTCGAGCTCAGCAACTCCAGTCTAGGCTTTACCTATATATTTATTGCAAAGATCAGGAAAGAATTGAATATTGGAGTGAATGGAGAGGAAGGAGCAGCAGCTTACCTTGAAGCAGAGCCTCAGAAGAGGCAGATGAAGAGTTCCTTCAGTCTTCTCCCTGGAGAAAGGACAGTTTGAATCCTCAGCACTGCCACTGCAATATATACCCAGTCACAAATTTGCCCCTTCTTATAACGAGGGAATTCCACAGAAAAGAGAAGTATTCTTTTTTTATTTAGGGGAGTTCGTTAATACCCACCATGAAATAGGTTGACAGTTGTTTGTAATAGTTTCCTCAGCATTTCTATGAAATTTGCTGACTTGCAGCATGGTATGTCAGCATCAGTTATCAGGGTCTGGTGACTTCCTTGATCATTTCATCAATCCCACCAGCTGCAGCTGCTGCTGCTCCAGCACCTCCATGTGTTTCTGTTCCCAACAGAACATCTCTGGTGACATGAGGTGGACTGGCCTGTCTCTGAGGACACTCAGACACTCACAGGCTGCTCTTGTGCAGCCTCACATAACATCATTCCTATGGCCAGGCAACAAATATTCTCTTGCCTGATGGCCATGGCTTTGTAACAGCTTCATCCCAGCAGCCTGGGAAGGAGAAGGCTCTGGGGATAGCTCAGAGCTCCTGCCAGGGCTTTAGGAGTCTACAGGAGAGCTGGAGACAGACTTTGGACAAGGGCAGGCAGTTGAGAGATGTGCTGGGTTCAGAGTTAGTTTCCTTGACAGTGGCAGGTATGGGACTGCTGCACACAGAGTTGATAACACAGAGATGTTTTTTGTTATTGCTGAGCAGATCTTTTACAGAACCAAGGCCTTTTCTGCTGTTTGTTCTATTAGGCTGGCCATGAGGCTGTAGGGACTTGGGATGTTGTGAGGAGACAGAGCCAGGACAGGTGACCCTGAGTGACCTGAGGGATCTTCCAGACCAGGTGACATCATGCTGAGTATATCAAGTGAGGGGAAGAAGGAAGAAGGAGGGCACAATTGCAGTGGTGGGTTTTGTCTTCCCAGGTAACTGTCAGGTGGGATGGGGCCCTGCTCTCCTGGAGGTGGCTGAACACCTTTCTGTCCATGGGAAATGGGCAAAGAATTCCTTGAATGTGCTTTGATTGTGTGCACAGCTTTTGCTTTCCCTCTTACACTGTCTTAATCTCCACCCATGAGTTTTCCAGCTTTTATCCTTCCAGTTCTCTCCCTGATCCCAGTGTCTGGGGAGTGATGGAGCAGCTGTGGTGGGGTGTGGCTGCTGGCTGGGGGAAAAACAAGATATTAGGACAAGGTGGAATGGGTTGAAGTGGACTGAATGTAGGTATAGATTGGATATTAGGAAGATATTTGGTACTGTGGGGTTGATGAAGCCCCAAGAGATGTTGCCCACAAAAGCTGAGACTGCCCCATCCTGGAAGTGTCCATGGCCACGTTTGCTGGGGTTTGGAGCAACCTGGGATAGAGGAAGGGGTCCCTGTCCATGAGAGAGCATGGAACTAGCTGGTGCTTTATGTCTTGTCTAACCCAAAATATTCTGTGATTCAATGATCATTCATTCACTCAAACTAAATTGGACTCATTTCCGTCCATTTCTAAAAGTCCAGGAATAAGAGAATGATGAGTTGGTTGTTACGAGCAGAACTATGCAGAAAAGTGTGTTAGACTGAAGTTTTTTTAAGCAAACTGGTTGAGTCATGTGGTTCCTTTTGTGTCTGTTAACCTGGGACTGATATCTTAAACAAAGATGGGTTTAGCCAGAATGAGGGAGGAGGCCAAGAAGAAGCAGATGTGGCAGAGCTGGGGCAAATTCCTCCTTTCTGATGAGGCCCAACTGACATAACAAAGCAGGGCCCAACAGTGGTGACATCATTGAAGGGGCCATAAAGCATCAGAGACCCCCAGAGTGTCCCCCAACTCCACAGTGCTGCATGACACAGGGTCAACCCTCCCAGGTTAATGTGGGGCAATCACACATGAGCCTGAAGGCACAGAACACTTTGAATTCTTTGTTGCACAGGCCCCCACCCCTAAAGGATCAAGACAGAGGATATCAAGGTTGCAGATCTCATTGCTGGAGCCATGGGGGTGTCTTGTATGAGCTGTTGGCACCCTGGCCCACTTTGTTCATGCCCATTCACAGTTGAATAGCTGGTGTCTGATGCTGACATTTGTGTGGGTGTTATGGCATCCTCAGATTGCACTTGGACCCCCAATGTCCTGCAAGGGTGCTCTGGGCACTGTGACATCACTGGTGGTTGTAGAAATTTCAGTGAGAAGCAACTTGTGGTTTATGTAAGATAAGACTCTGCAATCCAGCACTACAGCAAATGACTTTTATTGTAAGCTCTTGTACACTAAATGATGTGGCACTCAATGATCTTTTACAACCTTTGAATACATTTCCCCAAATCAATTTCCCATAAGGCTGCAGAAAAGCTTCAGAAGCAGAGCAGAGAATGCAGGTATCCAAGGAGAGCATCACAGGAATTTAGCTTTGGCTGCTCTAAGCTTTCTATGTATCTGATGCCAAAGGCTGCCTGTCTGATACAACAGGTGCTGCTCTCAAGGTGCACTTTCAAAAGCAAGCAAACAAAAGCATGTCCCAGGATCACATAATCACTGAATTGTTGGGTTTTGCAGGGGCTTCTCAAGATCTTCTAGTCCACACTCCAGGCTTAAGCAGGATGAGCTGGAGCAGGTTGTCCAGGATCATTGTTAGGGTTTGGGTATGTGCAGACATGGAGATGTCCAGACAAGGTGTCTGGGCAGCCTGAGGTGCCCTGGTGCCTTGGCCTTGCTAAGGAGGTGAGGGACAAGTCAGCTGCACACTGTCAGGGACAGTTAAGGAGGAGAGGACTCGTCCCTGAGAGCTCTCTCCTGAGATGGGCAGCAAAGCAAAGCAGCTGGAGGCTCTGCCCACGGCTTTGTGCCTTTGGGCAGAGCAGGAGGTGCCCTGAGGGACAGAGCTGGAAAGACACCAGAGAAGGAAGCAGCACAGAAGCTGCTCAGGACATTTGTCCCCCTCTGCTCTGCTGTGCTGTGCTGTGCTGAGAGCCCAGCTGCAGTGCTGCCTCCAGCTCTGGGGCCCAGAGCACAAGAAGGATACAAAGCTGTTGGAGTGGAGTCCAGTGCAGGCCATGAAGGTGCTCTGAGGGCTGGAGCACGTCTGCTCTGGAGAGAGGCTGAGAGAGCTGGGCATGTTCAGCCTGGAGAAGACTCCAGAGAGTGCAGTACCTACAGGATGTCTAAGAGGGCTGGAGAGGGTCTTTGGACAAGGGTATGGAGTGACAGCACAAGAGGGAATGGTTTCCCACTGATGGAGGGCAGGGTTAGATGGGATATTCTAAAGAAGCAAATTCCTGGGAGCAGGCTGTGGTGTGAGCAAAAGTTACCCTGAGCTGTTTTGACTGCCCCTGGAAGCGTTGAAGTTCAGGCTGGGGAGGGCTTGGAACAACGTGGGGTAGTGGAAGGTGTCCCTGCCCATGGCAGGCAGGTCAAAATGAGATGATCTTCGAGGCTTTAAGGACCCACCAAAACCAACCCATTCAGTGATTCTGTGATTCTGTGACATGTGGGAAAATTTGCTGAGCCTTTTCCATCAAGGATGTGAGGCTTATTGCCGGGGACAATCATTGTTGAACAGAGTAACCATTCTCCCTTTATAGAGATTGGTCAACCAATTCTCCAGCTGCCCCAGGGTGACGTGCTCCACCTGGTTTCTTTCGTTGTCAGCAATGGCCCCCCAAGCCCTTGTGGGATTATTGCCTAACAGGCAGCAGGCAGCTGACCAGATGTGGCTGGGTACATTTACCCTCCCATTTGGGATATTGGTGTTCCCAGGTACAGCACCCGTGATGACATAGGTGGTATCACAGCCCTGGGTTTTCTGGGCCATCGTTTTCTCCATATAATCTCTCCAGCCCTCTTGATGAAGTCTGCTGTTCAGGGGCACTGTGTTGGTGAGGGTGAAGGTCGCCCACTTGCTGTCGTCGCCAGTTTTCTGGCCACTAGGAGCCAAGGGACATTTTTCCAGATTCTGGAGATTGTTGTAGTCTTCATTGGTAGCCTGATTCTGGCCAATTTGCTCTAAATTGATGGAATATTCATCTTCAATGGTCTCTTCTGTATCCATATCTTTACCATAGTTTTGGTTGATCAGCTTGACAGGGTAAGAAGAGGAAAAGGTGTCAGTACGGAGGATGCATGTAATGAAACATATTAATCTGGAGAAGATGTCTCTGATTGTCAAAAGCCCATTATTGCCATCTCACTATATGAAAATGGATGAGTCAGAGAGAAATCATAGACATGCCCCTCCTGCATGAACACAAAAGCTTTATAGAGAAAGCAGCTCAGAATGTGATTGCTCTCATTTTGACTTGTGACCTTTGTCATCCAGCCTGAAGCCTGTGCTGGGAGCATGGGTGGATGCATGAGCCAAGGAGCAATTCCCTCTCCTAGGATTGAAAGTTGTCTTAGGTGAGACACCTTCCCTGCCAAATCGATTTTCCTTTCCTTCTGTCTCCACAGCCCAAATCTGCCCAGGGCTCTCCCTGGATCCCCTCGTGCCACGCTGTGATTCTGGGATTCTGTGATTCTGTGATATTGTCTGTGGTTGCTACAGGTGTAGTCCAGTCCTGAAACACCAGAGGTTGCCTCCTCTAAGCCAATACCCAGGGAGATGTGACAGGACATCAGTCCTGCAGCTGAGGTTTCCCTGGTAGTGCTGCAGTTTGTTCAAGGACGAACAATTTTGCTCAGGAAGCGAAAAGATCTCAGTGTAAATGGAGTCTGTGACAGCACTGCTAAGAATGTGTCTGAGAGCTGATCTGGGCCAGGGAACATTTTCTGCAACATCACTCAAAAGAAGTTACAAATGATCAGCCTCTGAGAGGAGCCTTTAATATCAAAATAGTCCTGGAGAAATTTTGGCAGCACTCCAAAAAGGCCTCTGGAGAAAGTTAACAAATTCAAAGTTTTTCCAGGTATCCTGTATCAATGGTCTAGAAAGATATGGCCAGTGATGGGTTTGGAACATGCTGGCCAGGTGGAAATTGGCCTGGCCCATGCAGTGGGTTTGGATTGAGATGATCTTTAAGGTTCCTTCCACCACAAACCACTCTATGATTCTACAAAATGACAGAAGTTTTTATGCCTTGATAATGTGGAGGCTGCAGTAGTACAATGGCAGATTAATTATTTATATTCCTGTGAGTTACAAATGCAAATGGTTATTTTTTTCCATAACTTCAACAGGTGGTTTCTCATCTGTAGGGACGTATATTTAGCCTTCCTCTGGAACTGGACATTATGATCATCCACATTTTCATTCGAAATTCTCCCCCTATACAGCCCATAAAAAAGGTCCTGAATTTACTGCCCTTCTATTCCTTAATTGTTCTGACCTGTCTTCCTGGACTTCTGAAGGACATTTGGGAGGGTTCCATAGCTTGGATTTCTGTCTGTCTGCTGGATCCTTCTGGAGCAAGCCTGAGCCAAAAGTGCTCAGGGGTCACTGCCCATGCATGGAGATCACACCCTTCTGACTGCACTGACACTGATGCTCCTCACTTTTCACTGCCCCAAACATCACTCCAGAAATCCCTCCACACTTAAGCTGACCCTCTCACCTCCAGTGCCTTTTCCCCCAAGGCTTTGTCCCTGGGCCATCTCACCCCCTCCTGAGTTTCTCCTCACTTCTCTCCCACCCCTCACAAACCCTGTTTGACTCTTCCCTGGGAGCAGATGAGCTCTGTCAGGGATGCAGAACAGCTCAGGGCAAAGTGGGGATCAGATCCCAGCAGGACTGTTGGTCCCTCAAGTTTAGCCTCTCTTGGGTGCCTTTTCCCCATCACTTGGTCCCCCACCCTGAGCAGGGCAGAGAGCGGGGAATCATTTGACTTTGTAATGTAATGCAAATTAATTGGATTTGCTGTTGTTATCAGGTCAAGGCAGAAAACTGGGTAGCTTAGGGATATGATTCATCTCCTCCTGCTGCTGATGTCTCAGATGCATCAGAGGAACCACATGTAGTGCAGGTGTTTGAAATAAAAGGAGAAAATTCCCATCCAGTGTTTCCATTTGTATGTGTGTAGTGGTGTGGTAGGAAATAGAAGTGGTAATTTAAATGCTGTTGTTCATGTCTGAGTGAGTGGATGGTGATGTCCTACAAGAGAGACACTCACCTGGGGCTCAACAAACCATGATTCATATCTCTCTCCATTTCCAGGATTATAGATGTAAGCAGAGTACACTGGAATTCTCAGAGTTTTGTCATACAGGGTGGCAAAGTGATATTTGTTACTTAAGCGCTGGCAGATCCTGGCTGCATTTGTTGGACGCAGGGTGTCACTTGGGAGGGTCTTCTCATAGAAAAACTGAGTACATGCAGTTGTAAAGGATTTCACCACCTCACCGTGTCCCAGGCAGAGGCAGCTCGCCAACACCTGCAGCAGCAGCAGCCCCAGCATGGTGGGAGGATTTCAGTGAAGGGCTCTTGCTCCCCTGCAAGGCAAATGCAGAGGGACACTCAGCTTGGAAAGAGCTGGGCATGGCCTGGAGGATTTTTTTGCAGGGGGACAGAGCTGGCAGAGGAGGGGATTATGAGGGAGCAGGAAAGGAGTAATTTCTGTCCTCCAGGATATGGAAATCCATGAGGGCAATAAGGGTGAAACCTAAACCAGGGTTTAGGTGCCCAGAGGAGGAGGCAGCAGTGGGAGAAGTCACCCTGGGTGAGGAAGGAGCCAAAGGCACCACGACTGCAATCATCTATCACAGCAAAGTTATCTTGCAACTGAGGCACAGCCCTGGCACAAGGTCACCTTTCCCCACCTCCCTCCTGCTCTGGGCACCTTCCCACAGCAGACACCTGCAGCTGGGCACGGACTCTGCTCAGCCCCCTGCAATGCTGAGCTGGGCTTTCATCTCGTGGGGCATTGGGCAGGGCAAGAACAGCAGTGCTGCACTTCCTACATGTCTCTGGCCCCATCCAGCTTCTCACAGACACACAGCCCCTCCAGTCACACCCAGTCCTGAACCCAAATGATGCACTTCGGGTCCTGCCTCTCAGCTGACATTGGGCAATGGCTGTCCTGCTGCTCACCTTGCATTTCCACGTTATCCAACCCCAGACTCTGAACTTGCAGACACATGGAGAGAGAAAATGAAGGGCCAAGCAGATGGTAGCAGCAAGCACAGGGGATAACAGATAACACCTCTATCTTATCAGCACAATGGCTGCTGCAGTGCAAGCACTGAGGGGGGGGCAGCTCTTCCCGTGTGTGCTTGTGATTCCTGCTGCTGCCCATCTTCAGCTTTGACAATGGATTTTCCTGTTCTGTCAAAGGCACCATTGCAGAAATTTCTCAGACAGACAGCTGTTCCATTTTGTCTTTCTCAGTGCTGACACTATTCTCAGCAGTCAGTAAGATCATTCGTTTATGAGAAAACTGCTGAAAAGCCCCCTGGGATGCTGGCAACCAATCAAGGGGCTTTGTGTCCTTACAGAGGCAGCACAGGCTTGGGATAACAGGGATGCTCCCATTTGCATGGCCAGACACTCAGTGCAGTGATTTATTATCATCAGCATTTGGAATAAGGCAGGTAGGACAGGCAGTTCAAGGGTTCCTGGGAGAGAAAGCTGCCACAGCCCCTAAAGCACAAAGCCCACCTTTGGCTAGGAAGGGTCTGAGCTGAGGGCTGCTGAAGGCTTGATATGTCTCCTTGCACATTTGCTCTTTTCTTATTTTTCTCCCTGACTCATCTCTCCATTTTTATTTGATTCAAATATTGAACTACACACAGTCCTGCTCTGACCCAAGACACCTGGTCCTTTTTCTCTTTTCAAGCCCAGGATCCTGAATGGGATCACCAGTGAGCTGGAAACAGAGAACATGAATCACCGGTGGTGACTTCCTACAGTACTCTGCAGAGCACAGCCCAATCTGCCCTAAATCAGGCCGAGAATTTTCTGGGACATCCTTTAGTGTTACCCACACATGAGATTAAAATTTATCTAACAAATTTAATATCTAATTTAAAAGATATAAAAAAAGCTACCGTGAGAAAGAACAGCATAAGACACTGCTCACAGCCCCAAAATGGCAGAGGACTCTCAAATGCCTCTGCTGCACTCTCAGACAGGCTGGGTTTTATAGGATTTCCAAGTAGATTTTGCAATACCTTGCATGTTGTTTCGTAAACAATATTCTTCTCCACGCTCCCTAATTAAACATTAGATGTCAAATTTCCACTTGAATTGGTTGTGTTTCTCTGTCAATAATGAAATTGATCAAATGCCAGAAAATATTTTCTGTGTTCTGATGGCAGTATAGAGGAGGGGATTTTGAAGTGACTCAGATGTTTCCTTTCTCTGTTGGGCTTCCTAAGTGCTTCACAAGCTTGCTATCAAGGGCTGGGCATTTCTGGATACAGCCAGGGGTAAAGGTCCTGGGAAGAGCCTGGAAAGCTGACAGAGGAGGGGCAGATGGAGATGGTCAAGCAGTCAGTGGTTCCAGAGCCTGGAAATCGGGGGCAGTTGGCATGGAGCAATGGTGAGGATGAGTGTGGTCTCAAGCCCCAGCCAGTGAGCAGAGATGGGTGAGCAAGTCAGGAGAGCCTTGAGGAACAGAAGAGGTATCTGCAGAAGTTCCTCAGCCTGTAATCACATTGATGTTTTCATTACATCAGGGGCTGTGTCAGCATTTGATGAGCAAAAATCCATCCAGGCAGATCCTGGGATCGCAGGAGCTGTCCAGCAAAAGGGGTGAAAGTGATGTGCTCAATTTCTTCTCCTGCAAAGCAAAATCTTCTCCTGGTTCTCTGTGCAGCCCAGCTGGCACAAGGCAGGGCTCTTGCTGCTCTGCCCATGGCAGCTGGAGGCAACAGGAGCAAAGTCCATGGTGCTCCCAGGCACCTGTGTCTGTGCTGGCATCTGGTTCCCTGTGCTCAGTGTCCAGAGCCCCCAACTCTGTCACTGGGGAAAGGGCAGGGTTTGCCCACACCACTGAAGTACCTCTGGAGCTTGTTGCTCCACACACTGATGATGAGGGAGATGAGCTTTCAGGAGAGCACTCAGAACCACGACCAGTGCACACCAGAGCTTTGAGTGGGACGCAAGAATATTTTGAAAAGCCACGTTTCAAGGAAAGGCAGCAAAAACCGTATTGCCCTCCCCTGAGTGTGATATGCTCTGAGCAGAGTATTTAGTGCACTTGGAAGGCCAGATCTCTCACTCTGAGCACAGCACAGTGTGGATGACACGTCTGGTACCCCAGCTCACTCATGTGCAGCAATTCTCTATGTCTGGATGCTGCTGTATTGAACCCTGTAAATTCTCTAGGGCCCCTCCACCCATAGCTCTGCCTGTAAGGGCAAAGCTTTCTGCACCTAAGCTACAGATTGCACATGTAAAAGAAGTAAACTTTTGATTTAATGGGTGCCCTTAAAGATTCTTTTATGTGTTTGTCAGCTGTTTGGGTACTTGTTTGAAATCTGCCTGCAGTGAAATCTGCCAGATGAACACAAAATACACAGCACACATTATACAATATATTAATGCAGGAACTCAAGATATCTTAAACATATACATTTAGTAGGCTTTCAGTTTCCAAACAGTGTTTTCTCTCCTTCAAAGAGGAGGAATGAGTGCTAGTTCCAACCTGTGTTCACTGTGCCCATTAGAACTAGAATTTGCTTTAAGAGTAAAATTGAGGAAATTATTTTTCTGCTCTTTTTATCATTCTGAAGTAGTAAGTCCTTTTGTATTTTGTGTGTCGATGGACGAGGAGATAATGAGTTAAATGATACCACATCAGAATAAATCATTCATAGATCTTTGAATGAACACTGAAAACTGTGTGGAAAACTGTAGTACAAAACGAAAAGCACTTCCTGCAAAATGTAGGGATGATAGGACACAGAGATGGGCCCTGGAGGTCTGTATGCTGTTTCTCTTTTCTTCCATATACTTGGGCAAGCTGCTTTGCATTTTCCTGCTTCATTTCTCCTGTCAGAGCTCTGTGTGTTTCACTTATTAATGGTAAAACAATTCTAAGTCAAGAAGGAGTATTATTGTGGATTCTCTAAGCTTATTCCTAATGCGTTTCCTCCTCACATATAGCTTCTGAAAGGCAAGAAATACAACAAAATACTTTTTAGATTTCTGTGGTATAACTGATACTGTGCAGCTGCTGAAGGACAGATTTAGCTGTTCTTTCTGCAGTCTGAGAATCCACAGAGCGTCCCCAAATCCAGAATCCTGTTGGGTACATTGTGTCAATAATTACCACAGGGACATTATCTGTCAAGAGGTGTTTCCTTCTTCATTGTAATCAGGAGCCCGGAGTATCCAAAACTCCTGGTGTAACAGATCTTCACAGGCTGATTTCCAACAGAAATCAGGCAGAGCCTGGAGCGCTGTGAGAGGGTGGCAGACCTGGGAGATGCTGGAAAATCACTTTCTATCCACCAAAACCACTGCCAGGGTATCAATGGTGTCTGCAGAATCTTTGAGTATGGGGCACTGTGCTTGGGCAGCAGCATTCCTGAACACCTCCTCACCTGACCTTCAGAGGTTCTTGGCTGATATTCCTGTGCCAAAGGGCTGTTACCCAACAGCAAGGGGCATTTTACCAGCTACAGTAAGTGACAACCTCAGTTCGGGGAAGTGTAACAAGAAACCCACCTGGATACAAAACAGATAAATAGTTCCTCAGAAGTCTGAGGTCTAAATTTACAATGTAACCTTCTAAAAGTTGCCAGACAGGAAATTTTGGCACCTGGATGGACCAAAGGAGCTTTGCGCGGCAGCTCTCTCAAGCAGAGGCCAGTAGGTGCCACTGTCTTGATTCTCCTGATTCCTTCTCTTTTGGGACAGCACACGGCAGCATGTTCAGTCCACAGAATGTGAACCCCTGGTGTTATGGGAAAAGGACCAAGCAAGGTGCATGATGCAACCCAATTTGCACTAAAGGAGCTTTAGGTCACAGTTTTTTCTCACAGCTCCTGGCAAAAAAATAATTTTTCTTCAATCCCTGTGACACAGCGGAGCCCAGAGCTGTCCCCAAAGGTGGACAGACACAGAGCAAAACTGCAAAATTACTGTCCCATGTGAGAAACACAGAACCATTTCTGCTGTAAAAGACCTCTGAGATCATGGAGTCCAACCTTAGACCAATCACCCCTTGGTCAACTGGACCATGGCACTGAGTGCCACACCCTGTCTTCAGGGATTGGGATTCCATCACATCCTCAGGCAGCCCATTCCAATGTTGAATCCACCTTTATGTGAAGAAATTCCTGCTGATGTCCCACCAGAATCTCCCTTGGTGCACATTGAGTGAGGCCTTGTCCTCTCATTGTCCTGCTGGTTTCCTAGGAGAAAATGCTGACTCCCACCTGGCTACACCCACTTTTCAGGGAGCTGTAGAGAGAAATAATGGCTCAGAGCCCCCCACTCCTGTGGGCTGGAGAGCCCCAGCTGCCTCAGCTGCTCCTCACAGGCCTGACCCTGCGGGGCCTTCAGCCCCTCATGGCCTTTCTCTGCCCTGGCTGCAGACGTGGCCTTGGCCATGGATCCGCCTGTCCAGAGCCCTCTGCAGAGCCTCCCTGCCCTCCAGCAGCTGAGTCTCCCTCCAAACGGGCTATCATCCCTGATCTTACTGAGGGCTCACTCAGTGCCCTCACCCAGACCAGCAGCAAAGAGAGCAAACGGGACTGGGCCCCGCTCGGATCCCGGGGGACACGGCTCGTGGCCGGACGCCAGCTGGATGTGGCACTGTTCACCAACACTCTCTGGGCCTGGACATCCACACAGTTCCTGGCCCAGCCAAGAGATCACCTCTCCAATCCATGGGCTGACAGCTTTTCCAGCAGAACACTGTGGGAGACTGTCCAGGTAGACTCTTTGTTGAAACCCATGCAGGCACTTCCACAGCCTCCCCCCTCATGCACTCAGCCAGTGATCTGCTCATCAGTGGAGAACATATTCACTGGGCAGGACGTGCCTTTCCCAAAGCCCTGCTGGCTGGGACTGATGCCTTGGTTATCCTGTATGTGCTGTGGGATCCCACTCAGGACAAGCTGCTCCATAACCCTTCTGGGAAGCGAGGTCAGGTGGACACACCTGCAGTTTCCCAGAACCTCCTTCCAGCCCTTCTTGTGGATGGGTGTCACAGTGGCCAAACTCCAGGAACCTGGGACCTTCCCAGTCCCCCAGGACTGATTAGAACTGATGGAAAGCAATACTCCCCATACATGAAATAAGGCAGAATTCAAGCCAATCCTTTTCTCTCTTGGGCTATCCATATATTTTATAAGCTTGCTGTGGATGGAAGAGCATTTCTGATTGCTGCCAGGAATAGAAATTGTGGGGAAAGCATAGGAAGCTGATAGAGATGGCATTGATGGGTTTGAGGTGTTGGTTTTGCACAGCCTGGTTTTTGGTAGCAGGGGGCCACAGAGGTGTCTTCTGTGAGAATCTGCTAGAAGCTTCCACCATGTCTAGCAGATCCAGTCCCTGATTGCTCTGAAGATGGACTTACTGCTGAGCAAGACTGTGCCAAAGAGAGATATTGGTAATTCTTTTGTGAAAAGAAATTTAAAAAGAAAATCAGGACAAAGGGGTGTGTGATTTTAATTGCAGCCAGAGAAGAGGAGGAGGTGAGAATAAGTGAGGGAAACTACATGGAGTCCCCAAGGTCAGTGGAGGAGAGGGTGGAGGTGTTCAAGGTTCTGGAGCCAAGATTCCTCAGCAGGCCGTGATGAAACCATGGTGAAGCAGCTGTGCCTCTGCACCCATGGATCCACAGGGGATGTAGAGATCCACCCACAGCCCATAATATCCATGGGGAATGCAGAGATCTGCCCACAGCCCATGGGCTGGTGCTCACACCATTGCGGGTGGAT
Organism: Oenanthe melanoleuca; assembly: GCF_029582105.1. Lineage (NCBI taxonomy): Eukaryota > Metazoa > Chordata > Aves > Passeriformes > Muscicapidae > Oenanthe > Oenanthe melanoleuca. The sequence goes on from NC_079334.1 coordinate 66,475,171, forward strand.
GCCTGGAGGAGGCTGTGATCCAGTGGGAGGCACAGCGAAGGGAGGAGTGCCCTGCTCCCAGGCTGGAGCAGTCTATCCTTGGAAGACTGCTCCCTATGGAAGAATGACCCGTGCCACAGCAGTTTTGGGAGGACTCTGTGCCTTTGGGAGGGACCCACGTTGCAGCAGTTTTGGTTGGACTGCTGCTTGTGATAGTGGAGCCAGGCTGGAGGAGTTAAAGGAGAACTGTCTCCTGTGGGAGGGACCCCACGGTGCAACAGGGGAGGGACTCCTCTCCCTGAGCATTGGGAGAAAGCCTTGGGTGATGAATGGACCAAATCTGCCACAGTCTGACTCCCTATGCTGTTGGTGGGAAGGAGAGAAGGGTTGGGGGAAGCAAAGGGGGTTTTAAGGGCTATTTTACTTCTCGCTACCGTCCTCTGCTTTTCTTAGTAATAAATTCACTTTCTACATGTAAGTTGAGTGTGTTTTGCCCTCAGGGGCAGTCCTTTCCTCAGCTCATGAACCCTTCATTAATTCTTTTTTCCTTCATCTGTCCAGTTGTGGCTGGGGAGGGTGAGTGGGCAGCTTTTGTGCGTGCCTGATATTTGGTCATTGTCAAACCATGACAGATGGTCAAGCAGCCAAAGTTCCAGTGCCTGGAAAATGGGAACAGTGGGCATGGGCTGAGCAATGGTGAGGATTGTTGGAGTCAGTGAGTCTGAAGAAATCAGAGAGAAATCAGAAGGCAGGGATTAAATTAAAGCCATTGGATGGATTGAAGTATATTAAGCCACTCACATATAAAGTAGATATTTGAGTAGAATTAAGTCAGTAAGTTTTAGTATGAGCTCTAATGCTTTTAGTAAGTAAAAGATTTAGATTCTACAGTAGCAGTGTGAGTTCTAGTGAAGGTTGAGATATGTACTGTTGTTTTCAGTAAGAGACTCCAGGACCATGGTTGTAGACAGGTCTTAGTCATAATAGAGCTATAGTAAGAATATTGCTTACATTTTTCAGATAGAACAAGATAGGTTGTTGGAGTAGTTGTATACGTAACCTGGTGAGCTAAGAAACTGGAATTCTAATAGGTTAAGGAGTGGTGGAATGAGTTTGTGTCTTAGCTTGTTGGAAAAATCCTATATAAGAGTTTGTATTGGGGAGAGTTGGTGCTTTTAGCCATCCTGGGTTTTTGCCATCGGCTTTTAACCATTCAGCTTTTAGCCATCTACTCTTGCCAGGCTTTTGCTTTGCTACTGCTTCTGCCATTGCTTTTTTGCTACTGTCTTTTGAGACTCATGTGCTTTGTAATAAGAGGTGTTTTTTAATAAATAACGTTTTTTAACTCTTAGCTGCTTTACTTGTTTAAGATAACCCAAAGAAGCTGGAGCCAAGAGCTCGAAGTAGGAGCCTAAGAGTTCCTGAGTTGGTGCCTTAGAGCATCGGAGGTCTAGAACCTCACACGTCGTGCCTCCTGTTTGGTACCTTGCTTTGCTCTCTTTACTAAGGACTTTAAAATACTGCCAGGCCTCCTCAAAGGCCTCAGATAAGTGTGGTAAGGAGAAAGCCTGAAGCAATCCCCTGCTGACTGCTGGGAGAAGCAAGCACGACTGGGGAAGAGACTGGGACTTCTCATCACCTATCTTATATTGAGGTGAGCAACTTCGGGGTAATCTAGGAGCATGGGAAATACTATGCCAAAAGAGCAGAAATGAGAAAAAAATCTAGAACTTATAGTGATATATTTATGATAAGCTGAGTGTTTAGGTAAATCCATAGGGAAGGGGGGAAACATACTTAAAGAACAAAATAAGAGTATGGGAAAGGATCTGGAATTTATAATGACATATTTAAAGTAAGTTAAGTGTTGAGGTGAATCCATAAGAGATGGGGGAAAGTGTATTTGAGGAGGAGAAATATATTTATGATTATTTAGAACCTTTATTAAGGAGAAATTATTTCAGTGTTCCAGATAAAAAGTTAAGAGAACTGTTAATATATATTAGAAAGAATTTTCCAAATGTAGATCCCGATTGTGTTTTAAGTGAAACTTTCTGGGATCGAGCTGGTCTGAAACTTTTTGATGATGTTTGTTTGGGAGATACAAAAGTCCCTTTGTTATTACCGTTTTGGGAATTGATAAGAGAATATTAAGTGAGCCACTTATGAATTCTGAAAAGACAGAGACTTCTTCACAGTCTTCTCGACTGGTGTCGCAATATATTGCTAATTGCCAAGATTTTTTTCAAGCACAACCCCTGGGGATCCCACCACCGCGGTTCCCCGTAAGCGGACAGAGCAGCTCGGGGACCGGCCGGCAGCCCCATCTTTGATGCCGCTCGGGCCGTGTTTTGTGAGCCCAGGGGCCCCGTTTTTCCCGTCACCAGCCCCCCCCTGCCGCAGCTCCCCGCTCCACAGCGCCGGTCCCTGCGGTCCCTCGGGCACCGACCCTCGCACAGACCGGCTTGGATGGAGCGGCGGCGTCTCCAGAGCCTGCCCCGTGCAGCAGCCTGGCTGAGGCTGCTGAGCCTGCACAGCCCGTACCTGCCCCACACAACAGCCTGGCTGAGGATGCTGAGCCTGCACAGCCCGTGCCGGCCCCACACAACAGCCTGGCTGAGCCGGCACAGCCCGTACCTGCCCCACACAACAGCCTGGCTGTGCCTGCACAACCCGTACCTGCCCCGTGCAGCAGCCTGGCTGAGGATGCTGAGCCTGTACAGCCCGTGCCTGCCCCGTGCAGCAGCCTGGCTGAGCCTGCACAGCCCGTACCTGCCCCACGCTGCTGCCTTGCTGCAGCTTCTGTACCTGCTCAAGGAATTTGCTCCCAACCCCCCCCAGTACAACCCATGAATGAAATAGTGTTTAGAAAGAGGAGGAGTAAATGAGGGGGAGGGAGGACAGGGCAGCATGGGTGAGCTTTATTGTTGATATCTCAGGTTTCCCTGAAACTGGGCAATCATCTCCTCCCCCAACCATTCCCAACAGCCGGAGACAGATCTGTCTCTTCCTACTCACTCTCACCCATGCTGCCCTGTCCTCTCCCTGCCAAGGATGAGAGTGGTCTCAAGTCCCAGCCATTAGCAGAGGTAGAGGAGCAATTCAGGAGCCCCATGAGGTACAACAGAGGTGTCTGCAAAGGAGAAGTAACTGATGTCTGATACAGACACTTGTGTGGGTGTTATGGCATCCTCAGATTGCACTTAGACCCCCAGTGTCCTGCAAGGATGCTCTGGGCACTGTGACATCACTGGTGATTGTAGAAATTTCAGTGAGAAGCAACTTGTGGTTTATATAAGACATGACCCAGCAATGCAGCAAATAACTTTTATTGTAAGCTCTTGTACACTAAATGATTTGGCAGCCAATGATCTTTTACAACCACTGAATAAAATTCCTCAGACCAACTTCCCATATGGCTGCAGAAAAGTTTCAGAAGCAGAACTGAGATGAAAGGTATCCAAGGGGTAAATCAAAGGAGTTTAGCTTTGGCTGCTCTAAGCTTTCTATGTATCTGATGCCAAAGGCTGCCTGTCTGATACAACAGGTGCTGCTCTCAAGGTGCACTTTCAAAAGCAAGCAAACAAAAGCATGTCCCAGGATCACATAATCACTGAATTGTTGGGTTTTGCAGGGACTTCTCAAGATCTCCTAGTCCACACTCCAGGCTCAAGCAGGATGAGCTGGAGCAGGTTGTCCAGGATCATTGTTGGGCTTTGGCTATGTGCAGACATGGAGATGTCCAGACAAGGTGTCTGGGCAGCCTGAGGTGCCCTGGTGCCTTGGCCTTGCTAAGGAGGTGAGGGACAAGTCAGCTGCACACTGTCAGGGACAGCTAAGGAGGAGAGGACTCGTCCCTGAGAGCTCTCTCCTGAGATGGGCAGCAAAGCAAAGCAGCTGGAGGCTCTGCCCACGGCTTTGTGCCTTTGGGCAGAGCAGGAGGTGCCCTGAGGGACAGAGCTGGAAACATACAGAGGAGGAAGCAGCACAGAAGCTGCACAGGACATTTGTCCCCCTCTGCTGTGCTGTGCTGTGCTGAGAGCCCAGCTGCAGTGCTGCCTCCAGCTCTGGGGCCCAGAGCACAAGAAGGATACAAAGCTGTTGGAGTGGAGTCCAGTGCAGGCCATGAAGGTGCTCTGAGGGCTGGAGCACGTCTGCTCTGGAGAGAGGCTGAGAGAGCTGGGCATGTTCAGCCTGGAGAAGACTCCAGAGAGTGCAGTACCTACAGGATGTCTAAGAGAGCTGGAGAGGGTCTTTGGACAAGGGTATGGAGTGACAGCACAAGAGGGATTGGTTGCCCAGTGACGGAGAGCAGGGTTAGATGGGATATTCTAAAGAAGTAAATTCCTGGGGGCAGCCTGTGCTATGAGCAAAAGTTACCCTGAGCTGTTTTGACTGCCCCATCCCTGGAAGCATTGAAGGCCAGGCTGGGGAGGGCTTGGAACAAGCTGGGGTAGTGGAAGGTGTCCCTGCCCATGGCAGGCAGGTCAAAATGAGATGATCTTGCAGGCTTTAATGTCCCATCAAAACCAACCCATTCAGTGATTCTGTGATTCTGTGACATGTGGGAAAATCTCCTGAGCCTTTTCCATCAAGGATGTGAGGCTTTTCGCCGGGGACAAGCTTTGTTGAACAGAGTAACATCTCTCCCCCCATAGAGCTCAGACAACTTGTTCTCCAGCCTCTCCAGGTTGAGCTCCTTCACCTCATTCTTGTCGTTGTCAGCAATGGCCCCCCAAGCCCTCGTGGGATTTGTACCCTCCAGGCAGCAGGCAGCTGACCAGATGTGGCTGGGTACATTAACCCTCCCATTGGAGATGTTGGTGTTCCCAGGTACAGCACCCGTGATGACATAGGTGGTGTCACAGCCCCGGGTTTTCTCGGCCATTGTTTCTTCCTCGTAGATTCTCCAGGCATTCTGGTTGAGTGTGCTATTCTGGGGCACAATGTTGGTGAGGGTGAATGTAGCCCACCTGCCATTGTAGTCACTTTGGTGGTGACTGGGACACAAGTGACCGCGGTCAAAACCTGTAGCACCACTGTAGTCTTTGTCAATAGCCTGATTCTCGCCAATATCCTCTGAAGTGATCCCGTATGTTTCTATGATGGAATCCTCTGTATCCATAGCCTTACGATATTTTTTTTTTATCAGCTTGACAGAGCAAGAAGAGGAAAAGGTGTCAGTACTGAGGATGCATGTAATGAAAAAGATTACCCTGGAGCAGATGTCTCTGATTGTCAAAACCCATTTTTGTCATCTCACTGTAGAAAAATGGATGAATCAGAGAGAAATCATAGACATGCCCATCCTGCATGAACACAAAAGCTTTATAGAGAAAGCAGCTCAGAATGTGACTGCTCTCATTTTGACTTGTGACCTTTGTCATCCAGCCTGAAGCCTGTGCTGGGAGCACGAGTGGTTGCATGAGAAAAGGAGCATTTCCCACACCTAGGATTGAAAGTTGACTTAGGTGAGACACCTTCCATTCCAAATCTGTTTCCCTTTCCTCCTGTCTCCTGAGCCAAAATCTGCCCAGGGCTCTCCCTGGATGCCCTCATGCCACACTATGACTCTGTGATTTTGTCTGTGGTTGCTGCAGGTGTAGCCCAGTCCTGGAACACCAGAGGTTGCCTCCTCTAACTCCATACCCAGGGAGATGTGACAGAAAATCAGTCCTGTAGCTGAGGCTTTCCTGCGAGGGCTACACTTTGTTCAAGGATGAACATTTTTGCTCAGGAAGCAAAAAGATCTCAATGTAAATGGAATCTGTTACAGTTGTGCTAAGAATGTGTCTGAGAAATGATCTGGGCCAGGGGGCATTTTCTGCAACATCACTCAAAAGAAGTCACAAATGATCAGCCTCTGAGAAGAGCATTTAATCCCAAAAGAGTCCTGGGGAAACTTCATCAGTACTCCAAAAAAGCCTCTGGAGAAAGTTTACAAATCAAAAGTTTCCAGGTATCCAGTGCCTACATTCTAGGAAGAAAAGGACAGAGATGGGTTTGGAGCATGCTGGCCAGATGGCAAATGCCCTAGAGCCTACAGAGGCTTTGGATTGGATTATATTTAATGTTCCTTCAACACAAACCACACTATGATTCTCCAAAAGGAGAGAATGAGGAGGCTGCAGTGGTGCAAAATCAGATTAATTTGCTAATGTTAAAGTAAGTAACAAGTGCAAATGATTATTGTTTTCATTATTCAAACAGGTTCTTGTTATCTGAAGGGAAGCATATTTAGCCTTCCTCTGGAACAGGACATTATGATCTTCTACATTTTCACCCAAAATTCTCCCCCTACTCTGCCCATGCAAAAGGTCCTGAATTTACTCTTCTTCTATTCCTTAATTGGCCTGGCCTGTCTTCCTGGAGGTCTGAAGGACATTTGGGAGTTCTCCATAGCTTGAAGTTCATTCTGTCTGCTGGATCCTTCTGGAGCAAGCCTGAGCCAAAGGTGCTCAGGGGTCACTGCCCATGCATGGAGATCACACCCTTCTGACTGCACTGACACTGATGCTCCTCACTTTTCACTGCCTCAAACATCACTCCAGACATCCCTCCACAGTTAAGCTGACCCTCTCATCTCCAGTGCCTTTTCCCCCAAGGCTTTGTCCCTGGGCCATCTCACCCCCTCCTGAGTTTCTCCTCACTTCTCTCCCACCCCTCACAAACCCTGTTTGACTCTTCCCTGGGAGCAGATAAGCTCTATCTGGGGTGCAGAACAGCTCAGGGCAAAGTGGGGATCAGATCCCAGCAGGACTGTTGGTCCCTCAAGTTTAGCCTCTCTTGGGTGCCTTTTCCCCATCACTTGGTCCCCCACCAGAGCAGGGCACAGGGAGGGGAATCATTTAACTTTGAAATGTAATGCAAATTAATTGGATTTGCTGTTGCTGTCAGGTCAAGGGAGAAAACTGGGCACCTTTGGGATATGATTCATCTCATCCTCCTGCTGGTGTCACAGATGCATCAGAGGAACCACGTGGTGCAGGTGTTTGAAATAAAAGGAGGAAATTCCCATCCAGTGTGTCCATTTGCATGTGAGTAGTGGGGTGTTAAGATATAGAAGTGGTAATTTAAATGCTGTTGTTCATGTCTGAGTGAGTGGAGGGTGATGTACTGTAAGAGAGACACTCACCTGGGGCTCAACAAACCATGATTCATATCTCTCTCCATTTCCAGGCCTGTAGATATAAGCAGAGTACACTGGAATTCTGCGAGTTTTGTCATACAGGGTGGCAAAGCGATACTGGTTATCATAGACCTGGCAGATCCTGGCTGCATTTCTTGGACGCAGGATGTCACTCGGGAGGGTCTTTTCATAGAAAAACTTAGTACATGCAGTTTTAAAGGTCTTCACCACCTCGCTGTGTCCCAGGCAGAGGCAGCTCGCCAACACCTGCAGCAGCAGCAGCCCCAGCATGGTGGGAGGATTTCAGTGAAGGGCTCTTGCTCCCCTGCAAGGCAAATGCAGAGGGACACTCAGCTTGGACACAGCTGGGCATGGCCTGGAGGGTTTTTGTGCAGAAGCAGAGAGCTGGCAGAGGAGGGGATTATGAGGGAGCAGGAAAGGAGTAATTTCTGTCTGCTGGATATGGGAAATCCACGAGGGCAATAAGGGTGAAACCTAAACCAGGGTTTAGGTGCCCAGAGGAGGAGGTAGCACTGGGAGAAGTCACCCTGGGTGAGGAAGGAGGCAAAGGCACCACGACTGCAATCATCTATCACAGCAAAGTTCTCTTGCAACTGAAGCACAGCCCTGGCACAAGGTCACCTTTCCCCACCTCCCTCCTGCTCTAGGCACCTCCCCACAGCAGACACCTGCAGCTGGGCACGGACTCTGCTCAGCCCCCTGCAATGCTGAGCTGGGCTTTCATCTCATGGGGCATTGGGCAGGGCAAGAACAGCAGTGCTGCACTTCCTACATGTCTCTGGCCCCATCCAGCTTCTCACAGACACACAGCCCCTCCAGTCAGACCCAATCCTGAACCCAAATGATGCACTTGGGGTGCTGCCTCTCAGCTGACATTGGGCAATGGCTGTCCTGCTGCTCACCTTGCATTTCCACGTTATCCAACCCCAGACTCTGAATTTGCAGACACATGGAGAGAGAAAATGAAGGGCCCAAGCAGATGGTAGCAGCAAGCACAGGGGATAACACCTCTATCTTATCAGCACAATGGCTGCTGCAATGCAAGCACTGAGAGGGGGCAGCTCTTCCTGTCCTGCTGCTGCCCATCTTCAGCTTTGACAATGGATTTTCCTGTTCTGTCAAAGGCACCATTGCAGAAATTTCTTGGACAGCCAGATGTCCCATTTTATCTTTCTCAGTGCTGAGGTGATTCTCAACAGTCAGTAAGATCACTCCTTTATGAGAAAACTGCTGAAAAGCCCCCTGGCATTCAGCAATCAAGCCAGGGGCTTTGTGTCCTAACAGAGGCAGCACAGGTTTGGGATAGCAGGGATGCTCCCATTTGCATTGCCAGACACTCAGTGCAGTGATTTATTATCATCAACATTTGGAATAAGGCAGGTAGGACAGGCAGTTCAAGGGTTCCTGGGAGAGAAAGCTGCCACAGCCCCTAAAGCACAAAGCTCACCTTTGGCTGGGTAGGGTCTGAGTTGAGGGCTGCTAAAGGCTGGCCAAATCACCTTGCACATTTGCTCTTTTCTTATCCTTCTCCCTGATCCTCATCTATCCATTTCCATTGCATTTAGCATGTAGAGCTACAGACAACCCTGCTGTGACCCAAGACATCTGCTCCTTTTTCCCTTTTCAAGCCCTGCACCAGGAACATGGTGACCAATGAGCTGGAAACGGAGACCATGATCCACAGGTGGTGACTTAGAGTACTCTGCAGATCACAGCCCTATCTGCCCAAATCAAGCTGAGAAGTGTCTGAGACATTTTTTCGGATTACCCACAAAATGAGATTTAAATTTATCTAACAAACTTAATATCTAACCTAATAAATATATAGGTAAAAACGCTCAAGGAGAAAGAGTGGCACAGGACTCTGCTCGCACACAAAGTTGCAGAGGACTCTCAAATTCCTACGGTGCAGTCCCAGCCTGGCAGGGTTTACATGGTCTCCACGAAGAGACAGGGTTGTTTTATTTCCCAAACAGGGTGCAGAGTGAATTTGCTAGTTCAGTCACATGTGCTTCTCTAGTAAACTCTTGCAAAGTCACGGCTGGAGTTTTGGTGCTCAATAAAATCATCCCCCCCCGCCTCCACTTCTTATTCAACAGTTTGATATCCATTTTCAGGTGAGCTGGCTTGAGTTTCTTTCCCAAATCCTTCCTTCTATCCTTGCCCTCCTGATTGAAAGGGAATATTAAAGTGCTGCAAAATTCAGTGCATAGATAAGCTCTGATTGCTCCTTTGAGCTCTGCAATTCCAGCCTGGGCTTTGCCTAGATATACATTTAGTGCAAAGCTCAGGGAAATGCTTTGAATATTGGAGTGAATGGTGAGGAAAGAGCAGGAGCTTACCTTGAAGCAGAGTCTCAGAAGAGGCAGCTGAAGAGTTCCTTCAGTCTTCTCCCTGGAGAAAGGACAGTTTGAATCCTCAGCACTGCCACTGCAATATATACCCAGTCACAATTTTGCCCCCTTTTATAAACAGGGGATTCTGCAGAAAAGAGAAGTATTCTTTTTTTATTTAGGGGAGTTCGTTAATACCCACCATGAAATAGGTTGACAGTTGTTTGTAATGGTTTCCTCAGCATTTCTATGAAATTTACTGACTTGCAGCATGGTATGTCAGCATCAGTTATCAGGGTCTGGTGACTTCCTTGATCATTTCATCAATCCCACCAGCTGCAGCTGCTGCTGCTCCAGCACCTCCATGTGTTTCTGTTCCCTACAGAACATCTCTGGTGACATGAGGTGGACTGGCCTGTCTCTGAGGACACTCAGACACTCACAGGCTGCTCTTGTGCAGCCTCACATAACATCATTCCTATGGCCAGGCAACAAATATTCTCTTGCCTGATGGCCATGGCTTTGTAACAGCTTCATCCCTGCAGCCTGGGAAGGAGAAGGCTCTGGGGATAGCTCAGAGCTCCTGCCAGGGCTTTAGGAGTCTACAGGAGAGCTGGAGACAGACTTTGGACAAGGGCAGGCAGTTGAGAGATGTGCTGGGTTCAAAGTTAATTTCTTGACAGTGGCAGGAATTGGGTCTGTTTCTGCTGCAAACACAGTTGATAACACAGAGATGTTTTTTGTAATTGCTGAGCAGATATTTCACAGAGCCAAATGGTATTCTCAATTTTTTTCTGTCAGGCTGGCCTGGCGGCTGGGAGTACTTGGGATGTTGTGAGGAGACGGAGCCAGGACAGGTGACCCTGAGTGACCTGAGGGATCTTCCAGACCAGGTGACATCATGCTGAGTATATAAAGTGAGGGGAAGAAGGAAGAAGGAGGGCACATTTGCAGTGGTGGGTTTTGTCTTCCCAGGTAACTGTCAGGTGGGATGGGGCCCTGCTTTCCTGGAGGTGGCTGAACACCTTTCTGTCCATGGGAATGGGCAAAGAATTCCTTGAATGTGCTTTGCTTTTGTGCACAGTTTTGCTTTCCCTCTTACACTGTCTTAATCTCCACCCATGAGTTTTCCATCATTTATCCTTCCAGTTCTCTCCCTGATCCTGGTGTCTGGGGAGTGAGGGAGCAGCTGTGGGGGGTGTGGCTCCTTGCTGGAGAAAAACAAGATATTAGAACAAGGTGGAATGGGTTGAACTGGACTGATGTAGGTATAGATTGGATATTGGGAAGATATTTGGTACTGTGGGCATGGTGAAGCCCCAGCAGAGGTTGCCCACAAAAGCTGAGACTGCCCCATCCTGGATATGTCCATGGACACGTTTGCTGTGGTTTGGAGAAACCTGGGATAGTGGAAGGGTTCCATGTCCATGAGAGAGCATGGAACTAGCTGGTTCTTTAGGTCTTATCCAACTCAAAATGTTCTGTAATTCTATGATCATTCATTGACTCAAACTAAACTGGACACATTTTATTCCATTTCAAAAGTTCAGGAATTAGAGAATGATGAGGTGATGGTTACAACCAGAACTATGCAGAGAAGTGTGTTAGACCTTAGTTTTTTTAAGCAAACTGGTTGAGTCATGTGTTCCTTTTGTGTCTGTTAACCTGGGACTGATATCTTAAACAAGGAAGGGTTTAGCCAGAATGAGGGAGAAGGCCAAGAAGAAGCAGATGTGGCAGAGCTGGGGCAAATTCCTCCTTTCTGATGAGGCCCAACTGACATAACAAAGCAGGGTCCAACAGTGGTGACATCATTAGAAGGGGCCATAAAGCATCAGAGACCCCCAGAGTGTCCCCAACTCCACAGTGCTGCATGACACAGAGTCAACCCTCCCAGGTTAATGTGGGGCAATCCCACATGAGTCTGAAGGCACAGAACCCTTTGAACTCTTTTTTGCACAGGCCCCCACCCCTAAAGGATCAAGACTGAGGAAATCAAAGTTACAATTCTTGTTGCTGGAGCCATGGGGGTATCTTGTATGAGCTGTTGGCACCCTGAACCACTTTGTTCATGCCCATTCACAGGAGAATAACTGGTGACTGATATTGACATCTTGTGTGGGTGTTATGGCATCCTCAGATTTCAGCTTGGTGAATTGCAAGGATGTTCCTGGCACTGAGACATTACTGGTGGCTGCTAGAAATTTCAGTGAGAAGTAACTTGTGGTTTATATAAGACATGAACTTGCAATTCTGCAATGCAGCAATTGAGTTTTATTGTAAGCTCTTGTACACTAAATGATGTGGCACCCAATGATTTTTACAACCATTGAATACATTTCCCCAAATCAATTTCCCATAAGGCTGCAGAAAAGCTTCAGAAGCAGAGCAGAGAATGCAGGTATCCAGTGAGAGCATCACAGGAATTTAGCTTTGGCTGCTCTAATCTTTCTATGTATCTGATGCCAAAGGCTGCCTCTCTGATACAATAGGTGCTGCTCTCATGGTGCACTTTCAAAAGCAAGCAAACAAAAGCATGTCCCAGGATCACATAATCACTGAATTGTTGGGTTTTGCAGGGACTTGTCAAGATCTTCTAGTCCACACTCCAGGCTCAAGCAGGATGAGCTGGAGCAGGTTGTCCACGATCATTGTTGGGCTTTGGGTATGTGCAGACATGGAGATGTCCAGACAAGGTGTCTGGGCAGCCTGAGGTGCCCTGGTGCCTTGGCCTTGCTAAGGAGGTGAGGGACAAGTCAGCTGCACACTGTCAGGGACAGCTAAGGAGGAGAGGACTCGTCCCTGAGAGCTCTCTCCTGAGATGGGCAGCAAAGCAAAGCAGCTGGAGGCTCTGCCCACGGCTTTGTGCCTTTGGGCAGGGCAGGAGGTGCCCTGAGGGACAGAGCTGGAAAGACACCAGAGGAGGAAGCAGCACAGAAGCTGCTCAGGACATTTGTCCCCCTCTGCTGTGCTGTGCTGTGCTGAGAGCCCAGCTGCAGTGCTGCCTCCAGCTCTGGGGCCCAGAGCACAAGAAGGATACAAAGCTGTTGGAGTGGAGTCCAGTGCAGGCCATGAAGGTGCTCTGAGGGCTGGAGCACGTCTGCTCTGGAGAGAGGCTGAGAGAGCTGGGCATGTTCAGCCTGGAGAAGACTCCAGAGAGTGCAGTACCTACAGGATGTCTGAGAGAGCTGGAGAGGGTCTTTGGACAAGGGTATGGAGTGACAGCACAAGAGGGAATGGTTTCCCATTGATGGAGGGCAGGGTTAGATGGGATATTCTAAAGAAGTAAATTCCTGGGAGTAGACTGTGCTATGAGCAAAAGTTACCCTGAGCTGTTTTGACTGCCCCATCCCTGGAAGCATTGAAGGCCAGGCTGGGGAGGGCTTGGAACAACGTGGGGTAGTAGAAGGTGTCCCTGCCCATGGCAGGCAGGTCAAAATCAGATGATCTTCGAGGCTTTAAGGACCCACCAAAACCAACCCATTCAGTGATTCTGTGACATGTGGGAAAATTTGCTGAGCCTTTTCCATCAAGGATTTGAGGCTTATTGCCGGGGACAATCATTGTTGAACAGAGTAACCATTCTCCCTTTATAGAGATTGGTCAACCAATTCTCCAGCTGCCCCAGGGTGACGTGCTCCACGTGGTTTCTTTCGTTGTCAGCAATGGCCCCCCAAGCCCTTGTGTGATTATTGCCTAACAGGCAGCAGGCAGCTGACCAGATGTTTTTGGGTACATTTACCCTCCCATTTGGGATAGTGGTGTTCCCAGGTACAGCACCCGTGATGACATAGGTGGTATCACAGCCCTGGGTTTTCTGGGCCATCGTTTTCTCCATATAATCTCTCCAGCCCTCTTGATGAAGTCTGCTGTTCAGGGGCACTGTGTTGGTGAGGGTGAAGGTCGCCCACTTGCTGTCGTCGCCAGTTTTCTGGCCACTAGGAGCCAAGGGACATTTTTCCAGATTCTGGAGATTGTTGTAGTCTTCATTGGTAGCCTGATTCTGGCCAATTTGCTCTAACTTGATGGAATATTCATCTTCAATGGACGCTTCTGTATCCATATCTTTACCATAGATTTGGTTGATCAGCTTGACAGGGCAAGAAGAGGAAAAGGTGTCAGTACTGAGGATGCATGTAATGAAACATATTAATCTGGAGAAGTGTCTCTGATTGTCAAAAGCCCATTATTGCCATCTCAATGTTGGAAAATGGATGAGTCAGAGAGAAATCAGAGACATGCCCCTCCTGCATGAACACAAAAGCTTTATAGAGAAAGCAGCTCAGAATGTGACTGCTCTCATTTTGACTTGTGACCTTTGTCATCCAGCCTGAAGCCTGTGCTGGGAGCATGGGTGGATGCATGAGGCAAGGAGCATTTCCCACTCCTAGGATTGGAAGTTGACTTAGGTGAGACACCTTCCCTGCCAAATCTGCTTCATTTTACTCCTGTCTCCACAGCCCAAATCATCCCAGGGCTCTCTCTGGATCCCCTCATGCCACACTGTGATTCTCTGATTCTGTGATTTTATGTGTGGTTGCTACAGGTGTAGCCCAGCCCTAGAACACCAGAGGTTGCCTCCTCGAACTCTATACCCCAGGAGATGGGGCAGGAAATCTGTCCTGCAGCTGAGGTTTCCCTGAGGGAGCTGCAGTTTGTTCAAGGATGAACAGTTTTGCTCAGGAAGCAAAAAGATTGCATTGTAAATGAAAACTGTAACCTCAATGCTAAGAATGTGTCTGAGAGCTGATCTTTGCCAGGGAGCATTTTCTGCAGCATCACTCAAAAGAATTTAGAAATGATCAGCATCTGAGAGGAGCCTGTAAGCCCAAAGGGTCCTGGCGAAATGAAATTATCCAAATAGGCCTCTGGAGAAAGTTTACAAAATCAAAGATTTTCCAGGTATCCTGTGTATATGGTCTAGGAAGAGAATGCCAGAGATGGGCTTGGATCATGCTGGCCAGGAGGCAAGTTGCCTGGCCCATGCAGGGGGTTGGGATTGAGATGATCTTTAAGGTTTCTTCCAACACAAACCACTCGATGGTTCTACAAAATGACAGAAGTTTTTATGCCTTGCTAATGTTGAGGCTGCAATGGTGCAGGAGCAGAATAGTAGCTCATGTTCATGTGAGTAAAAAGTGCAAATAATTATTTTTTTTCATAACTTCCACAGGTGGTTGTTCATCTGTTGGGAAGCATATTTAGCCTTCCTCTGGAAGTGGACATTATGATCTTCCACATTTCCACCCAAAATGCCGCCCCTAATCTGGCCATGGAAAGGTCCTGAATTTGCTGTTCCTCTATTCCTTAATAATCCTGGCCTATCTTCCTGGAGGTCTGAAGGACATTTGGGATGTAGGTTTGGATTTCTGTCTGCTGGATCTTTCTGGAGCAAGCCTGAGCCAAAGGTGCTCAGGGGTCACTGCCCATGCATGGAGATCACACCCTTCTGACTGCACTGACACTGATGCTCCTCACTTTTCACTGCCCCAAACATCACTCCAGACATCCCTCCACAGTTAAGCTGACCCTCTCATCTCCAGTGCCTTTCCCCCAAGGCTTTGTCCCTGGGCCATCTCACCCCCTCCTGAGTTTCTCTTCACTTCTCTCCCACCCCTCACAAAGCCTGTTTGACTCTTCCCTGGGAGCAGATGAGCTCTGTCAGGGATGCAGAACAGCTCAGGGCAAAGTGGGGATCAGATCCCAGCAGGACTGTTGGTCCCTCAAGTTTAGCCTCTCTTGGGTGCCTTTTCCCCATCACTTGTTCCCCCACCCACAGCCGGGCACAGGGAGGGGAATCATTTGACATTTTAATGTAATTCAAATTAATTGGATTTGCTGTTGTTGTCAGGTCAAGGCAGAAAACTGGGCACCTTTGGGATATGATTCATCTCATCCTCCTGCTGATGTCTCAGATGCATCAGAGGAACCACGTGGTGCAGGTGTTTGAAGTAAAATGAAAGAATTCCCATCCAATGTGTCCATTTGCATGTGAGTAGTGGGGTGGTAGGAAATAGAAATGGTGAAACACTAATCTTAGGAAATTAGGATTTTAGTTACCTTGCTGAAAACAATTAAAAGTTAGAAGGGAGTAGTTATCTGAAACTTAAATAATTGATTCTCTGTCATTTCATGTTTGCTTAGCTGTGCTTACAATGAGAAAAGACAAAACTAGTGAGCAGATCCAAAGGAACATAGACAATGCAACCAGAAACCCATTCTTTGAAAAATTGGACCATCCCCAGAAACCATTTGTATTGTCAGTGATAGAAAAGGTCAAGAGTTCAGGGTGAGGAAGACCTGCCTTACTTCCTCCTTTTCAGACCCCTCTCCACAAAAATGACCCCAGGCTTAATTTAAGAAGTCAATCACGCATGCATAATAGCTATTCAAGCTAATTACCATAGGAAGCGGGGGATGGGAGGGGCTGTTATGAATATGTATTTGTTTGAATCCTTAGGTAATAAATAGACTCTGTGGTCACCTGTGTTTTTGCAGTGTGTATTAGAGGATAACCAGACGCTGCTGCCCAGCACTGAATAAACAGACACTTTCTAACTTGAAATTGTTAGAGAGTCTTGTCCATCACAGTTGAGTTTCAGTATTAGACCAATACTCATATTTTGGTAAATCAGTGGTAATTTAAATGCTGCAGCTCGTCTTTGAATGGCTGGAGGTTGATGTGCTGTAAGAGGGACACTCACCTGGGGCTCAACAAACCACACTGGAGAGTTGCTGCCAGGTCCAGGCTGGTAGATATAAGCAGAGTACACTGGAATTCTTCCGTCTCTGTCATACAGGGTGGCATAGTGATACTGGTTTCTGTAGCGCTGACAGATCCAGGCAGCATTCGAAGGACGCAGGATATCATTTGGGGTGGTCGCTTCATAGAAATATTGAGAACAATCTTCAAAGGATGTCACCACCTCGCTGTGTCCCAGCCAGGGGCAGCTCGCCAACACCTGCAGCAGCAGCAGCCCCAGCATGGTGGGAGGATTTCAGTGAAGGGCTCTTGCTCCCCTGCAAGGCAAATGCAGAGGGACACTCAGCTTGGACACAGCTGGGCATGGCCTGGAGGCTTTTTGTGCAGAAGCAGAGAGCTGGCAGAGGAGGGGATTATGAGGGAGAAGGAAAGGAGTAATTTCTGTTTGCTGGATATGGAAAATTCACGAGGGCAATAAGGGTGAAACCTGAACCAGGGTTTAGGTGCCCAGAGGAGGAGGCAGCAGTGAGAGAAGTCACCCTGGGTGAGGAAGGAGCCAAAGGCACCACAAGTGTAATCACCTCTCTCAGCAAAGTTATCTTGCAACTGAGGCACAGCCCTGGGACAAGGTCAGCTTTTCCCACCTTCCTTCTGCTGAAACACTTAAAAATCTTAGAAAAATTTGGATTTTAGTTATAAGTTAGTTATTTATGAGAACTAATGAAAAGCAAGTGGATAGGTAGACCTTGCTGAAAATAATTAGAAGTTAGAAGGAAAACCAGGCTTGAGGTAGTTATCTCAAACTTAAATAATTGATTGTCTGTCACCTTATGTTTGCTCAGCTGTGCTTACAATGGGAAAAGACGAAACTAGTGAGCAGACTCAAAGAAACAGACAATGCAATCAGAAACCCATTCTTTGAAAAATTGGACCATCCCCTGAAATCATTTTTATTGTCATTGATAGAAAATGTCGGGAGTTCAGGGTGAGGAAGACCTGCCTTACTTCCTCCTTTTCAGACCCCTCTCCACAAAAACGACCCCAAACGTCATTTAAGAAGTCAGTCACGCATGTTTAATAGCTATTCAAGCTAATTACCATAGGAACGGGGCATGGGAGGGGCTGTAATTATGAATATGTATTTGATTGAATCCTTTGTCAATACATAGACTAGGTGATCACTTTTGTTTCTGCAGCGTATATTACAGGATTATGTCACGCTGCTGCCCAGTACTGAATAAACATACACTTTCTAACTTGAAATTGTTAGAGAGTCTTTTGCCTGTCACAGCTGAGTATCAGAGTTACACAAGTATTACCTTGTTTTGGTAAATCATTGCTCTGAGCACCTCACCACAGCAGACACCTGCAGCTGGGCACGGACTCTGCTCAGCCCCCTGCAATGCTGAGCTGGGCTTTCATCTCATGGGGCATTGGGCAGGGAAAGAACAGCAGTGCTGCACTTCCTGCATGTCTCTGGCCCCATCCAGCTTCTCACAGACACACAGCCCCTCCAGTCACAGCCAATCCTGAACCCAAATGATGCACTTGGGGTCCTGCCTCTCAGCTGACATTGGGCAATGGCTGTCCTGCTGCTCACCTTGCATTTCCACGTTATCCAACCCCAGACTCTGAACTTGCAGACACATGGAGAGAGAAAATGAAGGGCCAAGCAGATGGTAGCAGCAAGCACAGGGGATAACAGATAACACCTCTATCTTATCAGCACAATGGCTGCTGCAGTGCAAGCACTGAGGGGGGGCAGCTCTTCCCGTGTGTGCTTGGCATTCCTGCTGCTGCCCATCTTCAGCTTTGACAATGGATTTTCCTGTTCTGTCAAAGGCACCATTGCAGAAATTTCTCAGACAGACAGCCAGATGTCCCATTTTATCTTTTACAGTGCTGACATGATTCTCAGCAGTCATTAGGATCATTCCTTTATGAGAAAATTACTGAAAAGCTCCCTGGGATGCTGGCAACCAAGCAAGGGGCTTTGTGTCCTTTCAGAGGCAGCACAGGTTTGGGATAGCAGGGATGCTCCCATTTGCATGGCCAGACACTCAGAGGAGTGATTTGTTATCATCAGCACTTAGAATAAGGCAGGTAGGACTGGCAGTTCAAAGGGTTCCTGGGAGAGAAAGCTGCCACAGCCCCTAAAGCACAAAGCTCACTTTTGGCTGGGTAGAGTCTGAGCTGAGGGCTGCTGAAGGCTTGCCAAATCACCTTGCACATTTGCTTTTTTCTTATCCTTCTCCCTGATCCTCATCTCTCCATTTCCATTGCATTTAGCATGTAGAGCTACAGACAACCCTGCTCTGACCCAAGACATCTGATCCTTTTTCCCTTTTCAAGCCCTGCACCAGGAACATGGTGACCAATGAACTGGAAATGGAGACCATGATCCACAGGTAGCGACTTAGAGTACTCTGCAGATCACAGCCCTATCTGCCCAAATCAAGCTGAGAAGTGTCTGAGACATTTTTTCGGGTTACCCACATAATGAGATTTAAATTTATCTAACTAACTTAATGTCTAACTTAATAAATACATAGATAAAAACGCTCAAGGAGAAAGAGTGGCACAGGACTCTGCTCGCACACAAAGTTGCAGAGGACTCTCAAATGCCTACGGTGCAGTCCCAGCCTGGCTGGGTTTACATGGTCTCCAGGAAGAGACAGAGTTGTTTGATTTCCCAAACAGGGTGCAGAGTGAATTTGCTAGTTCAGTCATCTGTGCTTCTCTAGTAAACTCTTGCAAAGTCATGGCTGGAGTTTCGGTGCTCAATAAAATCACCCCCCCCCTCCACTTCTTATTCAACAGTTTGATATCCATTTTCAGGTGAGCTGGCTTGAGTTTCTTTGCCAAATCCTTCCTTCTATCCTTGCCCTCCTGATTGAAAGGGAATATTAAAGTGCTGCAAAATTCAGTGCATAGATAAGCTCTGATTGCACCTTCGAGCTCTGCAATTCCAGCCTGGGCTTTGCCTAGATATACATTTAGTGCAAAGCTCAGGGAAATGCTTTGAATATTGGAGTGAATGGTGAGGAAGGAGCAGGAGCTTACCTTGAAGCAGAGCCTCAGAAGAGGCAGATGAAGAGTTCCTTCAGTCTTCTCCCTGGAGAAAGGACAGTTTCAATCCTCAGCACTGCCACTGCAATATATACCCAGTCACAATTTTGCCCCCTTTTATAAACAGGGGATTCTGCAGAAAAGAGAAGTATTCTTTTTTTATTTAGGGGAGTTCGTTAATACCCACCATGAAATAGGTTGACAGTTGTTTGTAATGGTTTCCTCAGCATTTCTATGAAATTTACTGACTAGCAGCATGGTATGTCAGCATCAGTTATCAGGGTCTGGTGACTTCCTTGATCATTTCATCAATCCCACCAGCTGCAGCTGCTGCTGCTCCAGCACCTCCATGTGTTTCTGTTCCCAACAGAACATCTCTGGTGACATGAGGTGGACTGGCCTGTCTCTGAGGACACTCAGACACTCACAGGCTGCTCTTGTGCAGCCTCACATAACATCATTCCTATGGCCAGGCAACAAATATTCTCTTGCCTGATGGCCATGGCTTTGTAATAGCTTCATCCCAGCAGCCTGGGAAGGAGAAGGCTCTGGGGATAGCTCAGAGCTCCTGCCAGGGCTTTAGGAGTCTACAGGAGAGCTGGAGACAGACTTTGGACAAGGGCAGGCAGTTGAGAGATGTGCTGGGTTCAGAGTTAATTTTCTTGACAGTGGCAGGCATTGGGTCTGTTTCTGCTGCAAACACAGTTGATAACACAGAGATATTTTTTGTAATTGCTGAGCAGATATTTCACAGAGCCAAATGGTATTCTCATTTTTTTACTGTCAGGCTGGCCATGAGGCTGGGAGTACTTGGGAGGTTGTGAGGAGAGAGAGCCAGGACAGGTGACCCTGAGTGACCTGAGGGATCTTCCAGACCAGGTGACATCATGCTGAGTATATAAAGTGAGGGGAAGAAGGAAGAAGGAGGGAACATTTGCAGTGGTGAGTTTTGTCTTCCCAGGTAACTGTCAGGTGGGATGGGGCCCTGCTCTCCTGGAGCTGGCTGAACACCTTTCTGTCCATGGGAATGGGCAAAGAATTCCTTGAATGTGCTTTGCTTGTGTGCACAGTTTTGCTTTTCCTGTTACACTGTCTTAATCTCCACCAATGAGTTTTCCATCATTTATCCTTCCAGTTCTCTCCCTGATCCTGGTGTCTGGGGAGTGAGGGAGCAGCTGTTGGGGGTGTGGCTGCTGGCTGGGGAAAAACAAGATATTAGAACAAGGTGGAATGGGTTGAACTGGACTGATGTAGGTATAGATTGGATATTGGGAAGATATTTGGTACTGTGGGCATGGTGAAGCCCCAGCAGAGGTTGCCCACAAACGCTGAGACTGCCCCATCCCTGGAAGTGTCCATGGCCACGTTTGCTGTGGTTTGGAGCAACCTGGGATAGTGGAAGGGGTCCCTGTCCATGAGAGAGCATGGAACTAGCTGGTGCTTTAGGTCTTATCCAACTCAAAATGTTCTGTAATTCTATGATCATTCATTGACTCAAACTAAACTGGACACATTTTCTTCCATTTCAAAAGTTCAGGAATAAGAGAATGATGAGGTGATTGTTACAACCAGAACTATGCAGAGAAGTGTGTTAGACCTTAGTTTTTTTAAACAAACTGGTTGAGTCATGTGTTCCTTTTGTCTCTGTTAACCTGGGACTGATATCTTAAACAAAGAAGGGTTTAGCCAGAATGAGGGAGAAGGCCAAGAAGAAGCAGATGTGGCAGAGCTGGGGCAAATTCCTCCTTTCTGATGAGGCCCAACTGACATAACAAAGCAGGGCCCAACAGTGGTGACATCATTGAAGGGGCCATAAAGCATCAGAGACCCCCAGAGTGTCCCCAACTCCACAGTGCTGCATGACACAGGGTCAACCCTCCCAGGTTAATGTGAGGCAATCCCACATGAGTCTGAAGGCACAGAACCCTTTGAATTCTTTGTTGCACAGGCCCCCACCCCTAAATCATCAAGACTGAGGAACTCAAAGTTGCAATTCTTGTTGCTGGAGCCATGGGGGTATCTTGTATGAGCTGTTGGCACCCTGAACCACTTTGTTCATGCCCATTCACAGGAGAATAACTGGTGACTGATATTGACATCTTGTGTGGGTGTTATGGCATCCTCAGATTTCAGCTTGGTGAATTGCAAGGATGTTCCTGGCACTGAGACATTACTGGTGGCTGCTGGAAATTTCAGTGAGAAGTAACTTGTGGTTTATATAAGACATGAACTTGCAATTCTGCAATGCAGCAAATGACTTTTATTGTAAGCTCTTGCACAATAAATGATGTGGCACCCAATGATCTTTTACAACCATTGAATACATTTCCCCAAATCAATTTCCCATAAGGCTGCAGAAAAGCTTCAGAATCAGGGCAGAGAATGCAGGTATCCAGTGAGAGCATCACAGGAATTTAGCTTTGGCTGCTCTAATCTTTCTATGTATCTGATGCCAAAGGCTGCCTGTCTGATACAACAGGTGCTGCTCTCAAGGTGCACTTTCAAAAGCAAGCAAACAAAAGCATGTCCCAGGATCACATAATCACTGAATTGTTGGGTTTTGCAGGGATTTCTCAAGATCTTCTAGTCCACACTCCAGGCTCAAGCAGGATGAGCTGGAGCAGGTTGTCCAGGATCATTGTTAGGGTTTGGGTATGTGCAGACATGGAGATGTCCAGACAAGGTGTCTGGGCAGCCTGAGGTGCCCTGGTGCCTTGGCCTTGCTAAGGAGGTGAGGGACAAGTCAGCTGCACACTGTCAGGGACAGCTAAGGAGGAGAGGACTCGTCCCTGAGAGCTCTCTCCTGAGATGGGCAGCAAAGCAAAGCAGCTGGAGGCTCTGCCCACGGCTTTGTGCCTTTGGGCAGAGCAGGAGGTGCCCTGAGGGACAGAGCTGGAAACATACAGAGGAGGAAGCAGCACAGAAGCTGCACAGGACATTTGTCCCCCTCTGCTGTGCTGTGCTGTGCTGTGCTGAGAGCCCAGCTGCAGTGCTGCCTCCAGCTCTGGGGCCCAGAGCACAAGAAGGATACAAAGCTGTTGGAGTGGAGTCCAGTGCAGGCCATGAAGGTGCTCTGAGGGCTGGAGCACGTCTGCTCTGGAGAGAGGCTGAGAGAGCTGGGCATGTTCAGCCTGGAGAAGACTCCAGAGAGTGCAGTACCTACAGGATGTCTAAGAGAGCTGGAGAGGGTCTTTGGACAAGGGTATGGAGTGACAGCACAAGAGGGAATGGTTTCCCACTGATGGAGGGCAGGGTTAGATGGGATATTCTAAAGAAGTAAATTCCTGGGAGCAGGCTGTGGTGTGAGCAAAAGTTACCCTGAGCTGTTTTGACTGCCCCATCCCTGGAAGCATTGAAGGCCAGGCTGGGGAGGGCTTGGAACAACGTGGGGTAGTGGAAGGTGTCCCTGCCCATGGCAGGCAGGTCAAAATGAGATGATCTTCGAGGCTTTAAGGACCCACCAAAACCAACCCATTCAGTGATTCTGTGATTCTGTGACATATGGGAAAATTTGCTGAGCCTTTTCCATCAAGGATTTGAGGCTTATTGCCGGGGACAGGCATTGTTGAACAGAGTAACCATTCTCCCTTTATAGAGATTGGTCAACCAATTCTCCAGCTGCCCCAGGGTGACGTGCTCCACGTGGTTCCTTTCGCTGTAAGCAATGGCCCCCCAAGCCCTTGTGGGATTATTGCCCACCAGGCAGCAGGCAGCTGACCAGATGTTTTTGGGTACATTTACCCTCCCATTTGGGATATTGGTGTTCCCAGGTACAGCACCCGTGATGACATAGGTGGTATCACAGCCCTGGGTTTTCTGGGCCATCGTTTTCTCCATATAATCTCTCCAGCCCACTTGATGAAGTCCGCTGTTCAGGGGCACTGTGTTGGTGAGGGTGAAGGTCGCCCACTTGCTGTCGTCGCCAGTTTTCTGGCCACTAGGAGCCAAGGGACATTTTTCCAGATTCTGGAGATTGTTGTAGTCTTCATTGGTAGCCTGACTCTGGCCAATTTGCTCTAAATTAATGGTATATTCATCTTCAATGGACTCTTCTGTATCCATATCTTTACCATAGTTTTGGTTGATCAGCTTGACAGGGTAAGAAGAGGAAAAGGTGTCAGTACTGAGGATGCATGTAATGAAACGTATTAATCTGGAGAAGATGTCTCTGATTGTCAAAAGCCCATTATTTTTCATCTCAATGTTGGAAAATGGATGAGTCAGAGAGAAATCAGAGACATGCCCCTCCTGCATGAACACAAAAGCTTTATAGAGAAAGCAGCTCAGAATGTGACTGCTCTGATTTTGACTTGTGACCTTTGTCATCCAGCCTGAAGCCTGTGCTGGGAGCATGGGTGGATGCATGAGGCAAGGAGCATTTCCCACTCCTAGGATTGGAAGTTGACTTAGGTGAGACACCTTCCCTGCCAAATCTGCTTCATTTTACTCCTGTCTCCACAGCCCAAATCATCCCAGGGCTCTCTCTGGATCCCCTCATGCCACACTGTGATTCTCTGATTCTGTGATTTTATGTGTGGTTGCTACAGGTGTAGCCCAGCCCTAGAACACCAGAGGTTGCCTCCTCGAACTCTATACCCCAGGAGATGGGGCAGGAAATCTGTCCTGCAGCTGAGGTTTCCCTGAGGGAGCTGCAGTTTGTTCAAGGATGAACAGTTTTGCTCAGGAAGCAAAAAGATTGCATTGTAAATGAAAACTGTAACCTCAATGCTAAGAATGTGTCTGAGAGCTGATCTTTGCCAGGGAGCATTTTCTGCAGCATCACTCAAAAGAATTTAGAAATGATCAGCATCTGAGAGGAGCCTGTAAGCCCAAAGGGTCCTGGCGAAATGAAATTATCCAAATAGGCCTCTGGAGAAAGTTAACAAAATCAAAGATTTTCCAGGTATCCTGTGTATATGGTCTAGGAAGAGAATGCCAGAGATGGGCTTGGATCATGCTGGCCAGGAGGCAAGTTGCCTGGCCCATGCAGGGGGTTGGGATTGAGAGGATCTTTAAGGTTTCTTCCAACACAAACCACTCGATGGTTCTACAAAATGACAGAAGTTTTTATGCCTTGCTAATGTTGAGGCTGCAATGGTGCAGGAGCAGAATAGTAGCTCATGTTCATGTGAGTAAAAAGTGCAAATAATTATTTTTTTTCATAACTTCCACAGGTGGTTGTTCATCTGTTGGGAAGCATATTTAGCCTTCCTCTGGAAGTGGACATTATGATCTTCCACATTTCCACCCAAAATGCCGCCCCTAATCTGGCCATGGAAAGGTCCTGAATTTGCTGTTCCTCTATTCCTTAATAATCCTGGCCTATCTTCCTGGAGGTCTGAAGGACATTTGGGATGTAGGTTTGGATTTCTGTCTGCTGGATCTTTCTGGAGCAAGCCTGAGCCAAAGGTGCTCAGGGGTCACTGCCCATGCATGGAGATCACACCCTTCTGACTGCACTGACACTGATGCTCCTCACTTTTCACTGCCTCAAACATCACTCCAGAAATCCCTCCACACTTAAGCTGACCTTCTCATCTCCAGTGCCTTTTCCCCCAAGGCTTTGTCCCTGGGCCATCTCACCCCCTCCTGAGTTTCTCTTCACTTCTCTCCCACCCCTCACAAAGCCTGTTTGACTCTTCCCTGGGAGCAGATGAGCTCTGTCAGGGATGCAGAACAGCTCAGGGCAAAGTGGGGATCAGATGCCAGCAGGACTGTTGGTCCCTCAAGTTTAGCCTCTCTTGGGTGCCTTTTCCCCATCACTTGGTCCCCCACCCAGAGCAGTGCACAGGAGGGGAATCATTTGACTTTGTAATGTAATGCAAATTAATTGGATTTGCTGTTGTTGCCAGGTCAAGGCAGAAAACTGGGCACCTTTGGGATATGATTCATCTCATCCTCCTGCTGATGTCTCAGATGCATCAGAGGAACCACGTGGTGCAGGTGTTTGAAGTAAAATGAAAGAATTCCCATCCAATGTGTCCATTTGCATGTGAGTAGTGGGGTGGTAGGAAATAGAAATGGTGAAACACTAATCTTAGGAAATTAGGATTTTAGTTACCTTGCTGAAAACAATTAAAAGTTAGAAGGGAGTAGTTATCTGAAACTTAAATAATTGATTCTCTGTCATTTCATGTTTGCTTAGCTGTGCTTACAATAAGAAAAGACAAAACTAGTGAGCAGATCCAAAGGAACATAGACAATGCAACCAGAAACCCATTCTTTGAAAAATTGGACCATCCCCAGAAACCATTTGTATTGTCAGTGATAGAAAAGGTCAAGAGTTCAGGGTGAGGAAGACCTGCCTTACTTCCTCCTTTTCAGACCCCTCTCCACAAAAATGACCCCAGACTTAATTTAAGAAGTCAATCATGCATGCATAATAGCTATTCAAGCTAATTACCATAGGAAGCGGGGGATGGGAGGGGCTGTTATGAATATGTATTTGTTTGAATCCTTAGGTAATAAATAGACTCTGTGGTCACCTGTGTTTTTGCAGTGTGTATTAGAGGATAACCAGACGCTGCTGCCCAGCACTGAATAAACAGACACTTTCTAACTTGAAATTGTTAGAGAGTCTTGTCCATCACAGTTGAGTTTCAGTATTAGACCAATACTCATATTTTGGTAAATCAGTGGTAATTTAAATGCTGCAGCTCGTCTTTGAATGGCTGGAGGTTGATGTGCTGTAAGAGGGACACTCACCTGGGGCTCAACAAACCACACTGGAGAGTTGCTGCCAGGTCCAGGCTGGTAGATATAAGCAGAGTACACTGGAATTCTTCCGTCTCTGTCATACAGGGTGGCATAGTGATACTGGTTTCTGTAGCGCTGACAGATCCAGGCAGCATTCGAAGGACGCAGGATATCATTTGGGGTGGTCGCTTCATAGAAATATTGAGAACAATCTTCAAAGGATGTCACCACCTCGCTGTGTCCCAGCCAGGGGCAGCTCGCCAACACCTGCAGCAGCAGCAGCCCCAGCATGGTGGGAGGATTTCAGTGAAGGGCTCTTGCTCCCCTGCAAGGCAAATGCAGAGGGACACTCAGCTTGGACACAGCTGGGCATGGCCTGGAGGCTTTTTGTGCAGAAGCAGAGAGCTGGCAGAGGAGGGGATTATGAGGGAGAAGGAAAGGAGTAATTTCTGTTTGCTGGATATGGAAAATTCACGAGGGCAATAAGGGTGAAACCTGAACCAGGGTTTAGGTGCCCAGAGGAGGAGGCAGCAGTGAGAGAAGTCACCCTGGGTGAGGAAGGAGCCAAAGGCACCACAAGTGTAATCACCTCTCTCAGCAAAGTTATCTTGCAACTGAGGCACAGCCCTGGGACAAGGTCAGCTTTTCCCACCTCCCTTCTGCTGAAACACTTAAAAATCTTAGAAAAATTTGGATTTTAGTTATAAGTTAGTTATTTATGAGAACTAATGAAAAGCAAGTGGATAGGTAGACCTTGCTGAAAATAATTAGAAGTTAGAAGGAAAACCAGGCTTGAGGTAGTTATCTCAAACTTAAATAATTGATTGTCTGTCACCTTATGTTTGCTCAGCTGTGCTTACAATGGGAAAAGACGAAACTAGTGAGCAGACTCAAAGAAACAGACAATGCAATCAGAAACCCATTCTTTGAAAAATTGGACCATCCCCTGAAATCATTTTTATTGTCATTGATAGAAAATGTCGGGAGTTCAGGGTGAACTGCCTTACTTCCTCCTTTTCAGACCCCTCTCCACAAAAACGACCCCAAACGTCATTTAAGAAGTCAGTCACGCATGTTTAATAGCTATTCAAGCTAATTACCATAGGAACTGAGGATGGGAGGGGCTGTAATTATGAATATGTATTTGATTGAATCCTTTGTCAATACATAGACTAGGTGATCACTTTTGTTTCTGCAGCGTATATTACAGGATTATGTCACGCTGCTGCCCAGTACTGAATAAACATACACTTTCTAACTTGAAATTGTTAGAGAGTCTTTTGCCTGTCACAGCTGAGTATCAGAGTTACACAAGTATTACCTTGTTTTGGTAAATCATTGCTCTGAGCACCTCACCACAGCAGACACCTGCAGCTGGGCACGGACTCTGCTCAGCCCCCTGCAATGCTGAGCTGGGCTTTCATCTCATGGGGCATTGGGCAGGGAAAGAACAGCAGTGCTGCAATTCCTACATGTCTCTGGCCCCATCCAGCTTCTCACAGACACACAGCCCCTCCAGTCACAGCCAATCCTGAACCCAAATGATGCACTTGGGGTCCTGCCTCTCAGCTGACATTGGGCAATGGCTGTCCTACTGCTCACCTTGCATTTCCATGTTATCCAACCCCAGACTCTGAACTTGCAGACACATGGAGAAAGAAAATGAAGGGCCAAGCAGATGGTAGCAGCAAGCACAGGGGATAACAGATAACACCTCTATCTTATCAGCACAATGGCTGCTGCAGTGCAAGCACTGAGGGGGGGCAGCTCATCCTGTGTGTGCTTGGCATTCCTGCTGCTGCCCATCTTCAGCTTTGACAATGGATTTTCCTGTTCTGTCAAAGGCACCATTGCAGAAATTTCTCAGACAGACAGCCAGATGTCCCATTTTATCTTTTACAGTGCTGACATGATTCTCAGCAGTCATTAGGATCATTCCTTTATGAGAAAACTGCTGAAAAGCTCCCTGGGATGCTGGCAACCAAGCAAGGGCTTTGTGTCCTTTCAGAGGCAGCACAGGTTTGGGATAGCAGGGATGCTCCCATTTGCATGGCCAGACACTCAGAGGAGTGATTTGTTATCATCAGCACTTAGAATAAGGCAGGTAGGACAGGCAGTTCAAAGGGTTCCTGGGAGAGAAAGCTGCCACAGCCCCTAAAGCACAAAGCTCACCTTTGGCTGGGTAGAGTCTGAGCTGAGGGCTGCTGAAGGCTTGCCAAATCACCTTGCACATTTGCTTTTTTCTTATCCTTCTCCCTGATCCTCATCTCTCCATTTCCATTGCATTTAGCATGTAGAGCTACAGACAACCCTGCTCTGACCCAAGACATCTGATCCTTTTTCCCTTTTCAAGCCCTGCACCAGGAACATGGTGACCAATGAGCTGGAAATGGAGACCATGATCCACAGGTAGCGACTTAGAGTACTCTGCAGATCACAGCCCTATCTGCCCAAATCAAGCTGAGAAGTGTCTGAGACATTTTTTCGGGTTACCCACATAATGAGATTTAAATTTATCTAACTAACTTAATGTCTAACTTAATAAATACATAGATAAAAACGCTCAAGGAGAAAGAGTGGCACAGGACTCTGCTCGCACACAAAGTTGCAGAGGACTCTCAAATGCCTACGGTGCAGTCCCAGCCTGGCTGGGTTTACATGGTCTCCACGAAGAGACAGGGTTGTTTTATTTCCCAAACAGGGTGCAGAGTGAATTTTCTAGTTCAGTCATCTGTGCTTCTCTAGTAAACTCTTGCAAAGTCATGGCTGGAGTTTCGGTGCTCAATAAAATCACCCCCCCCCTCCACTTCTTATTCAACAGTTTGATATCCATTTTCAGGTGAGCTGGCTTGAGTTTCTTTGCCAAATCCTTCCTTCTATCCTTGCCCTCCTGATTGAAAGGGAATATTAAAGTGCTGCAAAATTCAGTGCATAGATAAGCTCTGATTGCTCCTTCGAGCTCTGCAATTCCAGCCTGGGCTTTGCCTAGATATATATTTAGTGCAAAGCTCAGGGAAATGCTTTGAATATTGGAGTGAATGGTGAGGAAGGAGCAGGAGCTTACCTTGAAGCAGAGCCTCAGAAGAGGCAGATGAAGAGTTCCTTCAGTCTTCTCCCTGGAGAAAGGACAGTTTGAATCCTCAGCACTGCCACTGCAATATATACCCAGTCACGAATTTGCCCCTTCTTATAAAGATAGAATTCCACAGAAAAGAGAAGTATTCTTTTTTTATTTAGGGGAGTTCGTTAATACCCACCATGAAATAGGTTGACAGTTATTTGTAATGGTTTCCTCAGCATTTCTATGAAATTTACTGACTTGCAGCATGGTATGTCAGCATCTGTTATCAGGGTCTTGTGACTTCCTTGATCATTTCATCAATCCCACCAGCTGCAGCTGCTGCTGCTCCAGCACCTCCATGTGTTTCTGTTCCCAACAGAACATCTCTGGTGACATGAGATGGACTGGCCTGTCTCTGAGGACACTCAGACACTCACAGGCTGCTCTTGTGCAGCCTCACATAACATCATTCCTATGGCCAGGCAACAAATATTCTCTTGCCTGATGGCCATGGCTTTGTAACAGCTTCATCCCAGCAGCCTGGGAAGGAGAAGGCTCTGGGGATAGCTCAGAGCTCCTGCCAGGGCTTTAGGAGTCTACAGGAGAGCTGGAGACAGACTTTTCGCAAGGACAGGCAGTTGAGAGATGTGCTGGGTTCAGAGTTAATTTTCTTGACAGTGGCAGGCATTGGGTCTGTTTCTGCTGCAAACAGAGTTGATAACACAGAGATATTTTTTGTAATTGCTGAGCAGATATTTCACAGAGCCAAATGGTATTCTCATTTTTTTTCTGTCAGGCTGGCCAGGAGACTGGGAGTACTTGGGAGGTTGTGAGGAGAGAGAGCCAGGACAGGTGACCCTGAGTGACCTGAGGGATCTTCCAGACCAGGTGACATCATGCTGAGTATATAAATTGAGGGGAAGAAGGAAGAAGGAGGGCACATTTGCAGTGGTGGGTTTTGTCTTCCCAGGTAACTGTCAGGTGGGATGGGGCCCTTCTCTCCTGGAGGTGGCTGAACACCTTTCTGTCCATGGGAAATGGGCAAAGAATTCCTTGAATGTGCTTTGCTTGTGTGCACAGTTTTGCATTTCCTGATACACTGTCTTAATCTCCACCCATGAGTTTTCCATCATTTATCCTTCCCGTTGTCTCCCTGATCCCGGTGTCTGGAGAGTGATGGAGCAGCTGTGGGGGGTGTGGCTGCTGGCTGGGGCAAAACAAGATATTAGAACAAGGTGGAATGGGTTGAACTGGACTGATGTAGGTATAGATTGGATATTGGGAAGATATTTGGTACTGTGGGCATGGTGAAGCCCCAGGAGATGTTGCCCACAAAAGCTGAGACTGCCCCATCCTGGAAGTGTCCATGGCCACGTTTGCTGTGGTTTGGAGCAACCTGGGATAGTGGAAGGGGTCCCTGTCCATGAGAGAGCATGGAACTAGCTGGTGCTTTAGGTCTTATCCAACTCAAAATGTTCTGTAATTCTATGATCTTTCATTCACACAAACTAAAGTGGACTCATTTCCTTCCATTTCTAAAAGTTCAGGAATAAGAAAATGATGAGGTGATGGTTACAACCAGAACTATGCAGAGAAGTGTGTTAGACCTTAGTTTTTTTAAGCAAACTGGTTGAGTCATGTGTTCCTTTTGTCTCTGTTAACCTGGGACTGATATCTTAAACAAAGAAGGGTTTAGCCAGAATGAGGGAGGAGGCCAAGAAGAAGCAGATGGGACAGAGCTGGGGCAAATTCCTCCTTTCTGATGAGGCCCACCTGACATAACAAAGCAGGGCCCAACAGTGGTGACATCATTGAAGGGGCCATAAAGCATCAGAGACCCCCAGAGTGTCCCCCAACTCCACAGTGCTACATGACACAGGGTCAACCCTCCCAGGTTAATGTGGGGCAATCCCACATGAGTCTGAAGGCACAGAACCCTTTGAACTCTTTTTTGCACAGGCCCCCACCCCTAAAGGATCAAGACTGAGGAACTCAAAGTTACAATTCTTGTTGCTGGAGCCATGGGGGTATCTTGTATGAGCTGTTGGCACCCTGGCCCATTTTGTTCATGCCCATTCACAGGAGAATAACTGGTGACTGATATTGACATTTGTGTGGGTGTTATGGCATCCTCAGATTGCAGCCTGGTGAATTGCAAGGATGTTCTTGGCACTGAGACATTACTGGTGGCTGCTGGAAATTTCAGTGAGAAGCAACTTGTGGTTTATATAAGACATGAACTTGCAATTCTGCAATGCCGCAAATGACTTTTATTGTAAGCTCTTGTACACTAAATGATGTGGCACCCAATGATCTTTTACAACCATTGAATACATTTCCCCAAATCAATTTCCCATAAGGCTGCAGAAAAGCTTCAGAAGCAGAGCAGAGAATGCAGGTATCCAAGGAGAGCATCACAGGAATTTAGCTTTGGCTGCTCTAAGCTTTCTATGTATCTGATGCCAAAGGCTGCCTGTCTGATACAACAGATGCTGCTCTCAAGGTGCACTTTCAAAAGCAAGCAAACAAAAGCATGTCCCAGGATCACATAATCACTGAATTGTTGGGTTTTGCAGGGACTTGTCAAGATCTTCTAGTCCACACTCCCGGCTCAAGCAGGATGAGCTGGAGCAGGTTGTCCAGGATCATTGTTGGGCTTTGGGTATGTGCAGACATGGAGATGTCCAGACAAGGTGTCTGGGCAGCCTGAGGTGCCCTGGTGCCTTGGCCTTGCTAAGGAGGTGAGGGACAAGTCAGCTGCACACTGTCAGGGACAGCTAAGGAGGAGAGGACTCGTCCCTGAGAGCTCTCTCCTGAGATGGGCAGCAAAGCAAAGCAGCTGGAGGCTCTGCCCACGGCTCTGTGCCTTTGGGCAGAGCAGGAGGTGCCCTGAGGGACAGAGCTGGAAACACACAGAGGAGGAAGCAGCACAGAAGCTGCACAGGACATTTGTCCCCCTCTGCTGTGCTGTGCTGAGAGCCCAGCTGCAGTGCTGCCTCCAGCTCTGGGGCCCAGAGCACAAGAAGGATACAAAGCTGTTGGAGTGGAGTCCAGTGCAGGCCATGAAGGTGCTCTGAGGGCTGGAGCACGTCTGCTCTGGAGAGAGGCTGAGAGAGCTGGGCATGTTCAGCCTGGAGAAGACTCCAGAGAGTGCAGTACCTACAGGATGTCTGAGAGAGCTGGAGAGGGTCTTTGGACAAGGGTATGGAGTGACAGCACAAGAGGGAATGGTTTCCCACTGATGGAGGGCAGGGTTAGATGGGATATTCTAAAGAAGTAAATTCCTGGGAGCAGGCTGTGGTGCAGGCAAAAGGTACCCTGAGCTGTTTTGACTGCCCCATCCCTGGAAGCATTGAAGGCCAGGCTAGGGAGGGCTTGGAACAACGTGGGGTAGTGGAAGGTGTCCCTGCCCATGGCAGGCAGGTCAAAATGAGATGATCTTGGAGGCTTTAATGTCCCATCAAAACCAACCCATTCAGTGATTCTGTGATTCTGTGACATGTGGGAAAATCTCCTGAGCCTTTTCCATCAAGGTTGTCAGGGTTTTCGCCGGGGACAAGCTTTGTTGAACAGAGTAACATCTTTCCCCCCATAGATCTCAGACAACTTGTTCTCCAGCCTCTCCAGGCTGAGCTCCTTCACCTCATTCTTGTTGTTCTCAGCAATGGCCCCCCAAGCCCTCGTGGGATTATCGCCCACCAGGCAGCAGGCAGCTGACCAGATGTAGCTGGGAATATTTACCCTGCCAGTGGGGACCTTGTTGTTCCCAGGTACAGCACCTGTGATGACATAGGTGGTGTCACAGTTCTCGGCTTTTCGGGCCATAGATTTCTCATAGATTTTCCAGGCCTCCTGGTTAAGTGATTTGTTCTGGGGCACTATGTTGGTGAGGGTGAAGGTAGCCGACTTGCTGTCATCGTCAGGTTGGTGGCTACTGGGACACAGGTGACCGCGGTCCAGATCCTTGAGGTTTCTGTAGTCATGGTCAATAGCCTGATTCCGACCGATATCATCTGAAGAGATCTGGTACTGCCTTTCGATGGAATCCTCTGTATCCATAGCCTTGTGATAACCTTGGTCGATCAGCTTGACAGGGTAAGAAGAGGAAAAGGTGTCAGTACTGAGGATGCATGTAATGAAACAGATTACCCTGGAGCAGATGTCTCTGATTGGCAAAACCCTATTTTTGTCATCTCAGTGCATGAAAATGGATGAGTCAGAGAGAAATCATAGACATGCCCCTCCTGCATGAACACAAAAGCTTTATAGAGAAAGCAGCTCAGAATGTGACTGCTCTCATTTTGACTTGTGACCTTTGTCATCCAGCCTGAAGCCTGTGCTGGGAGCATGGGTGGATGCATGAGGCAAGGAGCATTTCCCACTCCTAGGATTGAAAGGTGACTTTGGTGAGACACCTTCCCTGCCAAATCTGTTTCCCTTTTACTCCTGTCTTCACAGCCCAAATCATCCCAGGGCTCTCCCTGGATCCCCTGTGATTCTGTGATTCTGTGATTTTGTCTGTGGTTGCTGCAGGTGTAGCCCAGTCCTGGAACACCAGGGGTTGCCTCCTCTATGCCCATACGCAGGGAAATGTAACAGGACATCAGACCTGCAGCTGAGGTTACCCTGGTAGTGCTGCAGTTTGTTCAAGGATGAACAATTTTGCTCAGGAAGTGAAAAGATCTCAGTGTAAATGGAGTCTGTGACAGCACTGCTAAGAATGTGTCTGAGAGCTGATCAGGGCCAGGGAACATTTTCTGCAACATCACTCAACAGAAGTTACAAATGATCAGCCTCTGGAGAAGCCTGTAATCTCAAAAGAGTCCTGGGGAAACTTTGGCAGTACTCCAAAAAGGCCTTTGGAGTAAGTTAACAAATTCAAAGATTTTCCAGGTATCCTGTATCAATGGTCTAGAAAGATAAGGCCAGTGATGGGTTTGGAACATGCTGGCCTGGTGGAAATTGGCCTGGCCCATGCAATGGGTTTGGATTGAGATGATCTTTAAGGATCCTTCCAACACAAACCACTCTATGATTCTACAAAATGACAGAAGTTTTTATGCCTTGCTAATGTGGATAATGCAGTGGAGCAAGAGCAGATTCAGTGCTCCTGCTCATCTGAGTAGCTTGTGACAAATTATTATTTTTTTTCCATAACTTCAACAGGTTATTCTTCATATGTAGGGAAGCATATTTAGTCTTCTTCTGGAATTGGACATTATGATCTTCCACAATTTCACCCAAAATTCTCCCCGTACTCTGCCCATGGGAAGTTCCTGAATTTGTTCTTTTTCTATTCCTTAATTGACCTGACCTGTCTTGCTGGAGGTCTGAAGGACATTTGGGAGGGTTCCATAGCTTGGAGTCCTGTCTGTCTGCTGGATCCTTCTGGAGCAAGCCTGAGCCAAAGGTGCTCAGGGGTCACTGCCCATGCATGGAGATCACACCCTTCTGACTGCACTGACACTGATGCTCCTCACTTTTCACTGCCCCAAACATCACTCCAGAAATCCCTCCACACTTAAGCTGACCCTCTCATCTCCAGTGCCTTTTCCCCCAAGGCTTTGTCCCTGGGCCATCTCACCCCCTCCTGAGTTTCTCCTCACTTCTCTCCCATCCCTCACAAAGCCTGTTTGACTCTTCCCTGGGAGCAGATGAGCTCTGTCAGGGATGCAGAACAGCTCAGGGCAAAGTGGGGATCAGATCCCAGCAGGACTGTTGGTCCCTCAAGTTTAGTCGCTCTTGGGTGCCTTTTCCCCATCACTTGGTCACCCACCACAGCAGGGCAGAGGGAGGGGAAGCAATTCTCTTTGTAATGTAATGCAAATTAATTGGATTTGCTGTTGTTGTCAGGTCAAGGCAGAAAACTGGGCACCTTTGGGATATGATTCATCTCATCCTCCTGCTGGTGTCTCAGATGCATCAGAGGAACCACATGTAGTGCAGGTGTTTGAAATAAAAGGAGGAAATTCCCATCCAATGTGTCCATTTGCATGTGAGTAGTGGTGTGGTAGGAAATAGAAGTGGTAATTTAAATGCTGCAGCTCACCTCTGAGTGAGTGGAGAGTGATGTACTGTAAGAGAGACACTCACCTGGGGCTCTATAAACCATGTCTCTGATCTGTCTCCACGTCCAGGCCTGTAGATGTAAGCAGAGTACACTGGAATTCTCCGAGTTTTGTCATACAGGGTGGCAAAGTGATATTTGTTACTTAAGCGCTGGCAGATCCTGGCTGCATTTGTTGGACGCAGGGTGTCACTTGGGGGTGTCTTCTTATAGAAAAACTGAGTACATGCAGTTGTAAAGGATTTCACCACCTCACCGTGTCCCAGGCAGAGGCAGCTCGCCAACACCTGCAGCAGCAGCAGCCCCAGCATGGTGGGAGGATTTCAGTGAAGGGCTCTTGCTCCCCTGCAAGGCAAATGCAGAGGGACACTCAGCTTGGACACAGCTGGGCATGGTCTGGAGGCTTTTTGTGCAGGGGCACAGAGCTGGCAGAGGAGGGGCTTATGAGGGAGCAGGAAAGGAGTAATTTCTGTCCTCCAGGATGCTGGGAAGGATGAATTAGGAAAACCTTACAAATATGATTGCTTAGCAAAAGATTTTGAAACCATAAGCAAAATAGAAATGATAGCAGTTTTCCACTGTGGGGCTGAGAGCAACCATGTGACCGTTTAAAGCCTCTTTCCTTTGTTTAGGTAATGCCAAATGCCAAAAATACCAAAGAGCCAGAAGGCATCCAGTTCCAAGTATGGCAGGAAAGGTTTAGAGATAACGTTTATTGATAAGAAAGCAATAAAACATGGTAATATAGCAATTCCTATAGGTTGCATGCAAGTATTAGGAAATTATTATATGGTAGTAGAATGGTTAGTGGAAATTAAAATATTCAACATAGAAGAGGACTTATGGTATTGTAAATGGGAAATTGCTCTTTTATACTCTCTCTTTCTTATTCTCTATTACTCTGTCTCTCTTCCTCTCTCTCATACTTCTCTCTCTGTCCTGCTCTGAGTTGTAGCTGGCAGTTCTTAGCAGGACCCTGTATACCCACATCCTAACAATAAAATACAAACTTCAAGACCAGAATATAGGGAGCTCCTGAGCTTCTCCTGACGACCATCCCCCCAAAAATAACTTCCGCACCAGGATATGGAAAATCCACGAGGGCAATAAGGGTGAAACCTAAACCAGGGTTTAGGTGCCCAGAGGAGGAGGCAGCAGTGAGAGAAGTCAGCCTGGGTGAGGAAGGAGCCAAAGGCACCACGACTGCAATCATCTATCACAGCAAAATTATCTTGCAACTGAGGCACAGCCCTGGCACAAGGTCACCTTTCCCCACCTCCCTCCTGCTCTGGGCACCTCCCCACAGCAGACACCTGCAGCTGGGCACGGACTCTGCTCAGCCCCCTGCAGTGCTGAGCTGGGCTTTCATCTCACGGGGCATTGGGCAGGGCAAGAACAGCAGTGCTGCACTTCCTGCATGTCTCTGGCCCCATCCAGCTTCACACAGACACACAGCCCCTCCAGTCACACCCAATCCTGAACCCAAATGATGCACTTGGGGTCCTGCCTCTCAGCTGACATTGGGCAATGGCTGTCCTGCTGCTCACCTTGCATTTCCACGTTATCCAACCCCAGACTCTGAACTTGCAGACACATGGAGAGAGAAAATGAAGGGCCCAAGCAGATGGTAGCAGCAAGCACAGGGGATAACAGATAACACCTCTATCTTATCAGCACAATGGCTGCTGCAATGCAAGCACTGAGGGGGTGCAGCTCATCCTGTGTGTGCTTGGGAAACCTGCTGATGCCCCTCTTCTTCTTGGATGATGGATTTTCCTTTATTTTCAAAGGCACCATTGAAGGAATTCCTTGGACAGCCAGTTGCTCCTTTTTGTCTTTCTCAGTGCTGAGGCAATTCTCAGCAGTCATTAGGATCATTCCTTTATGAGAAAACTGCTGAAAGCTCCCTGGGATTCTGACAACCAAGCCAGGGGCTTTGTCTCCTTACAGAGGCAGCACAGGTTTGGGATAACAGGGATGCTGCCATTTGCATGGCCAGACACTCAGTGCAGTGATTTATTATCATCAGCACTTGGAATAAGGCAGGTAGGACAGGCAGTTCAAAGGGTTCCTGGGAGAGAAAGCTGCCACAGCCCCTAAAGCAGAAAGCTCATTGGTGACCAATGAGCTGGAAACTGAGAACATGAATCAAAGTTGGTGACTTCTTACAGTACTCTACAGAGCATAGACCTTTTTCCCCAAATCAAGCTGAGAAATGTTTGAAAAGTCCTTTAGATTTACCCACATAATGAGATTAAAATTTATCAAACTAATCTAATAACTAACTCAATAGACATAGATGAAAATCCTACAGTAAATGGAACAGCGCAGGACTCTTCTCACAGCCCTAAAGTGGCAGAAAACTCTCAAATGCCTCTGCTGCAATCTCAGGCTGCCTGGGTTTATATGATCTCCTAGTAGACAGAGAAATTAGGTTTCCTGAACATAGTTTAGGGTGAATTTTCCCGGAATTCAGCCACATGTGTTTCTCTAGCGCCCACTTCAAAGGTTGTGGTTGAAGTCTTGGTGCTTATAAAAACCACCCCCCCTTCTTATTCAATAGTTTGATATCAATTTTCAGGTGAGCTGGCTTGAGTTTCCTTCTCAAATCCTTCCTACTCTCCTTGCCCTCCTGATTGACAGAGGATACTAAAGTGCCGTAGAATTCAGTGCATGCATAAGATCTGATTGCTCCTTGGAGCTCAGCAACTACAGCCTGGGCTTTGCCTAGATATATAATTATTGCAAAGCTCAGGGAAAGCTTTGAATATTGGAGAGAATGGGGAGGAAG
Organism: Oenanthe melanoleuca; assembly: GCF_029582105.1. NCBI lineage: Eukaryota > Metazoa > Chordata > Aves > Passeriformes > Muscicapidae > Oenanthe > Oenanthe melanoleuca. The sequence goes on from NC_079334.1 coordinate 66,513,020, forward strand.
GAGCAGGAGCTTACCTTGAAGCAGAGTCTCAGAAGAGGCAGATGAAGAGTTCCTTCAGTCTTCTCCCTGGAGTAAGGACAGTTTGAATCCTCAGCACTGCCACTGCAATATATAACATATCATAAAAATGCAATTTATACCCTTGTTATAAACAGGGAATTCCACAGAAAAGAGAAGTTTTCTATTTTTATTCAGGGAGTTTGTTCATACCCACCCTGAAATTTGCTGACAATTGTGTGCAATATATTAATCAGAATTTCTCTGAAATTTGCTGATTTTAAGCATGATATGTCAGGATAAGTTAAATATATACACAGTTCTGAATTTGCCCTTTCTTATAAAGAGGGAATTCCATAGAAAAGAGGGGTTTTCTATTTTTATTTAGGGAACTTTCTTCATACCCACCCTGAATTGTGCTGACAGATGTTTATAACGGTTTCCTCAGAATTTCTCCCAAGTTTGCTGACTTGCAGCATGGTATGTCAGCATCAGTTATCAGGGTCTGGTGACTTCCTTGATCATTTCATCAATCCCACCAGCTGCAGCTGCTGCTGCTCCAGCACCTCCATGTGTTTCTGTTCCCAACAGAACATCTCTGGTGACATGAGGTGGACTGGCCTGTCTCTGAGGACACTCAGACACTCACAGGCTGCTCTTGTGCAGCCTCACATAACATCATTCCTATGGCCAGGCAACAAATATTCTCTTGCCTGATGGCCATGGCTTTGTAATAGCTTCATCCCAGCAGCCTGGGAAGGAGAAGGCTCTGGGGATAGCTCAGAGCTCCTGCCAGGGCTTTAGGAGTCTACAGGAGAGCTGGAGACAGACTTTGGGCAAGGGCAGGCAGTTCAGAGATGTGCTGGGTTCAGAGTTAATTTTCTTGACAGTGGCAGGTATGGGGCTGTGTTTTTGGAGTTCTGCTGCACACAGAGTTGATAACACAGAGATATTTTTTGTTATTGCTGAGCAGATCTTTCACAGAACCAAGGCCTTTTCTGTTTTTTTTCTGCCAGGCTGGCCATGAGGCTGGGGGGACTTGGGATGTTGTGAGGAGACAGAGCCAGGACAGGTGACCCTGAGTGACCTGAGGGATCTTCCAGACCAGGTGACATCATGCTGAGTATATAAAGTGAGGGGAAGAAGGAAGAAGGAGGGCACATTTGCAGTGGTGAGTTTTGTCTTCCCAGGTAACTGTCAGGTGGGATGGGGCCCTGCTCTCCTGGAGGTGGCTGAACACATTTCTGTCCATGAGAAATGGGCAAAGAATTCCTTGAATGTGCTTTGCTTGTGTGCACAGTTTTGCTTTTCCTGTTACACTGTCTTAATCTCCACCCATGAGTTTTCCATCATTTATCCTTCCAGTTGTCTCCCTGATCCTGGTGTCTGGGAAGTGATGGAGCAGCTGTGGGGGGTGTGGCTGCTGGCTGGGGCAAAACAAGATATTAGGAAAAGGAAAACGATGGGAAATTGACTGAATGTAGGTATAGATTAGTTATTAGGAGCATGTTTGGTACTGTGGTGGTTATGGTGGTGAAGTCCCAGCAGAGGCTGCCCACAGAAGCTGAGACTGCCCCATCCCTGGAAGTGGCTGTGACCACATTGGCTGGGGTTTGGGGCAACCTGGGACAATGGAAATTGTCCCTGTCCGTGAGAGGACATAGAACTAGCTGGTCATTAAGATCCTTTCCAACCCAAAATGTTCTGTGATTCAATGATCATTCATTCACTCAAACTAAAGTGGACTCATTTCCTTCCATTTCAAAAAGTCCAGGAATAAGAGAATGATGAGGTGATTGTTACAACCAGAACTATGCAGAGAAGTGTGTTAGACCTTAGTTTTCTTAAAAAAAAATGGATGAGTAATGTGTTCCTTTTGTCTCTGTTAACCTGGGACTGATATCTTAAACAAAGCAGGGTTTAGCCAGAATGAGGGAGGAGGCCAAGAAGAAGCAGATGTGGCAGAGCTGGGGCAAATTCCTCCTTTCTGATGAGGCCCAACTGACATAACAAAGCAGGGCCCAACAGTGGTGACATCATTAGAAGGGGCCATAAAGCATCAGAGACCCCCAGAGTGTCCCCCAACTCCACAGTGCTGCATGACACAGGGTCAACCCTCCCAGGTTAATGTGGGGCAATCCCACATGAGCCTGAAGGCACAGAACCCTTTGAAATCTTTGTTGCACAGGCCCCCACCCCTAAATCATCAAGACTGAGGACATCAAGGTTGCAGATCTCATTGCTGGAGACATGGGGGTGTCTTGTATGAGCTGTTGGCACCCTGGCCCACTTTGTTCATGCCCATTCACAGGAGAATAACTGGTGACTGATATTGACATTTGTGTGGGTGTTATGGCATCCTCAGATTGCACTTGGACCCCCAATGAATTGCAAGGATGTTCCTGGCACTGTGACATCACTGGTGGCTGCTAGAAATTTCAGTGAGGAGCAACTTGTGGTTTATATAAGACATGAACTTGCAATTCTGCAATGCAGCAATTGAGTTTTATTGTAAGCTCTTGCACAATAAATGATGTGGCACCCAATGATCTTTTACAAGCACTGAATACATTTCCCCAAATCAATTTCCCATAAGGCTGCAGAAAAGCTTCAGAATCAGGGCAGAGAATGCAGGTATCCAGTGAGAGCATCACAGGAATTTAGCTTTGGCTGCTCTAAGCTTTCTATGTATCTGATGCCAAAGGCTGCCTGTCTGATACAACAGGTGCTGCTCTCAAGGTGCACTTTCAAAAGCAAGCAAACAAAAGCATGTCCCAGGATCACATAATCACTGAATTGTTGGGTTTTGCAGGGACTTGTCAAGATCTTCTAGTCCACACTCCAGGCTCAAGCAGGATGAGCTGGAGCAGGTTGTCCAGGATCATTGTTGGGCTTTGGGTATGTGCAGACATGGAGATGTCCAGACAAGGTGTCTGGGCAGCCTGAGGTGCCCTGGTGCCTTGGCCTTGCTAAGGAGGTGAGGGACAAGTCAGCTGCACACTGTCAGGGACAGCTAAGGAGGAGAGGACTCGTCCCTGAGAGCTCTCTCCTGAGATGGGCAGCAAAGCAAAGCAGCTGGAGGCTCTGCCCACGGCTTTGTGCCTTTGGGCAGAGCAGGAGGTGCCCTGAGGGACAGAGCTGGAAAGACACCAGAGAAGGAAGCAGCACAGAAGCTGCACAGGACATTTGTCCCCCTCTGCTCTGCTGTGCTGTGCTGAGAGCCCAGCTGCAGTGCTGCCTCCAGCTCTGGGGCCCAGAGCACAAGAAGGATACAAAGCTGTTGGAGTGGAGTCCAGTGCAGGCCATGAAGGTGCTCTGAGGGCTGGAGCACGTCTGCTCTGGAGAGAGGCTGAGAGAGCTGGGCATGTTCAGCCTGGAGAAGACTCCAGAGAGTGCAGTACCTACAGGATGTCTAAGAGGGCTGGAGAGGGTCTTTGGACAAGGGTATGGAGTGACAGCACAAGAGGGAATGGTTTCCCACTGATGGAGGGCAGGGTTAGATGGGATATTCTAAAGAAGTAAATTCCTGGGAGCAGACTGTGCTATGAGCAAAAGTTACCCTGAGCTGTTTTGACTGCCCCATCCCTGGAAGCATTGAAGGCCAGGCTGGGGAGGGCTTGGAACAACCTGTCCTTGAAACCAACCCATTCAGTGATTCTGTGGTTCTGTGACATGTGGGAAAATTTTCTGAGCCTTTTCCATGAAGGATGTGAGGCTTATTGCCGGGGACAGGCATTGTTGAATAGAGTAACAACTTTCCCCCCATAGAGCTCAGACAATTTCGTTTCCAGCCTCCCCAGGTTGAGATTCGTCACCTGGTTATTGCCTCTCTCGTTCTTAGCAATGGCCCCCCAAGCCCTAGTGGGATTTGTACCCACCAGGCAGCAGGCAGCTGACCAGATGTGGCTGGGTACATTAACCCTCCCTTGGAGATGTTGGTGTTCCCAGGTACAGCACCCGTGATGACATAGGTTTTATCACAGCCGTCAGTCTTGTTGCGCATTGTTGTGTCCTCGTACACACTCCAGGCACCCTGGTTGAGTGTGCTGTACTGGGGCACTATGTTGGTGAGGGTGAAGGTAGCCCACCTGCTGGTCTGCTCATAAAGGTGGCCACTGGGACACAAGTGACCACGGTCCACAGGCATCACGGCACTGCTGTAGTCATTCTCAACAGCCTGATTCTCGCCAATATTCGCTGAATGGATGGTCCACGGCTCAGCCATTTCTTTGCCATAACTTTTTTTGTCAATCAGCTTGGCAGGAGAAGAAGGAAAAAAGGTGTCAGTACTGAGGATGCATAAAATGAAACAGATTACCCTGGAGCAGATGTCTCTGATTGTCAAAACCACATTTTTTGTCATCTCAATGTATGAAAATGAATGAATCAGAGAGAAATCATAGACATGCCCATCCTGCATGAACACAAAAGCTTTATAGAGAAAGCAGCTCAGAATGTGACTGCTCTCATTTTGACTTGTGACGTTCGTCATCCAGCCTGAAGCCTGTGCTGGGAGCATGGGTGGATGCATGAGCCAAGGAGCATTTCCCACTCCTAGGATTGAAAGGTGACTTTGGTGAGACACCTTCCCTGCCAAATCTGCTTCCCTTTTCTCCTGTCTCCACAGCCCAAATCTGCCCAGGGCTCTCCCTGTATCCCCTCATGCCACACTGTGATTCTGTGATTCTGTGATTCTGTGATTCTGTGATTTTTTGTATGGTTGCTGCAGGTGTAGCCCAGTCCTGGAACACCAGAGGTTGCCTGCTCTAAGCCCATACCCAGTGAGATGTGAAAGGACATCAGTCCTGCAGCTGAGGTTTCCCTGGTAGTGCTGCAGTTTGTTCAAGGATGAACATTTTTGCTCAGGAAGCGAAAAGATCTCAGTGTAAATGGAGTCTGTGACAGCACTGCTAAGAATGTGTCTGAGAGCTGATCTGGGCCAGGGAACATTTTCTGCAACATCACTCAAAAGAAGTTACAAATGATCAGCCTCTGAGAGGAGCCTGTAATCCCAAAATAGAACTGGGGAAACCTTGGCAGTATTCCAAAAAGCCTTCTGGAGAAAGTTTACAAAATCAAAGATTTTCCACCTATCCTATGCCCAGGATCAAGGAAGAGATAAGGCCAGTGATGGGTATGGAGCATGCTGGCCTGGAGGCAAGTGGCCTGGTCCATGCAGGGCATTTGGATTGAGAGGATCTTTAAGGTTCCTTCCAACACAAACCACTCTAGGATTCTAGAAAGTTACAAAAGTTTTTTTATGCCTTGCTAATGTGGATAATGCAGTGGAGCAAGAGCAGATTCAGTGCTCCTGCTCACCTGAGTAACTTGTGACAAATTATTATTTTTTTTCCATAACTTCAACAGGTTATTCTTCATATGTAGGGAAGCATGTTTAGCCTTCCTCTGGAACTGGACATTATGATCTTCCACAATTTCACCCAAAATGCTGCCCCTACTCTGCCCATGCAAAAGTCCTGAATTTGCTGTTCTTCTATTCCTTAATTGGCCTGGCCTGTCTTCCTGGAGGTTTGAAGGACATTTGGGAGGGCTCTATAGCTTGGAGTCCTGTCTGTCTGCTGGATCCTTCTGGAGCAAGCCTGAGCCAAAGGTGCTCAGGGGTCACTGCCCATGCATGGAGATCACACCCTTCTGACTGCACTGACACTGATGCTCCTCACTTTTCACTGCCTCAAACATCACTCCAGAAATCCCTCCACACTTAAGCTGACCCTCTCACCTCCAGTGCCTTTTCCCCCAAGGCTTTGTCCCTGGGCCATCTCACCCCCTCCTGAGTTTCTCCTCACTTCTCTCCCACCCCTCACAAAGCCTGTTTGACTCTTCCCTGGGAGCAGATGAGCTCTGTCAGGGATGCAGAACAGTTCAGGGCAAAGTGGGGATTAGATGCCAGCAGGACTGTTGGTCCCTCAAGTTTAGCCTCTCTTGGGTGCCTTTTCCCCATCACTTGGTCTCCCACCCAGAGCAGGGCACAGGGAGGGGAATCATTTGACATTGTAATGTAATGCAAATTGATTGGATTTGCTGTTGCTGTCAGGTCAAGGCAGAAAACTGGGCACCTTAGGGATATGATTCATCTCATCCTCGGTGTCTCAGATGCATCAGAGGAACCACATGTAGTGCAGGTGTTTGAAATAAAGGAGAAAATTCCCATCCAATGTGTCCATTTGCATGTGAGTAGTGGTGTGGTAGGAAATAGAAGTGGTAATTTAAATGCTGCAGCTCATTTCTGAGTGAGTGGAGAGTGATGTACTGTAAGAGAGACACTCACCTGGGGCTCAATAAACCATGAGTTATATCTGTATCCATGTCCAGGCTTGTAGATATAAGCAGAGTACACTGGAATTCTGCGAGTTTTGTCATACAGGGTGGCAAAGTGATATTTGTTACTTAAGCGCTGGCAGATCCTGGCTGCATTTGTTGGACGCAGGGTGTCACTTGGGGGGGTCTTCTCATAGAAAAACTGAGCACATGCAGTTGTAAAGGATGTCACCACCTCGCTGTGTCCCAGGCAGAGGCAGCTCGCCAACACCTGCAGCAGCAGCAGCCCCAGCATGGTGGGAGGATTTCAGTGAAGGGCTCTTGCTCCCCTGCAAGGCAAATGCAGAGGGACACTCAGCTTGGACACAGCTGGGCATGGCCTGGAGGCTTTTTGTGCAGAAGCAGAGAGCTGGCAGAGGGGGGATTATGAGGGAGCAGGAAAGGAGTAATTTCTGTCCTCCAGGATGCTGGGAAGGATGAATTAGGAAAACCTTACAAATATGATTGCTTAGCAAAAGATTTTGAAACCATAAGCAAAATAGAAATGATAGCAGTTTTCCACTATGGGGCTGAGAGCAACCATGTGACCGTTTAAAGCCTCTTTCCTTTGTTTAGGTAATGCCAAATGCCAAAAATACCAAAGAGCCAGAAGGCATCCAGTTCCAAGTATGGCAGGAAAGGTTTAGAGATAACGTTTATTGATAAGAAAGCAATAAAACATGGTAATATAGCAATTCCTATAGGTTGCATGCAAGTATTAGGAAATTATTATATGGTAGTAGAATGGTCAGTGGAAATTAAAATATTCAACATAGAAGAGGACTTATGATATTGTAAATGGGAAATTGCTCTTTTATTCTCTCTCTTTCTTATTCTCTATTACTCTGTCTCTCTTACTCTCTCTCATACTTCTCTCTCTGTCCTGCTCTGAGTTGTAGCTGGCAGTTCTTAGCAGGACCCTCTATACCCACATGCTAACAATAAAATACAAACTTCAAGACCAGAATACAGAGAGCTCCTGAGCTTCTCCTGACGACCATCCCCCTAAAATAACTTCCACACCAGGATATGGAAAATCCACGAGGGCAATAAGGGTGAAACCTGAACCAGGGTTTAGGTGCCCAGAGGAGGAGGCAGCAGTGAGAGAAGTCAGCCTGGGTGAGGAAGGAGCCAAAGGCACCACGACTGCAATCATCTATCACAGCAAAGTTCTCTTGCAACTGAGGCACAGCCCTGGCACAAGGTCACCTTTCCCCACCTCCCCCCTGCTCTGGGCACCTCCCCACAGCAGACACCTGCAGCTGGGCACGGACTCTGCTCAGCCCCCTGCAATGCTGAGCTGGGCTTTCATCTCATGGGGCATTGGGCAGGGCAAGAACAGCAGTGCTGCACTTCCTACATGTCTCTGGCCCCATCCAGCTTCTCACAGACACACAGCCCCTCCAGTCACACCCAATCCTGAACCCAAATGATGCACTTGGGGTCCTGCCTCTCAGCTGACATTGGGCAATGGCTGTCCTGCTGCTCACCTTGCATTTCCACGTTATCCAACCCCAGACTCTGAATTTACAGACACATGGAGAGAGAAAATGAAGGGCCAAGCAGATGGCAGCAGCAAGCACAGGGGATAACAGATAACACCTCTATCTTATCAGCACAATGGCTGCTGCAGTGCAAGCACTGAGGGGGGGCAGCTCTTCCTGTGTGTGCTTGGGAAACCTACTGATGCCCATCTTCAGCTTTGATGAGGGATTTTCCTGTATTTTCAAAGGCACCATTGAAGGAATTCCTTGGACAGCCAGTTGTTCCTATTTGTCTTTCTCAGTGCTGAGGTGATTCTCAGCAGTCATTAGGATCATTCCTTTATGAGAAAACTGCTGAAAGCTCCCTGGGATGCTGGCAACCAAGCCAGGGGCTTTGTGTCCTTTCAGAGGCAGCACAGGTTTGGGATAGCAGGGATGCTGCCATTTGCATGGCCAGACACTCAGTGCAGTGATTTATTATCATCAGCACTTGGAATAAGGCAGGTAGGACAGGCAGTTCAAAGGGTTCCTGGGAGAGAAAGCTGCCACAGCCCCTAAAGCACAAAGCTCATTGGTGACCAATGAGCTGGAAACTGAGAACATGTATCAAAGTTGGTGATTTCTTACAGTACTCTGCAGAGCACAGCCCTATTTGCCCCAAATCAAGCTGAGAAATATCTGAAAATTTCTTTAGGTTTACCCACATAATGAGATTAAAAAGATCTAATAACTAACTCAATAGACATAGAGGAAAATCCTACAGTAAATGGAACAGCGCAGGACTCTTCTCACAGCCCTAAAGTGGCAGAAAACTCTCAAATGCCTCTGCTGCAGTCTCAAACTGCCTGGGTTTATATGATCTCCTAGTAGACAGAGAAATTAGGTTTCCTGAACATAGTTTAGGGTGAATTTTCCCGGAATTCAGCCACATGTGTTTCTCTAGAGCCCACTTCAAAGGTTGTGGTTGAAGTCTTGGTGCTTATAAAAACCACCCCTCCTTCTTATTCAATAGTTTGATATCAATTTTCAGGTGAGCTGGCTTGAGTTTCCTTCTCAAATCCTTCCTACTCTCCTTGCCCTCCTGATTGACAGAGGATACTAAAGTGCCGTAGAATTCAGTGCATGCATAAGATCTGATTGCTCCTTGGAGCTCAGCAACTCAGGTCTAGGCTTTATCTAGATATATATTTATTGCAGAGCTCAGGGAAATGCTTTGAATATTGGAGAGAATGGGGAGGAAGGAGCAGGAGCTTACCTTGAAGCAGAGTCTCAGAAGAGGCAGATGAAGAGTTCCTTCAGTCTTCTCCCTGGAGTAAGGACAGTTTGAATCCTCAGCAGTGCCACTGCAATATATACCATGTCATAAAAATGCAATTTATACCCTTGTTATAAACAGGGAATTCCACAGAAAAGAGAAGTTTTCTATTTTTATTCAGGGAGTTTGTTCATACCCACCCTGAAATTTGTTGACATTTGTGTGCAAAATTCCTCAGAATTTCTCTGAAATTTACTGATTTTAAGCATAATATGTCAGGATGAGTTAAATATATACACAGTTCTGAATTTACCCTTTCTTATAAAGAGGGAATTCCACAGAAAAGAGAGGTTTTCTATTTTTATTTAGGGAACTTTCTTCATAGCCACCATGAAATAGGTTGACAGTTGTTTGTAATAGATTCCGTAGAATTTCTATGAAATTTGCTGACTTGCAGCATGGTATGTCAGCATCAGTTATCTGGGTCTGGTGACTTCCTTGATCATTTCATCAATCCCACCAGCTGCAGCTGCTGCTGCTCCAGCACCTCCATGTGTTTCTGTTCCCAACAGAACATCTCTGGTGACATGAGGTGGACTGGCCTGTCTCTGAGGACACTCAGACACTCACAGGCTGCTCTTGTGCAGCCTCACATAACATCATTCCTATGGCCAGGCAACAAATATTCTCTTGCCTGATGGCCATGGCTTTGTAACAGCTTCATCCCAGCAGCCTGGGAAGGAGAAGGCTCTGGGGATAGCTCAGAGCTCCTGCCAGGGCTTTAGGAGTCTACAGGAGAGCTGGAGACAGACTTTGGGCAAGGGCAGGCAGTTGAGAGATGTGCTGGGTTCAGAGTTAATTTTCTTGACAGTGGCAGGCATGGGGCTGTGTTTTTGGAGTTCTGCTGCACACAGAGTTGATAACACAGAGATATTTTTTGTTATTGCTGAGCAGATCTTTCACAGAACCAAGGCCTTTTCTGTTTTTTTTTCTGCCAGGCTGGCCATGAGGCTGGGGGGACTTGGATGTTGTGAGGAGACAGAGCCAGGACAGGTGACCCTGAGTGACCTGAGGGATCTTCCAGACCAGGTGGCATCATGCTGAGTATATAAAGTGAGGGGAAGAAGGAAGAAGGAGGGCACATTTGCAGTGGTGAGTTTTGTCTTCCCAGGTAACTGTCAGGTGGGATGGGGCCCTGCTCTCCTGGAGGTGGCTGAACACATTTCTGTCCATGAGAAATGGGCAAAGAATTCCTTGAATGTGCTTTGCTTGTGTGCACAGTTTTGCTTTTCCTGTTACACTGTCTTAATCTCCACCAACGAGTTTTCCATCATTTATCCTTCCAGTTGTCTCCCTGATCCTGGTGTCTGGGAAGTGATGGAGCAGCTGTGGGGGGTGTGGCTGCTTGCTGGGGAAAAACAAGATATTAGGAAAAGGAAAACGATGGGAAATTGACTGAATGTAGGTATAGATTAGTTATTAGGAGCATGTTTGGTACTGTGGTGGTTATGGTGGTGAAGTCCCAGCAGAGGCTGCCCACAGAAGCTGAGACTGCCCCATCCCTGGAAGTGGCTATGACCACATTGGCTGGGGTTTGGAGCAACCTGGGATAATGGAAATTGTCCCTGTCCGTGAGAGGACATAGAACTAGCTGGTCATTAAGATCCTTTCCAACCCAAAATGTTCTGTGACTCAATGATCATTCATTCACTCAAACTAAAGTGGACTCATTTCCTTCCATTTCAAAAAGTCCAGGAATAAGAGAATGATGAGGTGATGGTTGCAACCAGAACTATGCAGAAAAGTGTGTTAGACCTTAGTTTTTTAAAAAAAAAATGGATGAGTAATGTGTTCCTTTTGTCTCTGTTAACCTGGGACTGATATCTTAAACAAAGCAGGGTTTAGCCAGAATGAGGGAGGAGGCCAAGAAGAAGCAGATGTGGCAGAGCTGGGGCAAATTCCTCCTTTCTGATGAGGCCCAACTGACAAAACAAAGCAGGGCCCAACAGTGGTGACATCATTAGAAGGGGCCATAAAGCATCAGAGACCCCCAGAGTGTCCCCCAACTCCACAGTGCTGCATGACACAGGGTCAACCCTCCCAGGTTAATGTGGGGCAATCCCACATGAGCCTGAAGGCACAGAACCCTTTGAAATCTTTGTTGCACAGGCCCCCACCCCTAAATCATCAAGACTGAGGACATCAAGGTTGCAGATCTCATTGCTGGAGACATGGGGGTGTCTTGTATGAGCTGTTGGCACCCTGGCCCACTTTGTTCATGCCCATTCACAGGAGAATAACTGGTGACTGATATTGACATTTGTGTGGGTGTTATGGCATCCTCAGATTGCACTTGGACCCCCAATGAATTGCAAGGATGTTCCTGGCACTGTGACATCACTGGTGGCTGCTAGAAATTTCAGTGAGGAGCAACTTGTGGTTTATATAAGACATGAACTTGCAATTCTGCAATGCAGCAATTGAGTTTTATTGTAAGCTCTTGCACAATAAATGATGTGGCACCCAATGATCTTTTACAAGCACTGAATACATTTCCCCAAATCAATTTCCCATAAGGCTGCAGAAAAGCTTCAGAATCAGGGCAGAGAATGCAGGTATCCAGTGAGAGCATCACAGGAATTTAGCTTTGGCTGCTCTAAGCTTTCTATGTATCTGATGCCAAAGGCTGCCTGTCTGATACAACAGGTGCTGCTCTCAAGGTGCACTTTCAAAAGCAAGCAAACAAAAGCATGTCCCAGGATCACATAATCACTGAATTGTTGGGTTTTGCAGGGACTTGTCAAGATCTTCTAGTCCACACTCCAGGCTCAAGCAGGATGAGCTGGAGCAGGTTGTCCAGGATCATTGTTAGGGTTTGGGTATGTGCAGACATGGAGATGTCCAGACAAGGTGTCTGGGCAGCCTGAGGTGCCCTGGTGCCTTGGCCTTGCTAAGGAGGTGAGGGACAAGTCAGCTGCACACTGTCAGGGACAGCTAAGGAGGAGAGGACTCGTCCCTGAGAGCTCTCTCCTGAGATGGGCAGCAAAGCAAAGCAGCTGGAGGCTCTGCCCACGGCTTTGTGCCTTTGGGCAGGGCAGGAGGTGCCCTGAGGGACAGAGCTGGAAAGACACCAGAGAAGGAAGCAGCACAGAAGCTGCACAGGACATTTGTCCCCCTCTGCTCTGCTGTGCTGTGCTGAGAGCCCAGCTGCAGTGCTGCCTCCAGCTCTGGGGCCCAGAGCACAAGAAGGATACAAAGCTGTTGGAGTGGAGTCCAGTGCAGGCCATGAAGGTGCTCTGAGGGCTGGAGCACGTCTGCTCTGGAGAGAGGCTGAGAGAGCTGGGCATGTTCAGCCTGGAGAAGACTCCAGAGAGTGCAGTACCTACAGGATGTCTAAGAGGGCTGGAGAGGGTCTTTGGACAAGGGTATGGAGTGACAGCACAAGAGGGAATGGTTTCCCACTGATGGAGGGCAGGGTTAGATGGGATATTCTAAAGAAGTAAATTCCTGGGAGCAGACTGTGCTATGAGCAAAAGTTACCCTGAGCTGTTTTGACTGCCCCATCCCTGGAAGCATTGAAGGCCAGGCTGGGGAGGGCTTGGAACAACCTGTCCCTTGAAAACCAACCCATTCAGTGATTCTGTGGTTCTGTGACATGTGGGAAAATTTTCTGAGCCTTTTCCATGAAGGATGTGAGGCTTATTGCCGGGGACAGGCATTGTTGAATAGAGTAACAACTTTCCCCCCATAGAGCTCAGACAATTTCGTTTCCAGCCTCCCCAGGTTGAGATTCGTCACCTGGTTATTGCCTCTCTCGTTCTTAGCAATGGCCCCCCAAGCCCTAGTGGGATTTGTACCCACCAGGCAGCAGGCAGCTGACCAGATGTGGCTGGGTATATTAACCCTCCCATTGGAGATGTTGGTGTTCCCAGGTACAGCACCCGTGATGACATAGGTTTTATCACAGCCGTCAGTCTTGTTGCGCATTGTTGTGTCCTCGTACACACTCCAGGCACCCTGGTTGAGTGTGCTGTACTGGGGCACTATGTTGGTGAGGGTGAAGGTAGCCCACCTGCTGGTCTGCTCATAAAGGTGGCCACTGGGACACAAGTGACCACGGTCCACAGGCATCACGGCACTGCTGTAGTCATTCTCAACAGCCTGATTCTCGCCAATATTCGCTGAATGGATGGTCCACGGCTCAGCCATTTCTTTGCCATAACTTTTTTTGTCAATCAGCTTGGCAGGAGAAGAAGGAAAAAAGGTGTCAGTACTGAGGATGCATAAAATGAAACAGATTACCCTGGAGCAGATGTCTCTGATTGTCAAAACCACATTTTTTGTCATCTCAATGTATGAAAATGAATGAATCAGAGAGAAATCATAGACATGCCCATCCTGCATGAACACAAAAGCTTTATAGAGAAAGCAGCTCAGAATGTGACTGCTCTCATTTTGACTTGTGACGTTCGTCATCCAGCCTGAAGCCTGTGCTGGGAGCATGGGTGGATGCATGAGCCAAGGAGCATTTCCCACTCCTAGGATTGAAAGGTGACTTTGGTGAGACACCTTCCCTGCCAAATCTGCTTCCCTTTTCTCCTGTCTCCACAGCCCAAATCTGCCCAGGGCTCTCCCTGTATCCCCTCATGCCACACTGTGATTCTGTGATTCTGTGATTCTGTGATTCTGTGATTTTTTGTATGGTTGCTGCAGGTGTAGCCCAGTCCTGGAACACCAGAGGTTGCCTGCTCTAAGCCCATACCCAGTGAGATGTGAAAGGACATCAGTCCTGCAGCTGAGGTTTCCCTGGTAGTGCTGCAGTTTGTTCAAGGATGAACATTTTTGCTCAGGAAGCGAAAAGATCTCAGTGTAAATGGAGTCTGTGACAGCACTGCTAAGAATGTGTCTGAGAGCTGATCTGGGCCAGGGAACATTTTCTGCAACATCACTCAAAAGAAGTTACAAATGATCAGCCTCTGAGAGGAGCCTGTAATCCCAAAATAGAACTGGGGAAACCTTGGCAGTATTCCAAAAAGCCTTCTGGAGAAAGTTTACAAAATCAAAGATTTTCCACCTATCCTATGCCCAGGATCAAGGAAGAGATAAGGCCAGTGATGGGTATGGAGCATGCTGGCCTGGAGGCAAGTGGCCTGGTCCATGCAGGGCATTTGGATTGAGAGGATCTTTAAGGTTCCTTCCAACACAAACCACTCTAGGATTCTAGAAAGTTACAAAAGTTTTTATGCCTTGCTAATGTGGATAATGCAGTGGAGCAAGAGCAGATTCAGTGCTCCTGCTCACCTGAGTAACTTGTGACAAATTATTATTTTTTTTCCATAACTTCAACAGGTTATTCTTCATATGTAGGGAAGCATGTTTAGCCTTCCTCTGGAACTGGACATTATGATCTTCCACAATTTCACCCAAAATGCTGCCCCTACTCTGCCCATGCAAAAGTCCTGAATTTGCTGTTCTTCTATTCCTTAATTGGCCTGGCCTGTCTTCCTGGAGGTTTGAAGGACATTTGGGAGGGCTCTATAGCTTGGAGTCCTGTCTGTCTGCTGGATCCTTCTGGAGCAAGCCTGAGCCAAAGGTGCTCAGGGGTCACTGCCCATGCATGGAGATCACACCCTTCTGACTGCACTGACACTGATGCTCCTCACTTTTCACTGCCTCAAACATCACTCCAGAAATCCCTCCACACTTAAGCTGACCCTCTCACCTCCAGTGCCTTTTCCCCCAAGGCTTTGTCCCTGGGCCATCTCACCCCCTCCTGAGTTTCTCCTCACTTCTCTCCCACCCCTCACAAAGCCTGTTTGACTCTTCCCTGGGAGCAGATGAGCTCTGTCAGGGATGCAGAACAGTTCAGGGCAAAGTGGGGATCAGATGCCAGCAGGACTGTTGGTCCCTCAAGTTTAGCCTCTCTTGGGTGCCTTTTCCCCATCACTTGGTCTCCCACCCAGAGCAGGGCACAGGGAGGGGAATCATTTGACATTGTAATGTAATGCAAATTGATTGGATTTGCTGTTGCTGTCAGGTCAAGGCAGAAAACTGGGCACCTTAGGGATATGATTCATCTCATCCTCGGTGTCTCAGATGCATCAGAGGAACCACATGTAGTGCAGGTGTTTGAAATAAAAGGAGAAAATTCCCATCCAATGTGTCCATTTGCATGTGAGTAGTGGTGTGGTAGGAAATAGAAGTGGTAATTTAAATGCTGCAGCTCATTTCTGAGTGAGTGGAGAGTGATGTACTGTAAGAGAGACACTCACCTGGGGCTCAATAAACCATGAGTTATATCTGTATCCATGTCCAGGCTTGTAGATATAAGCAGAGTACACTGGAATTCTGCGAGTTTTGTCATACAGGGTGGCAAAGTGATATTTGTTACTTAAGCGCTGGCAGATCCTGGCTGCATTTGTTGGACGCAGGGTGTCACTTGGGGGGGTCTTCTCATAGAAAAACTGAGCACATGCAGTTGTAAAGGATGTCACCACCTCGCTGTGTCCCAGGCAGAGGCAGCTCGCCAACACCTGCAGCAGCAGCAGCCCCAGCATGGTGGGAGGATTTCAGTGAAGGGCTCTTGCTCCCCTGCAAGGCAAATGCAGAGGGACACTCAGCTTGGACACAGCTGGGCATGGCCTGGAGGGTTTTTGTGCAGAAGCAGAGAGCTGGCAGAGGGGGGGATTATGAGGGAGCAGGAAAGGAGTAATTTCTGTCCTCCAGGATGCTGGGAAGGATGAATTAGGAAAACCTTACAAATATGATTGCTTAGCAAAAGATTTTGAAACCATAAGCAAAATAGAAATGATAGCAGTTTTCCACTATGGGGCTGAGAGCAACCATGTGACCGTTTAAAGCCTCTTTCCTTTGTTTAGGTAATGCCAAATGCCAAAAATACCAAAGAGCCAGAAGGCATCCAGTTCCAAGTATGGCAGGAAAGGTTTAGAGATAACGTTTATTGATAAGAAAGCAATAAAACATGGTAATATAGCAATTCCTATAGGTTGCATGCAAGTATTAGGAAATTATTATATGGTAGTAGAATGGTCAGTGGAAATTAAAATATTCAACATAGAAGAGGACTTATGATATTGTAAATGGGAAATTGCTCTTTTATTCTCTCTCTTTCTTATTCTCTATTACTCTGTCTCTCTTACTCTCTCTCATACTTCTCTCTCTGTCCTGCTCTGAGTTGTAGCTGGCAGTTCTTAGCAGGACCCTCTATACCCACATGCTAACAATAAAATACAAACTTCAAGACCAGAATACAGAGAGCTCCTGAGCTTCTCCTGACGACCATCCCCCTAAAATAACTTCCACACCAGGATATGGAAAATCCACGAGGGCAATAAGGGTGAAACCTGAACCAGGGTTTAGGTGCCCAGAGGAGGAGGCAGCAGTGAGAGAAGTCAGCCTGGGTGAGGAAGGAGCCAAAGGCACCACGACTGCAATCATCTATCACAGCAAAGTTCTCTTGCAACTGAGGCACAGCCCTGGCACAAGGTCCCCTTTCCCCACCTCCCTCCTGCTCTGGGCACCTCCCCACAGCAGACACCTGCAGCTGGGCACGGACTCTGCTCAGCCCCCTGCAATGCTGAGCTGGGCTTTCATCTCATGGGGCATTGGGCAGGGCAAGAACAGCAGTGCTGCACTTCCTACATGTCTCTGGCCCCATCCAGCTTCTCACAGACACACAGCCCCTCCAGTCACACCCAATCCTGAACCCAAATGATGCACTTGGGGTCCTGCCTCTCAGCTGACATTGGGCAATGGCTGTCCTGCTGCTCACCTTGCATTTCCACGTTATCCAACCCCAGACTCTGAATTTACAGACACATGGAGAGAGAAAATGAAGGGCCCAAGCAGATGGCAGCAGCAAGCACAGGGGATAACAGATAACACCTCTATCTTATCAGCACAATGGCTGCTGCAGTGCAAGCACTGAGGGGGGGCAGCTCTTCCTGTGTGTGCTTGGGAAACCTACTGATGCCCATCTTCAGCTTTGATGAGGGATTTTCCTGTATTTTCAAAGGCACCATTGAAGGAATTCCTTGGACAGCCAGTTGTTCCTATTTGTCTTTCTCAGTGCTGAGGTGATTCTCAGCAGTCATTAGGATCATTCCTTTATGAGAAAACTGCTGAAAGCTCCCTGGGATGCTGGCAACCAAGCCAGGGGCTTTGTGTCCTTTCAGAGGCAGCACAGGTTTGGGATAGCAGGGATGCTGCCATTTGCATGGCCAGACACTCAGTGCAGTGATTTATTATCATCAGCACTTGGAATAAGGCAGGTAGGACAGGCAGTTCAAAGGGTTCCTGGGAGAGAAAGCTGCCACAGCCCCTAAAGCACAAAGCTCATTGGTGACCAATGAGCTGGAAACTGAGAACATGTATCAAAGTTGGTGATTTCTTACAGTACTCTGCAGAGCACAGCCCTATTTGCCCCAAATCAAGCTGAGAAATATCTGAAAATTTCTTTAGGTTTACCCACATAATGAGATTAAAAAGATCTAATAACTAACTCAATAGACATAGAGGAAAATCCTACAGTAAATGGAACAGCGCAGGACTCTTCTCACAGCCCTAAAGTGGCAGAAAACTCTCAAATGCCTCTGCTGCAGTCTCAAACTGCCTGGGTTTATATGATCTCCTAGTAGACAGAGAAATTAGGTTTCCTGAACATAGTTTAGGGTGAATTTTCCCGGAATTCAGCCACATGTGTTTCTCTAGAGCCCACTTCAAAGGTTGTGGTTGAAGTCTTGGTGCTTATAAAAACCACCCCTCCTTCTTATTCAATAGTTTGATATCAATTTTCAGGTGAGCTGGCTTGAGTTTCCTTCTCAAATCCTTCCTACTCTCCTTGCCCTCCTGATTGACAGAGGATACTAAAGTGCCGTAGAATTCAGTGCATGCATAAGATCTGATTGCTCCTTGGAGCTCAGCAACTCAGGTCTAGGCTTTATCTAGATATATATTTATTGCAGAGCTCAGGGAAATGCTTTGAATATTGGAGAGAATGGGGAGGAAGGAGCAGGAGCTTACCTTGAAGCAGAGTCTCAGAAGAGGCAGCTGAAGAGTTCCTTCAGTCTTCTCCCTGGAGTAAGGACAGTTTGAATCCTCAGCAGTGCCACTGCAATATATACCATGTCATAAAAATGCAATTTATACCCTTGTTATAAACAGGGAATTCCACAGAAAAGAGAAGTTTTCTATTTTTATTCAGGGAGTTTGTTCATACCCACCCTGAAATTTGTTGACATTTGTGTGCAAAATTCCTCAGAATTTCTCTGAAATTTACTGATTTTAAGCATAATATGTCAGGATGAGTTAAATATATACACAGTTCTGAATTTACCCTTTCTTATAAAGAGGGAATTCCACAGAAAAGAGAGGTTTTCTATTTTTATTTAGGGAACTTTCTTCATAGCCACCATGAAATAGGTTGACAGTTGTTTGTAATAGATTCCGTAGAATTTCTATGAAATTTGCTGACTTGCAGCATGGTATGTCAGCATCAGTTATCTGGGTCTGGTGACTTCCTTGATCATTTCATCAATCCCACCAGCTGCAGCTGCTGCTGCTCCAGCACCTCCATGTGTTTCTGTTCCCAACAGAACATCTCTGGTGACATGAGGTGGACTGGCCTGTCTCTGAGGACACTCAGACACTCACAGGCTGCTCTTGTGCAGCCTCACATAACATCATTCCTATGGCCAGGCAACAAATATTCTCTTGCCTGATGGCCATGGCTTTGTAACAGCTTCATCCCAGCAGCCTGGGAAGGAGAAGGCTCTGGGGATAGCTCAGAGCTCCTGCCAGGGCTTTAGGAGTCTACAGGAGAGCTGGAGACAGACTTTGGGCAAGGGCAGGCAGTTGAGAGATGTGCTGGGTTCAGAGTTAATTTTCTTGACAGTGGCAGGCATGGGGCTGTGTTTTTGGAGTTCTGCTGCACACAGAGTTGATAACACAGAGATATTTTTTGTTATTGCTGAGCAGATCTTTCACAGAACCAAGGCCTTTTCTGTTTTTTTTCTGCCAGGCTGGCCATGAGGCTGGGGGGACTTGGGATGTTGTGAGGAGACAGAGCCAGGACAGGTGACCCTGAGTGACCTGAGGGATCTTCCAGACCAGGTGGCATCATGCTGAGTATATAAAGTGAGGGGAAGAAGGAAGAAGGAGGGCACATTTGCAGTGGTGAGTTTTGTCTTCCCAGGTAACTGTCAGGTGGGATGGGGCCCTGCTCTCCTGGAGGTGGCTGAACACATTTCTGTCCATGAGAAATGGGCAAAGAATTCCTTGAATGTGCTTTGCTTGTGTGCACAGTTTTGCTTTTCCTGTTACACTGTCTTAATCTCCACCAACGAGTTTTCCATCTTTTATCCTTCCAGTTGTCTCCCTGATCCTGGTGTCTGGGAAGTGATGGAGCAGCTGTGGGGGGTGTGGCTGCTTGCTGGGGAAAAACAAGATATTAGGAAAAGGAAAACGATGGGAAATTGACTGAATGTAGGTATAGATTAGTTATTAGGAGCATGTTTGGTACTGTGGTGGTTATGGTGGTGAAGTCCCAGCAGAGGCTGCCCACAGAAGCTGAGGCTGCCCCATCCCTGGAAGTGGCTATGACCACATTGGCTGGGGTTTGGAGCAACCTGGGATAATGGAAATTGTCCCTGTCCGTGAGAGGACATAGAACTAGCTGGTCATTAAGATCCTTTCCAACCCAAAATGTTCTGTGACTCAATGATCATTCATTCACTCAAACTAAAGTGGACTCATTTCCTTCCATTTCAAAAAGTCCAGGAATAAGAGAATGATGAGGTGATGGTTGCAACCAGAACTATGCAGAAAAGTGTGTTAGACCTTAGTTTTTTTAAAAAAAAAATGGATGAGTAATGTGTTCCTTTTGTCTCTGTTAACCTGGGACTGATATCTTAAACAAAGCAGGGTTTAGCCAGAATGAGGGAGGAGGCCAAGAAGAAGCAGATGTGGCAGAGCTGGGGCAAATTCCTCCTTTCTGATGAGGCCCAACTGACATAACAAAGCAGGGCCCAACAGTGGTGACATCATTAGAAGGGGCCATAAAGCATCAGAGACCCCCAGAGTGTCCCCCAACTCCACAGTGCTGCATGACACAGGGTCAACCCTCCCAGGTTAATGTGGGGCAATCCCACATGAGCCTGAAGGCACAGAACCCTTTGAAATCTTTGTTGCACAGGCCCCCACCCCTAAATCATCAAGACTGAGGACATCAAGGTTGCAGATCTCATTGCTGGAGACATGGGGGTGTCTTGTATGAGCTGTTGGCACCCTGGCCCACTTTGTTCATGCCCATTCACAGGAGAATAACTGGTGACTGATATTGACATTTGTGTGGGTGTTATGGCATCCTCAGATTGCACTTGGACCCCCAATGAATTGCAAGGATGTTCCTGGCACTGTGACATCACTGGTGGCTGCTAGAAATTTCAGTGAGGAGCAACTTGTGGTTTATATAAGACATGAACTTGCAATTCTGCAATGCAGCAATTGAGTTTTATTGTAAGCTCTTGCACAATAAATGATGTGGCACCCAATGATCTTTTACAAGCACTGAATACATTTCCCCAAATCAATTTCCCATAAGGCTGCAGAAAAGCTTCAGAATCAGGGCAGAGAATGCAGGTATCCAGTGAGAGCATCACAGGAATTTAGCTTTGGCTGCTCTAAGCTTTCTATGTATCTGATGCCAAAGGCTGCCTGTCTGATACAACAGGTGCTGCTCTCAAGGTGCACTTTCAAAAGCAAGCAAACAAAAGCATGTCCCAGGATCACATAATCACTGAATTGTTGGGTTTTGCAGGGACTTGTCAAGATCTTCTAGTCCACACTCCAGGCTCAAGCAGGATGAGCTGGAGCAGGTTGTCCAGGATCATTGTTGGGCTTTGGGTATGTGCAGACATGGAGATGTCCAGACAAGGTGTCTGGGCAGCCTGAGGTGCCCTGGTGCCTTGGCCTTGCTAAGGAGGTGAGGGACAAGTCAGCTGCACACTGTCAGGGACAGCTAAGGAGGAGAGGACTCGTCCCTGAGAGCTCTCTCCTGAGATGGGCAGCAAAGCAAAGCAGCTGGAGGCTCTGCCCACGGCTTTGTGCCTTTGGGCAGAGCAGGAGGTGCCCTGAGGGACAGAGCTGGAAAGACACCAGAGAAGGAAGCAGCACAGAAGCTGCACAGGACATTTGTCCCCCTCTGCTCTGCTGTGCTGTGCTGAGAGCCCAGCTGCAGTGCTGCCTCCAGCTCTGGGGCCCAGAGCACAAGAAGGATACAAAGCTGTTGGAGTGGAGTCCAGTGCAGGCCATGAAGGTGCTCTGAGGGCTGGAGCACGTCTGCTCTGGAGAGAGGCTGAGAGAGCTGGGCATGTTCAGCCTGGAGAAGACTCCAGAGAGTGCAGTACCTACAGGATGTCTAAGAGGGCTGGAGAGGGTCTTTGGACAAGGGTATGGAGTGACAGCACAAGAGGGAATGGTTTCCCACTGATGGAGGGCAGGGTTAGATGGGATATTCTAAAGAAGTAAATTCCTGGGAGCAGACTGTGCTATGAGCAAAAGTTACCCTGAGCTGTTTTGACTGCCCCATCCCTGGAAGCATTGAAGGCCAGGCTGGGGAGGGCTTGGAACAACCTGTCCCTTGAAAACCAACCCATTCAGTGATTCTGTGGTTCTGTGACATGTGGGAAAATTTTCTGAGCCTTTTCCATGAAGGATGTGAGGCTTATTGCCGGGGACAGGCATTGTTGAATAGAGTAACAACTTTCCCCCCATAGAGCTCAGACAATTTCGTTTCCAGCCTCCCCAGGTTGAGATTCGTCACCTGGTTATTGCCTCTCTCGTTCTTAGCAATGGCCCCCCAAGCCCTAGTGGGATTTGTACCCACCAGGCAGCAGGCAGCTGACCAGATGTGGCTGGGTACATTAACCCTCCCATTGGAGATGTTGGTGTTCCCAGGTACAGCACCCGTGATGACATAGGTTTTATCACAGCCGTCAGTCTTGTTGCGCATTGTTGTGTCCTCGTACACACTCCAGGCACCCTGGTTGAGTGTGCTGTACTGGGGCACTATGTTGGTGAGGGTGAAGGTAGCCCACCTGCTGGTCTGCTCATAAAGGTGGCCACTGGGACACAAGTGACCACGGTCCACAGGCATCACGGCACTGCTGTAGTCATTCTCAACAGCCTGATTCTCGCCAATATTCGCTGAAGGGATGGTCCACGGCTCAGCCATTTCTTTGCCATAACTTTTTTTGTCAATCAGCTTGGCAGGAGAAGAAGGAAAAAAGGTGTCAGTACTGAGGATGCATAAAATGAAACAGATTACCCTGGAGCAGATGTCTCTGATTGTCAAAACCACATTTTTTGTCATCTCAATGTATGAAAATGAATGAATCAGAGAGAAATCATAGACATGCCCATCCTGCATGAACACAAAAGCTTTATAGAGAAAGCAGCTCAGAATGTGACTGCTCTCATTTTGACTTGTGACCTTTGTCATCCAGCCTGAAGCCTGTGCTGGGAGCATGGATGGATGCATGAGCCAAGGAGCATTTCCCACTCCTAGGATTGAAAGGTGACTTTGGTGAGACACCTTCCCTGCCAAATCTGCTTCCCTTTTCTCCTGTCTCCACAGCCCAAATCTGCCCAGGGCTCTCCCTGTATCCCCTCATGCCACACTGTGATTCTGTGATTCTGTGATTCTGTGATTCTGTGATTTTTTGTATGGTTGCTGCAGGTGTAGCCCAGTCCTGGAACACCAGAGGTTGCCTGCTCTAAGCCCATACCCAGTGAGATGTGAAAGGACATCAGTCCTGCAGCTGAGGTTTCCCTGGTAGTGCTGCAGTTTGTTCAAGGATGAACATTTTTGCTCAGGAAGCGAAAAGATCTCAGTGTAAATGGAGTCTGTGACAGCACTGCTAAGAATGTGTCTGAGAGCTGATCTGGGCCAGGGAACATTTTCTGCAACATCACTCAAAAGAAGTTACAAATGATCAGCCTCTGAGAGGAGCCTGTAATCCCAAAATAGAACTGGGGAAACCTTGGCAGTATTCCAAAAAGCCTTCTGGAGAAAGTTTACAAAATCAAAGATTTTCCACCTATCCTATGCCCAGGATCAAGGAAGAGATAAGGCCAGTGATGGGTATGGAGCATGCTGGCCTGGAGGCAAGTGGCCTGGTCCATGCAGGGCATTTGGATTGAGAGGATCTTTAAGGTTCCTTCCAACACAAACCACTCTAGGATTCTAGAAAGTTACAAAAGTTTTTATGCCTTGCTAATGTGGATAATGCAGTGGAGCAAGAGCAGATTCAGTGCTCCTGCTCACCTGAGTAACTTGTGACAAATTATTATTTTTTTTCCATAACTTCAACAGGTTATTCTTCATATGTAGGGAAGCATGTTTAGCCTTCCTCTGGAACTGGACATTATGATCTTCCACAATTTCACCCAAAATGCTGCCCCTACTCTGCCCATGCAAAAGTCCTGAATTTGCTGTTCTTCTATTCCTTAATTGGCCTGGCCTGTCTTCCTGGAGGTTTGAAGGACATTTGGGAGGGCTCTATAGCTTGGAGTCCTGTCTGTCTGCTGGATCCTTCTGGAGCAAGCCTGAGCCAAAGGTGCTCAGGGGTCACTGCCCATGCATGGAGATCACACCCTTCTGACTGCACTGACACTGATGCTCCTCACTTTTCACTGCCTCAAACATCACTCCAGAAATCCCTCCACACTTAAGCTGACCCTCTCACCTCCAGTGCCTTTTCCCCCAAGGCTTTGTCCCTGGATCATCTCACCCCCTCCTGAGTTTCTCCTCACTTCTCTCCCACCCCTCACAAAGCCTGTTTGACTCTTCCCTGGGAGCAGATGAGCTCTGTCAGGGATGCAGAACAGTTCAGGGCAAAGTGGGGATCAGATGCCAGCAGGACTGTTGGTCCCTCAAGTTTAGCCTCTCTTGGGTGCCTTTTCCCCATCACTTGGTCTCCCACCCAGAGCAGGGCACAGGGAGGGGAATCATTTGACATTGTAATGTAATGCAAATTGATTGGATTTGCTGTTGCTGTCAGGTCAAGGCAGAAAACTGGGCACCTTAGGGATATGATTCATCTCATCCTCGGTGTCTCAGATGCATCAGAGGAACCACATGTAGTGCAGGTGTTTGAAATAAAAGGAGAAAATTCCCATCCAATGTGTCCATTTGCATGTGAGTAGTGGTGTGGTAGGAAATAGAAGTGGTAATTTAAATGCTGCAGCTCATTTCTGAGTGAGTGGAGAGTGATGTACTGTAAGAGAGACACTCACCTGGGGCTCAATAAACCATGAGTTATATCTGTATCCATGTCCAGGCTTGTAGATATAAGCAGAGTACACTGGAATTCTGCGAGTTTTGTCATACAGGGTGGCAAAGTGATATTTGTTACTTAAGCGCTGGCAGATCCTGGCTGCATTTGTTGGACGCAGGGTGTCACTTGGGGGGGTCTTCTCATAGAAAAACTGAGCACATGCAGTTGTAAAGGATGTCACCACCTCGCTGTGTCCCAGGCAGAGGCAGCTCGCCAACACCTGCAGCAGCAGCAGCCCCAGCATGGTGGGAGGATTTCAGTGAAGGGCTCTTGCTCCCCTGCAAGGCAAATGCAGAGGGACACTCAGCTTGGACACAGCTGGGCATGGCCTGGAGGGTTTTTGTGCAGAAGCAGAGAGCTGGCAGAGGGGGGGATTATGAGGGAGCAGGAAAGGAGTAATTTCTGTCCTCCAGGATGCTGGGAAGGATGAATTAGGAAAACCTTACAAATATGATTGCTTAGCAAAAGATTTTGAAACCATAAGCAAAATAGAAATGATAGCAGTTTTCCACTATGGGGCTGAGAGCAACCATGTGACCGTTTAAAGCCTCTTTCCTTTGTTTAGGTAATGCCAAATGCCAAAAATACCAAAGAGCCAGAAGGCATCCAGTTCCAAGTATGGCAGGAAAGGTTTAGAGATAACGTTTATTGATAAGAAAGCAATAAAACATGGTAATATAGCAATTCCTATAGGTTGCATGCAAGTATTAGGAAATTATTATATGGTAGTAGAATGGTCAGTGGAAATTAAAATATTCAACATAGAAGAGGACTTATGGTATTGTAAATGGGAAATTGCTCTTTTATTCTCTCTCTTTCTTATTCTCTATTACTCTGTCTCTCTTACTCTCTCTCATACTTCTCTCTCTGTCCTGCTCTGAGTTGTAGCTGGCAGTTCTTAGCAGGACCCTCTATACCCACATGCTAACAATAAAATACAAACTTCAAGACCAGAATACAGAGAGCTCCTGAGCTTCTCCTGACGACCATCCCCCTAAAATAACTTCCACACCAGGATATGGAAAATCCACGAGGGCAATAAGGGTGAAACCTGAACCAGGGTTTAGGTGCCCAGAGGAGGAGGCAGCAGTGAGAGAAGTCAGCCTGGGTGAGGAAGGAGCCAAAGGCACCACGACTGCAATCATCTATCACAGCAAAGTTCTCTTGCAACTGAAGCACAGCCCTGGCACAAGGTCACCTTTCCCCACCTCCCTCCTGCTCTGGGCACCTCCCCACAGCAGACACCTGCAGCTGGGCACGGACTCTGCTCAGCCCCCTGCAATGCTGAGCTGGGCTTTCATCTCACGGGGCATTGGGCAGGGCAAGAACAGCAGTGCTGCACTTCCTACATGTCTCTGGCCCCATCCAGCTTCACACAGACACACAGCCCCTCCAGTCACACCCAATCCTGAACCCAAATGATGCACTTGGGGTCCCTGCCTCTCAGCTGACATTGGGCAATGGCTGTCCTGCTGCTCACCTTGCATTTCCACGTTATCCAACCCCAGACTCTGAATTTACAGACACATGGAGAGAGAAAATGAAGGGCCAAGCAGATGGCAGCAGCAAGCACAGGGGATAACAGATAACACCTCTATCTTATCAGCACAATGGCTGCTGCAGTGCAAGCACTGAGGGGGGGCAGCTCTTCCTGTGTGTGCTTGGGAAACCTACTGATGCCCATCTTCAGCTTTGATGAGGGATTTTCCTGTATTTTCAAAGGCACCATTGAAGGAATTCCTTGGACAGCCAGTTGTTCCTATTTGTCTTTCTCAGTGCTGAGGTGATTCTCAGCAGTCATTAGGATCATTCCTTTATGAGAAAACTGCTGAAAGCTCCCTGGGATGCTGGCAACCAAGCCAGGGGCTTTGTGTCCTTTCAGAGGCAGCACAGGTTTGGGATAGCAGGGATGCTGCCATTTGCATGGCCAGACACTCAGTGCAGTGATTTATTATCATCAGCACTTGGAATAAGGCAGGTAGGACAGGCAGTTCAAAGGGTTCCTGGGAGAGAAAGCTGCCACAGCCCCTAAAGCACAAAGCTCATTGGTGACCAATGAGCTGGAAACTGAGAACATGTAATCAAAGTTGGTGATTTCTTACAGTACTCTGCAGAGCACAGCCCGTATTTGCCCCAAATCAAGCTGAGAAATATCTGAAAATTTCTTTAGGTTTACCCACATAATGAGATTAAAAAGATCTAATAACTAACTCAATAGACATAGAGGAAAATCCTACAGTAAATGGAACAGCGCAGGACTCTTCTCACAGCCCTAAAGTGGCAGAAAACTCTCAAATGCCTCTGCTGCAGTCTCAAACTGCCTGGGTTTATATGATCTCCTAGTAGACAGAGAAATTAGGTTTCCTGAACATAGTTTAGGGTGAATTTTCCCGGAATTCAGCCACATGTGTTTCTCTAGAGCCCACTTCAAAGGTTGTGGTTGAAGTCTTGGTGCTTATAAAAACCACCCCTCCTTCTTATTCAAAAGTTTGATATCAATTTTCAGGTGAGCTGGCTTGAGTTTCCTTCTCAAATCCTTCCTACTCTCCTTGCCCTCCTGATTGACAGAGGATACTAAAGTGCTATAGAATTCAGTGCATGCATAAGATCTGATTGCTCCTTGGAGCTCAGCAACTCAGGTCTAGGTTTTATCTAGATATATATTTATTGCAAAGCTCAGGGAAAGCTTTTAATATTGGAGTGAATGGTAAGGAAGGAGCAGGAGCTTACCTTGAAACAGAGTCTCAGAATAGGCAGATGAAGAGTTCCTTCAGTCTTCTCCCTGGAGTAAGGACAGTTTGAATCCTCAGCACTGCCACTGCAATATATACCATGTCATAAAAATGCAATTTATACCCTTGTTATAAACAGGGAATTCCACAGAAAAGAGAAGTTTTCTATTTTTATTCAGGGAGTTTGTTCATACCCACCCTGAAATTTGTTGACATTTGTGTGCAAAATTCCTCAGAATTTCTCTGAAATTTACTGATTTTAAGCATAATATGTCAGGATGAGTTAAATATATACACAGTTCTGAATTTACCCTTTCTTATAAAGAGGGAATTCCACAGAAAAGAGAGGTTTTCTATTTTTATTTAGGGAACTTTCTTCATAGCCACCATGAAATAGGTTGACAGTTGTTTGTAATAGATTCCGTAGAATTTCTATGAAATTTGCTGACTTGCAGCATGGTATGTCAGCATCAGTTATCTGGGTCTGGTGACTTCCTTGATCATTTCATCAATCCCACCAGCTGCAGCTGCTGCTGCTCCAGCACCTCCATGTGTTTCTGTTCCCAACAGAACATCTCTGGTGACATGAGGTGGACTGGCCTGTCTCTGAGGACACTCAGACACTCACAGGCTGCTCTTGTGCAGCCTCACATAACATCATTCCTATGGCCAGGCAACAAATATTCTCTTGCCTGATGGCCATGGCTTTGTAACAGCTTCATCCCAGCAGCCTGGGAAGGAGAAGGCTCTGGGGATAGCTCAGAGCTCCTGCCAGGGCTTTAGGAGTCTACAGGAGAGCTGGAGACAGACTTTGGGCAAGGGCAGGCAGTTGAGAGATGTGCTGGGTTCAGAGTTAATTTTCTTGACAGTGGCAGGCATGGGGCTGTGTTTTTGGAGTTCTGCTGCACACAGAGTTGATAACACAGAGATATTTTTTGTTATTGCTGAGCAGATCTTTCACAGAACCAAGGCCTTTTCTGTTTTTTTTCTGCCAGGCTGGCCATGAGGCTGGGGGGACTTGGGATGTTGTGAGGAGACAGAGCCAGGACAGGTGACCCTGAGTGACCTGAGGGATCTTCCAGACCAGGTGACATCATGCTGAGTATATAAAGTGAGGGGAAGAAGGAAGAAGGAGGGCACATTTGCAGTGGTGAGTTTTGTCTTCCCAGGTAACTGTCAGGTGGGATGGGGCCCTGCTCTCCTGGAGGTGGCTGAACACATTTCTGTCCATGAGAAATGGGCAAAGAATTCCTTGAATGTGCTTTGCTTGTGTGCACAGTTTTGCTTTTCCTGTTACACTGTCTTAATCTCCACCAACGAGTTTTCCATCATTTATCCTTCCAGTTGTCTCCCTGATCCTGGTGTCTGGGAAGTGATGGAGCAGCTGTGGGGGGTGTGGCTGCTTGCTGGGGAAAAACAAGATATTAGGAAAAGGAAAACGATGGGAAATTGACTGAATGTAGGTATAGATTAGTTATTAGGAGCATGTTTGGTACTGTGGTGGTTATGGTGGTGAAGTCCCAGCAGAGGCTGCCCACAGAAGCTGAGCTGCCCCATCCCTGGAAGTGGCTATGACCACATTGGCTGGGGTTTGGAGCAACCTGGGATAATGGAAATTGTCCCTGTCCGTGAGAGGACATAGAACTAGCTGGTCATTAAGATCCTTTCCAACCCAAAATGTTCTGTGACTCAATGATCATTCATTCACTCAAACTAAAGTGGACTCATTTCCTTCCATTTCAAAAAGTCCAGGAATAAGAGAATGATGAGGTGATGGTTGCAACCAGAACTATGCAGAAGAGTGTGTTAGACCTTAGTTTTTTAAAAAAAAAATGGATGAGTAATGTGTTCCTTTTGTCTCTGTTAACCTGGGACTGATATCTTAAACAAAGAAGGGTTTAGCCAGAATGAGGGAGAAGGCCAAGAAGAAGCAGATGTGGCAGAGCTGGGGCAAATTCCTCCTTTCTGATGAGGCCCAACTGACATAACAAAGCAGGGCCCAACAGTGGTGACATCATTAGAAGGGGCCATAAAGCATCAGAGACCCCCAGAGTGTCCCCCAACTCCACAGTGCTGCATGACACAGGGTCAACCCTCCCAGGTTAATGTGGGGCAATCCCACATGAGCCTGAAGGCACAGAACCCTTTGAAATCTTTGTTGCACAGGCCCCCACCCCTAAATCATCAAGACTGAGGACATCAAGGTTGCAGATCTCATTGCTGGAGACATGGGGGTGTCTTGTATGAGCTGTTGGCACCCTGGCCCACTTTGTTCATGCCCATTCACAGGAGAATAACTGGTGACTGATATTGACATTTGTGTGGGTGTTATGGCATCCTCAGATTGCACTTGGACCCCCAATGAATTGCAAGGATGTTCCTGGCACTGTGACATCACTGGTGGCTGCTAGAAATTTCAGTGAGGAGCAACTTGTGGTTTATATAAGACATGAACTTGCAATTCTGCAATGCAGCAATTGAGTTTTATTGTAAGCTCTTGCACAATAAATGATGTGGCACCCAATGATCTTTTACAAGCACTGAATACATTTCCCCAAATCAATTTCCCATAAGGCTGCAGAAAAGCTTCAGAATCAGGGCAGAGAATGCAGGTATCCAGTGAGAGCATCACAGGAATTTAGCTTTGGCTGCTCTAAGCTTTCTATGTATCTGATGCCAAAGGCTGCCTGTCTGATACAACAGGTGCTGCTCTCAAGGTGCACTTTCAAAAGCAAGCAAACAAAAGCATGTCCCAGGATCACATAATCACTGAATTGTTGGGTTTTGCAGGGACTTGTCAAGATCTTCTAGTCCACACTCCAGGCTCAAGCAGGATGAGCTGGAGCAGGTTGTCCAGGGTCGTTGCTGGGATTTGGGTATGTGCAGACATGGAGATGTCCAGACAAGGTGTCTGGGCAGCCTGAGGTGCCCTGGTGCCTTGGCCTTGCTAAGGAGGTGAGGGACAAGTCAGCTGCACACTGTCAGGGACAGCTAAGGAGGAGAGGACTCGTCCCTGAGAGCTCTCTCCTGAGATGGGCAGCAAAGCAAAGCAGCTGGAGGCTCTGCCCACGGCTCTGTGCCTTTGGGCAGGGCAGGAGGTGCCCTGAGGGACAGAGCTGGAAAGACACCAGAGGAGGAAGCAGCACAGAAGCTGCTCAGGACATTTGTCCCCCTCTGCTGTGCTGTGCTGAGAGCCCAGCTGCAGTGCTGCCTCCAGCTCTGGGGCCCAGAGCACAAGAAGGATACAAAGCTGTTGGAGTGGAGTCCAGTGCAGGCCATGAAGGTGCTCTGAGGGCTGGAGCACGTCTGCTCTGGAGAGAGGCTGAGAGAGCTGGGCATGTTCAGCCTGGAGAAGACTCCAGAGAGTGCAGTACCTACAGGATGTCTAAGAGGGCTGGAGAGGGTCTTTGGACAAGGGTATGGAGTGACAGCACAAGAGGGAATGGTTTCCCACTGATGGAGGGCAGGGTTAGATGGGATATTCTAAAGAAGTAAATTCCTGGGAGCAGACTGTGCTATGAGCAAAAGTTACCCTGAGCTGTTTGACTGCCCCATCCCTGGAAGCATTGAAGGCCAGGCTGGGGAGGGCTTGGAACAACCTGTCCCTTGAAAACCAACCCATTCAGTGATTCTGTGGTTCTGTGACATGTGGGAAAATTTTCTGAGCCTTTTCCATGAAGGATGTGAGGCTTATTGCCGGGACAGGCATTGTTGAATAGAGTAACAACTTTCCCCCCATAGAGCTCAGACAATTTCGTTTCCAGCCTCCCCAGGTTGAGATTCGTCACCTGGTTTATGCCTCTCTCGTTCTTAGCAATGGCCCCCCAAGCCCTAGTGGGATTTGTACCCACCAGGCAGCAGGCAGCTGACCAGATGTGGCTGGGTACATTAACCTCCCATTGGAGATGTTGGTGTTCCCAGGTACAGCACCCGTGATGACATAGGTTTTATCACAGCCGTCAGTCTTGTTGCGCATTGTTGTGTCCTCGTACACACTCCAGGCACCCTGGTTGAGTGTGCTGTACTGGGGCACTATGTTGGTGAGGGTGAAGGTAGCCCACCTGCTGGTCTGCTCATAAGGTGGCCACTGGGACACAAGTGACCACGGTCCACAGGCATCACGGCACTGCTGTAGTCATTCTCAACAGCCTGATTCTCGCCAATATTCGCTGAATGGATGGTCCACGGCTCAGCCATTTCTTTGCCATAACTTTTTTTGTCAATCAGCTTGGCAGGAGAAGAAGGAAAAAAGGTGTCAGTACTGAGGATGCATAAAATGAAACAGATTACCCTGGAGCAGATGTCTCTGATTGTCAAAACCACATTTTTTGTCATCTCAATGTATGAAAATGAATGAATCAGAGAGAAATCATAGACATGCCCATCCTGCATGAACACAAAAGCTTTATAGAGAAAGCAGCTCAGAATGTGACTGCTCTCATTTTGACTTGTGACCTTTGTCATCCAGCCTGAAGCCTGTGCTGGGAGCATGGGTGGATGCATGAGGCAAGGAGCATTTCCCACTCCTAGGATTGAAAGGTGACTTTGGTGAGACACCTTCCCTGCCAAATCTGCTTCCCTTTTCTCCTGTCTCCACAGCCCAAATCTGCCCAGGGCTCTCCCTGTATCCCCTCATGCCACACTGTGATTCTGTGATTCTGTGATTCTGTGATTCTGTGATTTTTTGTATGGTTGCTGCAGGTGTAGCCCAGTCCTGGAACACCAGAGGTTGCCTGCTCTAAGCCCATACCCAGTGAGATGTGAAAGGACATCAGTTCTGCAGCTGAGGTTTCCCTGGTAGTGCTGCAGTTTGTTCAAGGATGAACATTTTTGCTCAGGAAGCGAAAAGATCTCAGTGTAAATGGAGTCTGTGACAGCACTGCTAAGAATGTGTCTGAGAGCTGATCTGGGCCAGGGAACATTTTCTGCAACATCACTCAAAAGAAGTTACAAATGATCAGCCTCTGAGAGGAGCCTGTAATCCCAAAATAGAACTGGGGAAACCTTGGCAGTATTCCAAAAAGCCTTCTGGAGAAAGTTTACAAAATCAAAGATTTTCCACCTATCCTATGCCCAGGATCAAGGAAGAGATAAGGCCAGTGATGGGTATGGAGCATGCTGGCCTGGAGGCAAGTGGCCTGGTCCATGCAGGGCATTTGGATTGAGAGGATCTTTAAGGTTCCTTCCAACACAAACCACTCTAGGATTCTAGAAAGTTACAAAAGTTTTTATGCCTTGCTAATGTGGATAATGCAGTGGAGCAAGAGCAGATTCAGTGCTCCTGCTCACCTGAGTAACTTGTGACAAATTATTATTTTTTTTCCATAACTTCAACAGGTTATTCTTCATATGTAGGGAAGCATGTTTAGCCTTCCTCTGGAACTGGACATTATGATCTTCCACAATTTCACCCAAAATGCTGCCCCTACTCTGCCCATGCAAAAGTCCTGAATTTGCTGTTCTTCTATTCCTTAATTGGCCTGGCCTGTCTTCCTGGAGGTTTGAAGGACATTTGGGAGGGCTCTATAGCTTGGAGTCCTGTCTGTCTGCTGGATCCTTCTGGAGCAAGCCTGAGCCAAAGGTGCTCAGGGGTCACTGCCCATGCATGGAGATCACACCCTTCTGACTGCACTGACACTGATGCTCTCACTTTTCACTGCCTCAAACATCACTCCAGAAATCCCTCCACACTTAAGCTGACCCTCTCACCTCCAGTGCCTTTTCCCCAAGGCTTTGTCCCTGGATCATCTCACCCCCTCCTGAGTTTCTCCTCACTTCTCTCCCACCCCTCACAAAGCCTGTTTGACTCTTCCCTGGGAGCAGATGAGCTCTGTCAGGGATGCAGAACAGCTCAGGGCAAAGTGGGGATCAGATGCCCAGCAGGACTGTTGGTCCCTCAAGTTTAGCCTCTCTTGGGTGCCTTTTCCCCATCACTTGGTCTCCCACCCAGAGCAGTGCACAGGGAGGGGAATCATTTGACATTGTAATGTAATGCAAATTGATTGGATTTGCTGTTGCTGTCAGGTCAAGGCAGAAAACTGGGCACCTTAGGGATATGATTCATCTCATCCTCGGTGTCTCAGATGCATCAGAGGAACCACATGTAGTGCAGGTGTTTGAAATAAAAGGAGAAAATTCCCATCCAATGTGTCCATTTGCATGTGAGTAGTGGTGTGGTAGGAAATAGAAGTGGTAATTTAAATGCTGCAGCTCATTTCTGAGTGAGTGGAGAGTGATGTACTGTAAGAGAGACACTCACCTGGGGCTCAATAAACCATGAGTTATATCTGTATCCATGTCCAGGCTTGTAGATATAAGCAGAGTACACTGGAATTCTGCGAGTTTTGTCATACAGGGTGGCAAAGTGATATTTGTTACTTAAGCGCTGGCAGATCCTGGCTGCATTTGTTGGACGCAGGGTGTCACTTGGGGGGGTCTTCTCATAGAAAAACTGAGCACATGCAGTTGTAAAGGATGTCACCACCTCGCTGTGTCCCAGGCAGAGGCAGCTCGCCAACACCTGCAGCAGCAGCAGCCCCAGCATGGTGGGAGGATTTCAGTGAAGGGCTCTTGCTCCCCTGCAAGGCAAATGCAGAGGGACACTCAGCTTGGACACAGCTGGGCATGGCCTGGAGGGTTTTTGTGCAGAAGCAGAGAGCTGGCAGAGGGGGGATTATGAGGGAGCAGGAAAGGAGTAATTTCTGTCCTCCAGGATGCTGGGAAGGATGAATTAGGAAAACCTTACAAATATGATTGCTTAGCAAAAGATTTTGAAACCATAAGCAAAATAGAAATGATAGCAGTTTTCCACTATGGGGCTGAGAGCAACCATGTGACCGTTTAAAGCCTCTTTCCTTTGTTTAGGTAATGCCAAATGCCAAAAATACCAAAGAGCCAGAAGGCATCCAGTTCCAAGTATGGCAGGAAAGGTTTAGAGATAACGTTTATTGATAAGAAAGCAATAAAACATGGTAATATAGCAATTCCTATAGGTTGCATGCAAGTATTAGGAAATTATTATATGGTAGTAGAATGGTCAGTGGAAATTAAAATATTCAACATAGAAGAGGACTTATGATATTGTAAATGGGAAATTGCTCTTTTATTCTCTCTCTTTCTTATTCTCTATTACTCTGTCTCTCTTACTCTCTCTCATACTTCTCTCTCTGTCCTGCTCTGAGTTGTAGCTGGCAGTTCTTAGCAGGACCCTCTATACCCACATGCTAACAATAAAATACAAACTTCAAGACCAGAATACAGAGAGCTCCTGAGCTTCTCCTGACGACCATCCCCCTAAAATAACTTCCACACCAGGATATGGAAAATCCACGAGGGCAATAAGGGTGAAACCTGAACCAGGGTTTAGGTGCCCAGAGGAGGAGGCAGCAGTGAGAGAAGTCAGCCTGGGTGAGGAAGGAGCCAAAGGCACCACGACTGCAATCATCTATCACAGCAAAGTTCTCTTGCAACTGAGGCACAGCCCTGGCACAAGGTCACCTTTCCCCACCTCCCTCCTGCTCTGGGCACCTCCCCACAGCAGACACCTGCAGCTGGGCACGGACTCTGCTCAGCCCCCTGCAATGCTGAGCTGGGCTTTCATCTCACGGGGCATTGGGCAGGGCAAGAACAGCAGTGCTGCACTTCCTACATGTCTCTGGCCCCATCCAGCTTCACACAGACACACAGCCCCTCCAGTCACACCCAATCCTGAACCCAAATGATGCACTTGGGGTCCTGCCTCTCAGCTGACATTGGGCAATGGCTGTCCTGCTGCTCACCTTGCATTTCCACGTTATCCAACCCCAGACTCTGAATTTACAGACACATGGAGAGAGAAAATGAAGGGCCAAGCAGATGGCAGCAGCAAGCACAGGGGATAACAGATAACACCTCTATCTTATCAGCACAATGGCTGCTGCAGTGCAAGCACTGAGGGGGGGCAGCTCTTCCTGTGTGTGCTTGGGAAACCTACTGATGCCCATCTTCAGCTTGATGATGGATTTTCCTGTATTTTCAAAGGCACCATTGAAGGAATTCCTTGGACAGCCAGTTGTTCCTATTTGTCTTTCTCAGTGCTGAGGTGATTCTCAGCAGTCATTAGGATCATTCCTTTATGAGAAAACTGCTGAAAGCTCCCTG
Source organism: Oenanthe melanoleuca (assembly GCF_029582105.1). Lineage (NCBI taxonomy): Eukaryota > Metazoa > Chordata > Aves > Passeriformes > Muscicapidae > Oenanthe > Oenanthe melanoleuca. The sequence continues at coordinate 66,548,301 of NC_079334.1, forward strand.
GGATGCTGGCAACCAAGCCAGGGGCTTTGTGTCCTTTCAGAGGCAGCACAGGTTTGGGATAGCAGGGATGCTGCCATTTGCATGGCCAGACACTCAGTGCAGTGATTTATTATCATCAGCATTTGGAATAAGGCAGGTAGGACAGGCAGTTCAAAGGGTTCCTGGGAGAGAAAGCTGCCACAGCCCCTAAAGCAAAGCTCATTGGTGACCAATGAGCTGGAAACTGAGAACATGTATCAAAGTTGGTGATTTCTTACAGTACTCTGCAGAGCACAGCCTATTTGCCCCAAATCAAGCTGAGAAATATCTGAAAATTTCTTTAGGTTTACCCACATAATGAGATTAAAAAGATCTAATAACTAACTCAATAGACATAGAGGAAAATCCTACAGTAAATGGAAAGCGCAGGACTCTTCTCACAGCCCTAAAGTGGCAGAAAACTCTCAAATGCCTCTGCTGCAGTCTCAAACTGCCTGGGTTTATATGATCTCCTAGTAGACAGAGAAATTAGGTTTCCTGAACATAGTTTAGGGTGAATTTTCCCGGAATTCAGCCACATGTGTTTCTCTAGAGCCCACTTCAAAGGTTGTGGTTGAAGTCTTGGTGCTTATAAAAACCACCCCTCCTTCTTATTCAATAGTTTGATATCAATTTTCAGGTGAGCTGGCTTGAGTTTCCTTCTCAAATCCTTCCTACTCTCCTTGCCCTCCTGATTGACAGAGGATACTAAAGTGCCGTAGAATTCAGTGCATGCATAAGATCTGATTGCTCCTTGGAGCTCAGCAACTCAGGTCTAGGCTTTATCTAGATATATATTTATTGCAGAGCTCAGGGAAAGCTTTGAATATTGGAGAGAATGGGGAGGAAGGAGCAGGAGCTTACCTTGAAGCAGAGTCTCAGAAGAGGCAGATGAAGAGTTCCTTCAGTCTTCTCCCTGGAGTAAGGACAGTTTGAATCCTCAGCAGTGCCACTGCAATATATACCATGTCATAAAAATGCAATTTATACCCTTGTTATAAACAGGGAATTCCACAGAAAAGAGAAGTTTTCTATTTTTATTCAGGGAGTTTGTTCATACCCACCCTGAAATTTGTTGACATTTGTGTGCAAAATTCCTCAGAATTTCTCTGAAATTTACTGATTTTAAGCATAATATGTCAGGATGAGTTAAATATATACACAGTTCTGAATTTACCCTTTCTTATAAAGAGGGAATTCCACAGAAAAGAGAGGTTTTCTATTTTTATTTAGGGAACTTTCTTCATAGCCACCATGAAATAGGTTGACAGTTGTTTGTAATAGATTCCGTAGAATTTCTATGAAATTTGCTGACTTGCAGCATGGTATGTCAGCATCAGTTATCTGGGTCTGGTGACTTCCTTGATCATTTCATCAATCCCACCAGCTGCAGCTGCTGCTGCTCCAGCACCTCCATGTGTTTCTGTTCCCAACAGAACATCTCTGGTGACATGAGGTGGACTGGCCTGTCTCTGAGGACACTCAGACACTCACAGGCTGCTCTTGTGCAGCCTCACATAACATCATTCCTATGGCCAGGCAACAAATATTCTCTTGCCTGATGGCCATGGCTTTGTAACAGCTTCATCCCAGCAGCCTGGGAAGGAGAAGGCTCTGGGGATAGCTCAGAGCTCCTGCCAGGGATTTAGGAGTCTACAGGAGAGCTGGAGACAGACTTTGGGCAAGGGCAGGCAGTTGAGAGATGTGCTGGGTTCAGAGTTAATTTTCTTGACAGTGGCAGGCATGGGGCTGTGTTTTTGGAGTTCTGCTGCACACAGAGTTGATAACACAGAGATATTTTTTGTTATTGCTGAGCAGATCTTTCACAGAACCAAGGCCTTTTCTGTTTTTTTCTGCCAGGCTGGCCATGAGGCTGGGGGGACTTGGGATGTTGTGAGGAGACAGAGCCAGGACAGGTGACCCTGAGTGACCTGAGGGATCTTCCAGACCAGGTGACATCATGCTGAGTATATAAAGTGAGGGGAAGAAGGAAGAAGGAGGGCACATTTGCAGTGGTGAGTTTTGTCTTCCCAGGTAACTGTCAGGTGGGATGGGGCCCTGCTCTCCTGGAGGTGGCTGAACACATTTCTGTCCATGAGAAATGGGCAAAGAATTCCTTGAATGTGCTTTGCTTGTGTGCACAGTTTTGCTTTTCCTGTTACACTGTCTTAATCTCCACCAACGAGTTTTCCATCATTTATCCTTCCAGTTGTCTCCCTGATCCTGGTGTCTGGGAAGTGATGGAGCAGCTGTGGGGGGTGTGGCTGCTTGCTGGGGAAAAACAAGATATTAGGAAAAGGAAAACGATGGGAAATTGACTGAATGTAGGTATAGATTAGTTATTAGGAGCATGTTTGGTACTGTGGTGGTTATGGTGGTGAAGTCCCAGCAGAGGCTGCCCACAGAAGCTGAGACTGCCCCATCCCTGGAAGTGGCTATGACCACATTGGCTGGGGTTTGGAGCAACCTGGGATAATGGAAATTGTCCCTGTCCGTGAGAGGACATAGAACTAGCTGGTCATTAAGATCCTTTCCAACCCAAAATGTTCTGTGACTCAATGATCATTCATTCACTCAAACTAAAGTGGACTCATTTCCTTCCATTTCAAAAAGTCCAGGAATAAGAGAATGATGAGGTGATGGTTGCAACCAGAACTATGCAGAAAAGTGTGTTAGACCTTAGTTTTTTTAAAAAAAAATGGATGAGTAATGTGTTCCTTTTGTCTCTGTTAACCTGGGACTGATATCTTAAACAAAGCAGGGTTTAGCCAGAATGAGGGAGGAGGCCAAGAAGAAGCAGATGTGGCAGAGCTGGGGCAAATTCCTCCTTTCTGATGAGGCCCAACTGACATAACAAAGCAGGGCCCAACAGTGGTGACATCATTAGAAGGGGCCATAAAGCATCAGAGACCCCCAGAGTGTCCCCCAACTCCACAGTGCTGCATGACACAGGGTCAACCCTCCCAGGTTAATGTGGGGCAATCCCACATGAGCCTGAAGGCACAGAACCCTTTGAAATCTTTGTTGCACAGGCCCCCACCCCTAAATCATCAAGACTGAGGACATCAAGGTTGCAGATCTCATTGCTGGAGACATGGGGGTGTCTTGTATGAGCTGTTGGCACCCTGGCCCACTTTGTTCATGCCCATTCACAGGAGAATAACTGGTGACTGATATTGACATTTGTGTGGGTGTTATGGCATCCTCAGATTGCACTTGGACCCCCAATGAATTGCAAGGATGTTCCTGGCACTGTGACATCACTGGTGGCTGCTAGAAATTTCAGTGAGGAGCAACTTGTGGTTTATATAAGACATGAACTTGCAATTCTGCAATGCAGCAATTGAGTTTTATTGTAAGCTCTTGCACAATAAATGATGTGGCACCCAATGATCTTTTACAAGCACTGAATACATTTCCCCAAATCAATTTCCCATAAGGCTGCAGAAAAGCTTCAGAATCAGGGCAGAGAATGCAGGTATCCAGTGAGAGCATCACAGGAATTTAGCTTTGGCTGCTCTAAGCTTTCTATGTATCTGATGCCAAAGGCTGCCTGTCTGATACAACAGGTGCTGCTCTCAAGGTGCACTTTCAAAAGCAAGCAAACAAAAGCATGTCCCAGGATCACATAATCACTGAATTGTTGGGTTTTGCAGGGACTTGTCAAGATCTTCTAGTCCACACTCCAGGCTCAAGCAGGATGAGCTGGAGCAGGTTGTCCAGGGTCGTTGCTGGGATTTGGGTATGTGCAGACATGGAGATGTCCAGACAAGGTGTCTGGGCAGCCTGAGGTGCCCTGGTGCCTTGGCCTTGCTAAGGAGGTGAGGGACAAGTCAGCTGCACACTGTCAGGGACAGCTAAGGAGGAGAGGACTCGTCCCTGAGAGCTCTCTCCTGAGATGGGCAGCAAAGCAAAGCAGCTGGAGGCTCTGCCCACGGCTCTGTGCCTTTGGGCAGGGCAGGAGGTGCCCTGAGGGACAGAGCTGGAAAGACACCAGAGGAGGAAGCAGCACAGAAGCTGCTCAGGACATTTGTCCCCCTCTGCTGTGCTGTGCTGAGAGCCCAGCTGCAGTGCTGCCTCCAGCTCTGGGGCCCAGAGCACAAGAAGGATACAAAGCTGTTGGAGTGGAGTCCAGTGCAGGCCATGAAGGTGCTCTGAGGGCTGGAGCACGTCTGCTCTGGAGAGAGGCTGAGAGAGCTGGGCATGTTCAGCCTGGAGAAGACTCCAGAGAGTGCAGTACCTACAGGATGTCTAAGAGGGCTGGAGAGGGTCTTTGGACAAGGGTATGGAGTGACAGCACAAGAGGGAATGGTTTCCCACTGATGGAGGGCAGGGTTAGATGGGATATTCTAAAGAAGTAAATTCCTGGGAGCAGACTGTGCTATGAGCAAAAGTTACCCAGAGCTGTTTTGACTGCCCCATCCCTGGAAGCATTGAAGGCCAGGCTGGGGAGGGCTTGGAACAACCTGTCCCTTGAAAACCAACCCATTCAGTGATTCTGTGGTTCTGTGACATGTGGGAAAATTTTCTGAGCCTTTTCCATGAAGGATGTGAGGCTTATTGCCGGGGACAGGCATTGTTGAACAGAGTAACAACTTTCCCCCCATAGAGCTCAGACAATTTCGTTTCCAGCCTCCCCAGGTTGAGATTCGTCACCTGGTTATTGCCTCTCTCGTTCTTAGCAATGGCCCCCCAAGCCCTAGTGGGATTTGTACCCACCAGGCAGCAGGCAGCTGACCAGATGTGGCTGGGTACATTAACCCTCCCATTGGAGATGTTGGTGTTCCCAGGTACAGCACCCGTGATGACATAGGTTTTATCACAGCCGTCAGTCTTGTTGCGCATTGTTGTGTCCTCGTACACACTCCAGGCACCCTGGTTGAGTGTGCTGTACTGGGGCACTATGTTGGTGAGGGTGAAGGTAGCCCACCTGCTGGTCTGCTCATAAAGGTGGCCACTGGGACACAAGTGACCACGGTCCACAGGCATCACGGCACTGCTGTAGTCATTCTCAACAGCCTGATTCTCGCCAATATTCGCTGAATGGATGGTCCACGGCTCAGCCATTTCTTTGCCATAACTTTTTTTGTCAATCAGCTTGGCAGGAGAAGAAGGAAAAAAGGTGTCAGTACTGAGGATGCATAAAATGAAACAGATTACCCTGGAGCAGATGTCTCTGATTGTCAAAACCACATTTTTTGTCATCTCAATGTATGAAAATGAATGAATCAGAGAGAAATCATAGACATGCCCATCCTGCATGAACACAAAAGCTTTATAGAGAAAGCAGCTCAGAATGTGACTGCTCTCATTTTGACTTGTGACCTTTGTCATCCAGCCTGAAGCCTGTGCTGGGAGCATGGGTGGATGCATGAGGCAAGGAGCATTTCCCACTCCTAGGATTGAAAGGTGACTTTGGTGAGACACCTTCCCTGCCAAATCTGCTTCCCTTTTCTCCTGTCTCCACAGCCCAAATCTGCCCAGGGCTCTCCCTGTATCCCCTCATGCCACACTGTGATTCTGTGATTCTGTGATTCTGTGATTCTGTGATTTTTTGTATGGTTGCTGCAGGTGTAGCCCAGTCCTGGAACACCAGAGGTTGCCTGCTCTAAGCCCATACCCAGTGAGATGTGAAAGGACATCAGTTCTGCAGCTGAGGTTTCCCTGGTAGTGCTGCAGTTTGTTCAAGGATGAACATTTTTGCTCAGGAAGCGAAAAGATCTCAGTGTAAATGGAGTCTGTGACAGCACTGCTAAGAATGTGTCTGAGAGCTGATCTGGGCCAGGGAACATTTTCTGCAACATCACTCAAAAGAAGTTACAAATGATCAGCCTCTGAGAGGAGCCTGTAATCCCAAAATAGAACTGGGGAAACCTTGGCAGTATTCCAAAAAGCCTTCTGGAGAAAGTTTACAAAATCAAAGATTTTCCACCTATCCTATGCCCAGGATCAAGGAAGAGATAAGGCCAGTGATGGGTATGGAGCATGCTGGCCTGGAGGCAAGTGGCCTGGTCCATGCAGGGCATTTGGATTGAGAGGATCTTTAAGGTTCCTTCCAACACAAACCACTCTAGGATTCTAGAAAGTTACAAAAGTTTTTATGCCTTGCTAATGTGGATAATGCAGTGGAGCAAGAGCAGATTCAGTGCTCCTGCTCACCTGAGTAACTTGTGACAAATTATTATTTTTTTTCCATAACTTCAACAGGTTATTCTTCATATGTAGGGAAGCATGTTTAGCCTTCCTCTGGAACTGGACATTATGATCTTCCACAATTTCACCCAAAATGCTGCCCCTACTCTGCCCATGCAAAAGTCCTGAATTTGCTGTTCTTCTATTCCTTAATTGGCCTGGCCTGTCTTCCTGGAGGTTTGAAGGACATTTGGGAGGGCTCTATAGCTTGGAGTCCTGTCTGTCTGCTGGATCCTTCTGGAGCAAGCCTGAGCCAAAGGTGCTCAGGGGTCACTGCCCATGCATGGAGATCACACCCTTCTGACTGCACTGACACTGATGCTCTCACTTTTCACTGCCTCAAACATCACTCCAGAAATCCCTCCACACTTAAGCTGACCCTCTCATCTCCAGTGCCTTTTCCCCCAAGGCTTTGTCCCTGGGCCATCTCACCCCCTCCTGAGTTTCTCCTCACTTCTCTCCCACCCCTCACAAAGCCTGTTTGACTCTTCCCTGGGAGCAGATGAGCTCTGTCAGGGATGCAGAACAGCTCAGGGCAAAGTGGGGATCAGATCCCAGCAGGACTGTTGGTCCCTCAAGTTTAGCCTCTCTTGGGTGCCTTTTCCCCATCACTTGGTCTCCCACCCAGAGCAGGGCACAGGGAGGGGAATCATTTGACATTGTAATGTAATGCAAATTGATTGGATTTGCTGTTGCTGTCAGGTCAAGGCAGAAAACTGGGCACCTTAGGGATATGATTCATCTCATCCTCGGTGTCTCAGATGCATCAGAGGAACCACATGTAGTGCAGGTGTTTGAAATAAAAGGAGAAAATTCCCATCCAATGTGTCCATTTGCATGTGAGTAGTGGTGTGGTAGGAAATAGAAGTGGTAATTTAAATGCTGCAGCTCATTTCTGAGTGAGTGGAGAGTGATGTACTGTAAGAGAGACACTCACCTGGGGCTCAATAAACCATGAGTTATATCTGTATCCATGTCCAGGCTTGTAGATATAAGCAGAGTACACTGGAATTCTGCGAGTTTTGTCATACAGGGTGGCAAAGTGATATTTGTTACTTAAGCGCTGGCAGATCCTGGCTGCATTTGTTGGACGCAGGGTGTCACTTGGGGGGGTCTTCTCATAGAAAAACTGAGCACATGCAGTTGTAAAGGATGTCACCACCTCGCTGTGTCCCAGGCAGAGGCAGCTCGCCAACACCTGCAGCAGCAGCAGCCCCAGCATGGTGGGAGGATTTCAGTGAAGGGCTCTTGCTCCCCTGCAAGGCAAATGCAGAGGGACACTCAGCTTGGACACAGCTGGGCATGGCCTGGAGGGTTTTTGTGCAGAAGCAGAGAGCTGGCAGAGGAGGGGATTATGAGGGAGCAGGAAAGGAGTAATTTCTGTCCTCCAGGATGCTGGGAAGGATGAATTAGGAAAACCTTACAAATATGATTGCTTAGAGAAAGATTTTGTAACCATAAGCAAAATAGAAATGATAGCAGTTTTCCACTATGGGGCTGAGAGCAACCATGTGACCGTTTAAAGCCTCTTTCCTTTGTTTAGGTAATGCCAAATGCCAAAAATACCAAAGAGCCAGAAGGCATCCAGTTCCAAGTATGGCAGGAAAGGTTTAGAGATAACGTTTATTGATAAGAAAGCAATAAAACATGGTAATATAGCAATTCCTATAGGTTGCATGCAAGTATTAGGAAATTATTATATGGTAGTAGAATGGTCAGTGGAAATTAAAATATTCAACATAGAAGAGGACTTATGGTATTGTAAATGGGAAATTGCTCTTTTATTCTCTCTCTTTCTTATTCTCTATTACTCTGTCTCTCTTCCTCTCTCTCATACTTCTCTCTCTGTCCTGCTCTGAGTTGTAGCTGGCAGTTCTTAGCAGGACCCTCTATACCCACATGCTAACAATAAAATACAAACTTCAAGACCAGAATACAGAGAGCTCCTGAGCTTCTCCTGACGACCATCCCCCTAAAATAACTTCCACACCAGGATATGGAAAATCCACGAGGGCAATAAGGGTGAAACCTGAACCAGGGTTTAGGTGCCCAGAGGAGGAGGCAGCAGTGAGAGAAGTCAGCCTGGGTGAGGAAGGAGCCAAAGGCACCACGACTGCAATCATCTATCACAGCAAAGTTATCTTGCAACTGAAGCACAGCCCTGGCACAAGGTCACCTTTCCCCACCTCCCTCCTGCTCTGGGCACCTCCCCACAGCAGACACCTGCAGCTGGGCACGGACTCTGCTCAGCCCCCTGCAATGCTGAGCTGGGCTTTCATCTCATGGGGCATTGGGCAGGGCAAGAACAGCAGTGCTGCACTTCCTACATGTCTCTGGCCCCATCCAGCTTCTCACAGACACACAGCCCCTCCAGTCACACCCAATCCTGAACCCAAATGATGCACTTGGGGTCCTGCCTCTCAGCTGACATTGGGCAATGGCTGTCCTGCTGCTCACCTTGCATTTCCACGTTATCCAACCCCAGACTCTGAACTTACAGACACATGGAGAGAGAAAATGAAGGGCCAAGCAGATGGCAGCAGCAAGCACAGGGGATAACACCTCTATCTTATCAGCACAATGGCTGCTGCAGTGCAAGCACTGAGGGGGGGCAGCTCTTCCTGTGTGTGCTTGGGAAACCTGCTGATGCCCATCTTCAGCTTTGATGATGGATTTTCCTGTATTTTCAAAGGCACCATTGAAGGAATTCCTTGGACAGCCAGTTGTTCCTATTTGTCTTTCTCAGTGCTGAGGTGATTCTCAGCAGTCATTAGGATCATTCCTTTATGAGAAAACTGCTGAAAACTCCCTGGGATGCTGGCAACCAAGCCAGGGGCTTTGTGTCCTTTCAGAGGCAGCACAGGTTTGGGATAGCAGGGATGCTGCCATTTGCATGGCCAGACACTCAGTGCAGTGATTTATTATCATCAGCATTTGGAATAAGGCAGGTAGGACAGGCAGTTCAAAGGGTTCCTGGGAGAGAAAGCTGCCACAGCCCCTAAAGCACAAAGCTCATTGGTGACCAATGAGCTGGAAACTGAGAACATGTATCAAAGTTGGTGATTTCTTACAGTACTCTGCAGAGCACAGCCCTATTTGCCCCAAATCAAGCTGAGAAATATCTGAAAATTTCTTTAGGTTTACCCACATAATGAGATTAAAAAGATCTAATAACTAACTCAATAGACATAGAGGAAAATCCTACAGTAAATGGAAAAGCGCAGGACTCTTCTCACAGCCCTAAAGTGGCAGAAAACTCTCAAATGCCTCTGCTGCAGTCTCAAACTGCCTGGGTTTATATGATCTCCTAGTAGACAGAGAAATTAGGTTTCCTGAACATAGTTTAGGGTGAATTTTCCCGGAATTCAGCCACATGTGTTTCTCTAGAGCCCACTTCAAAGGTTGTGGTTGAAGTCTTGGTGCTTATAAAAACCACCCCTCCTTCTTATTCAAAAGTTTGATATCAATTTTCAGGTGAGCTGGCTTGAGTTTCCTTTCAAATCCTTCCTACTCTCCTTGCCCTCCTGATTGACAGAGGATACTAAAGTGCTATAGAATTCAGTGCATGCATAAGATCTGATTGCTCCTTGGAGCTCAGCAACTCAGGTCTAGGCTTTATCTAGATATATATTTATTGCAAAGCTCAGGGAAAGCTTTTAATATTGGAGTGAATGGTAAGGAAGGAGCAGGAGCTTACCTTGAAACAGAGTCTCAGAATAGGCAGATGAAGAGTTCCTTCAGTCTTCTCCCTGGAGTAAGGACAGTTTGAATCCTCAGCAGTGCCACTGCAATATATACCATGTCATAAAAATGCAATTTATACCCTTGTTATAAACAGGGAATTCCACAGAAAAGAGAAGTTTTCTATTTTTATTCAGGGAGTTTGTTCATACCCACCCTGAAATTTGTTGACATTTGTGTGCAAAATTCCTCAGAATTTCTCTGAAATTTACTGATTTTAAGCATAATATGTCAGGATGAGTTAAATATATACACAGTTCTGAATTTACCCTTTCTTATAAAGAGGGAATTCCACAGAAAAGAGAGGTTTTCTATTTTTATTTAGGGAACTTTCTTCATAGCCACCATGAAATAGGTTGACAGTTGTTTGTAATAGATTCCGTAGAATTTCTATGAAATTTGCTGACTTGCAGCATGGTATGTCAGCATCAGTTATCTGGGTCTGGTGACTTCCTTGATCATTTCATCAATCCCACCAGCTGCAGCTGCTGCTGCTCCAGCACCTCCATGTGTTTCTGTTCCCAACAGAACATCTCTGGTGACATGAGGTGGACTGGCCTGTCTCTGAGGACACTCAGACACTCACAGGCTGCTCTTGTGCAGCCTCACATAACATCATTCCTATGGCCAGGCAACAAATATTCTCTTGCCTGATGGCCATGGCTTTGTAACAGCTTCATCCCAGCAGCCTGGGAAGGAGAAGGCTCTGGGGATAGCTCAGAGCTCCTGCCAGGGATTTAGGAGTCTACAGGAGAGCTGGAGACAGACTTTGGGCAAGGGCAGGCAGTTGAGAGATGTGCTGGGTTCAGAGTTAATTTTCTTGACAGTGGCAGGCATGGGGCTGTGTTTTTGGAGTTCTGCTGCACACAGAGTTGATAACACAGAGATATTTTTTGTTATTGCTGAGCAGATCTTTCACAGAGCCAAGGCCTTTTCTGTTTTTTTTCTGCCAGGCTGGCCATGAGGCTGGGGGGACTTGGGATGTTGTGAGGAGACAGAGCCAGGACAGGTGACCCTGAGTGACCTGAGGGATCTTCCAGACCAGGTGACATCATGCTGAGTATATAAAGTGAGGGGAAGAAGGAAGAAGGAGGGCACATTTGCAGTGGTGGGTTTTGTCTTCCCAGGTAACTGTCAGGTGGGATGGGGCCCTGCTCTCCTGGAGGTGGCTGAACATATTTCTGTCCATGAGAAATGGGCAAAGAATTCCTTGAATGTGCTTTGCTTGTGTGCACAGTTTTGCTTTTCCTGTTACACTGTCTTAATCTCCACCAACGAGTTTTCCATCTTTTATCCTTCCAGTTGTCTCCCTGATCCCGGTGTCTGGGAAGTGATGGAGCAGCTGTGGGGGGTGTGGCTGCTGGCTGGGGCAAAACAAGATATTAGGAAAAGGAAAACGATGGGAAATTGACTGAATGTAGGTATAGATTAGTTATTAGGAGCATGTTTGGTACTGTGGTGGTTATGGTGGTGAAGTCCCAGCAGAGGCTGCCCACAGAAGCTGAGGCTGCCCCATCCCTGGAAGTGGCTATGACCACATTGGCTGGGGTTTGGGGCAACCTGGGATAATGGAAATTGTCCCTGTCCGTGAGAGGACATAGAACTAGCTGGTCATTAAGATCCTTTCCAACCCAAAATGTTCTATGACTCAATGATCATTCATTCACTCAAACTAAAGTGGACTCATTTCCTTCCATTTCAAAAAGTCCAGGAATAAGAGAATGATGAGGTGATGGTTGCAACCAGAACTATGCAGAAAAGTGTGTTAGACCTTAGTTTTTTTTAAAAAAAATGGATGAGTAATGTGTTCCTTTTGTCTCTGTTAACCTGGGACTGATATCTTAAACAAAGCAGGGTTTAGCCAGAATGAGGGAGGAGGCCAAGAAGAAGCAGATGTGGCAGAGCTGGGGCAAATTCCTCCTTTCTGATGAGGCCCAACTGACATAACAAAGCAGGGCCAAACAGTGGTGACATCATTAGAAGGGGCCATAAAGCATCAGAGACCCCCAGAGTGTCCCCAACTCCACAGTGCTGCATGACACAGGGTCAACCCTCCCAGGTTAATGTGGGGCAATCCCACATGAGTCTGAAGGCACAGAACCCTTTGAAATCTTTGTTGCACAGGCCCCCACCCCTAAATCATCAAGACTGAGGACATCAAGGTTGCAGATCTCATTGCTGGAGACATGGGGGTGTCTTGTATGAGCTGTTGGCACCCTGGCCCACTTTGTTCATGCCCATTCACAGGAGAATAACTGGTGACTGATATTGACATTTGTGTGGGTGTTATGGCATCCTCAGATTGCACTTGGACCCCCAATGAATTGCAAGGATGTTCCTGGCACTGTGACATCACTGGTGGCTGCTGGAAATTTCAGTGAGGAGCAACTTGTGGTTTATATAAGACATGAACTTGCAATTCTGCAATGCAGCAATTGAGTTTTATTGTAAGCTCTTGCACAATAAATGATGTGGCACCCAATGATCTTTTACAAGCACTGAATACATTTCCCCAAATCAATTTCCCATAAGGCTGCAGAAAAGCTTCAGAAGCAGAGCAGAGAATGCAGGTATCCAGTGAGAGCATCACAGGAATTTAGCTTTGGCTGCTCTAAGCTTTCTATGTATCTGATGCCAAAGGCTGCCTGTCTGATACAACAGGTGCTGCTCTCAAGGTGCACTTTCAAAAGCAAGCAAACAAAAGCATGTCCCAGGATCACATAATCACTGAATTGTTGGGTTTTGCAGGGATTTCTCAAGATCTTCTAAGTCCATGCTCCAGGCTCAAGCAGGATGAGCTGGAGCAGGTTGTCCAGGGTCGTTGCTGGGATTTGGGTATGTGCAGACATGGAGATGTCCAGACAAGGTGTCTGGGCAGCCTGAGGTGCCCTGGTGCCTTGGCCTTGCTAAGGAGGTGAGGGACAAGTCAGCTGCACACTGTCAGGGACAGCTAAGGAGGAGAGGACTCGTCCCTGAGAGCTCTCTCCTGAGATGGGCAGCAAAGCAAAGCAGCTGGAGGCTCTGCCCACGGCTTTGTGCCTTTGGGCAGGGCAGGAGGTGCCCTGAGGGACAGAGCTGGAAACACACAGAGAAGGAAGCAGCACAGAAGCTGCACAGGACATTTGTCCCCCTCTGCTGTGCTGTGCTGTGCTGTGCTGAGAGCCCAGCTGCAGTGCTGCCTCCAGCTCTGGGGCCCAGAGCACAAGAAGGATACAAAGCTGTTGGAGTGGAGTCCAGTGCAGGCCATGAAGGTGCTCTGAGGGCTGGAGCACGTCTGCTCTGGAGAGAGGCTGAGAGAGCTGGGCATGTTCAGCCTGGAGAAGACTCCAGAGAGTGCAGTACCTACAGGATGTCTAAGAGGGCTGGAGAGGGTCTTTGGACAAGGGTATGGAGTGACAGCACAAGAGGGAATGGTTTCCCACTGATGGAGGGCAGGGTTAGATGGGATATTCTAAAGAAGTAAATTCCTGGAAGCAGGCTGTGCTATGAGCAAAAGTTACCCTGAGCTGTTTTGACTGCCCCATCCCTGGAAGCATTGAAGGCCAGGCTGGGGAGGGCTTGGAACAAGCTGGGGTAGTGGAAGGTGTCCCTGCCCATGGCAGGCAGGTCAAAATCAGATGATCTTGGAGGCTTTAAGGACCCACCAAAACGAACCCATTCAGTGATTCTGTGACATGTGGGAAAATTTGCTGAGCCTTTTCCATCAAGGATGTGAGGCTTATTTCCGGACACAGGCATTGTTGAACAGAGTAACTGCTCCCTCATAGAGATTGGTCAACCTTTCCTCTAGTTCCCCTAGTTTGAGGACCTTCACCTTGTTCTTGTTTCTCTCATTCTCAGCTATGGCCCCCCAAGCCTTCGTGCCATTTTCCTTCTTCAGGCAACAGGCAGCTGACCAGATGTGGCTGGGTATATTAACCCTCCCACTGGGGACCTTGTTGTTCCCAGGTACAGCACCCGTGATGACATAGGTTTTATCACAGCCGTCAGTCTTGTTGCGCATTATTGTGTCCTCGTACTCTCTCCAGGCTCCTTGGTTGAGTGTGCTGTACTGGGGCACAATGTTGGTGAGGGTGAAAGTAGCCCACCTGCTGGCGTTGCCCCTTCGGTGGCCACTGGGACACAAGTGACCACGGTCCAGACCTGTGGCATCACTGTAGTCTCTGTCAATAGCCTGATTCTGGCCAATATCCTGTGAAGTGATGTGGTACTTCTCTCTGATGGACTCCTCAGTATCCATATAGCTGCTATAAGTTTCATTGATCAGCTTGACAGGAGAAGAAGAGAAAAAGGTGTCAGTACTGAGGATGCATAAAATGAAACAGATTAACCTGGAGAAGATGTCTCTGATTGGCAAAACACCGTTTTTTTGTCATCTCAGTGTAGAAAATGCATGAATCAGAGAGAAATCATAGACATTCCCCTCCTGCATAAACACAAATGCTTTATAGAGAAAGCAGCTCAGAATGTGACTACTCTCATTTTGACTTGTGACCTTTGTCATCCAGCCTGAAGCCTGTGCTGGGAGCATGGGTGGATGCATGAGAAAAGGAGCATTTCCCACTCCTAGGATTGAAAAATGACTTGGTGAGACACCTTCCCTGCCAAATCTGCTTCCCTTTCCTCCTGTCTCCACAGCCCAAATCATCCCAGGGCTCTCCCTGGATCCCCTCATGCCACACTGTGATTCTGTGATTTTATGTGTGATTGCTACAGGTGTAGCCCAGTCCTGGAACACCAGAGGTTGCCTCCTCTAAGCCCATACCCAGGGAGATGTGACAGGACATCAGTCCTGCAGCTGAGATTTCCTTGGGATGGCTGCAGTTTGTTCGGGATGAAAATTTTTGCTCAGGAAGCAAAAATATCTCAATTTAAATTGAAATCTGGTACAGCAGTGCTAAGAATGGGTCTGATCTGGGCCAGGGAGCATTTTTTGCAGCATCACTCAAAAGAATTTACAAATGATCAGCCTCTGAGAGGAGCCTGTAATCTCAAAAGAGAACTGGGGATACTTTGGCAGTATTCCAAATAGGCCTCTGGAGAAAATGAACAAAATCAAAGATTTTCCAGGTATCCTGTGTCCAGGATGTAGGAAGAAGATAAGGCCAGTGATGGGTTTGGAGCATGCTGGCCAGGTGGCAAGTGGCCTGGCCCATGCAGTGGGTTAGGATTGAGAGGATCTTTAAGGCTCCTTCCAACATAAACCACTCTAGGATTCTGCAAAATGACAGAAGTTTTTATGCCTTGCTAATGTGGAGGCTACAGTGATGCAGGAGCAGATTAATTGCTCATGTCCATGTGAGTAACAAATGCAAATGATTATATTTCCCATAACTTCAACAGGTTGTTGTACATCTATGGGGAAGCATATTTAGCCTTCCTCTGGAACTGGAAATTATGATCTTCCACATTTTAACCCAAAATTCTCCCCCAACTCTGCCCATGCAAAAGTCCAGAATTTGCTCTTCTACTGTTCTTTAATATAGCTGGCCTGTCTTCCTGGAAGTCTGAAGGATATTGGTGAGGGCTCTATAGCTTGGAGTTCATTCTGTCTGCTGGATCCTTCTGGAGCAAGCCTGAGCCAAAGGTGCTCAGGGGTCACTGCCCATGCATGGAGATCACACCCTTCTGACTGCACTGACACTGATGCTCCTCACTTTTCACTGCCTCAAACATCACTCCAGAAATCCCTCCACAGTTAAGCTGACCCTCTCATCTCCAGTGCCTTTTCCCCCAAGGCTTTGTCCCTGGGCCATCTCACCCCCTCCTGAGTTTCTCCTCACGTCTCTCCCACCCCTCACAAAGCCTGTTTGACTCTTCCCTGGGAGCAGATGAGCTCTGTCAGGGATGCAGAACAGCTCAGGGCAAAGTGGGGATCAGATGCCAGCAGGACTGTTGGTCCCTCAAGTTTAGCCTCTCTTGGGTGCCTTTTCCCCATCACTTGGTCTCCCACCCAGAGCAGGGAGACAGGGAGGGGAATCATTTGACTTTGTAATGTAATGCAAATTGATTGGATTTGCTGTTGCTGTCAGGTCAAGGCAGAAAACTGGGCACCTTTGGGATATGATTCATCTCATCCTCCTGCTGGTGTCTCAGATGCATCAGAGGAACCACGTGGTGCAGGTGTTTGAAGTTAAAGGAGGAAATTCCCATCCAATGTGTCCATTTGTATGTGTATAGTGGTGTGGTAGGAAATAGAAGTGGTAATTTAAATACTGTTCTTCATTTCTGAGTGAGTGGATGGTGATGCGCTACAAGAGAGACACTCACCTGGGGCTCAACAAACCATGAGTCGTATCTCTCTCCATTTCCACGCTGGTAGATGTAAGCAGAGTACACTGGAATTCTGCGAGTTTTGTTATACAAGGTGGCAAAGCGATACTGGTTATCATAGACCTGGCAGATCCTGGCTGCATTATGTAGATGCAAACTGTTAAAACTTGGGACAGTCTTCGCATAGAAAAAATCAGTACATTTAGTTTTAAATGTCTTCACCACCTCGCTGTGTCCCAGGCTGAGGCAGCTCGCCAACACCTGCAGCAGCAGCAGCCCCAGCATGGTGGGAGGATTTCAGTGAAGGGCTCTTGCTCCCCTGCAAGGCAAATGCAGAGGGACACTCAGCTTGGACACAGCTGGGCATGGCCTGGAGGCTTTTTGTGCAGAAGCAGAGAGCTGGCAGAGGAGGGGATTATGAGGGAGCAGGAAAGGAGTAATTTCTGTCCTCCTGGATATGGGAAATCCACGAGGGCAATAAGGGTGAAACCTAAACCAGGGTTTAGGTGCCCAGAGGAGGAGGCAGCAGTGAGAGAAGTCAGCCTGGGTGAGGAAGGAGCCAAAGGCACCACGACTGCAATCATCTATCGCAGCAAAGTTCTCTTGCAACTGAGGCACAGCCCTGGCACAAGGTCACCTTTCCCCACCTCCCCCCTGCTCTGGTCACCTCCCCACAGCAGACACCTGCAGCTGGGCACGGACTCTGCTCAGCCCCCTGCAATGCTGAGCTGGGCTTTCATCTCATGGGGCATTGGGCAGGGAAAGAACAGCAGTGCTGCAATTCCTACATGTCTCTGGCCCCATCCAGCTTCTCACAGACACACAGCTCCTCCAGTCACACCCAATCCTGAACCCAAATGATGCACTTGGGGTCCTGCCTCTCAGCTGACATTGGGCAATGGCTGTCCTGCTGCTCACCTTGCATTTCCACGTTATCCAACCCCAGACTCTGAACTTGCAGACACATGGAGAGAGAAAATGAAGGGCCAAGCAGATGGTAGCAGCAAGCACAGGGGATAACAGATAACACCTCTATCTTATCAGCACAATGGCTGCTGCAGTGCAAGCACTGAGGGGGGGCAGCTCATCCTGTGTGTGCTTGGGATTCCTGCTGCTGCCCATCTTCAGCTTTGACAATGGATTTTCCTGTACAGTCAAAGGTACCTTTGCAGAAATTTCTCAGACAGACAGCTGTTCCATTTTGTCTTTCACAGTGCTGAAACTATTCTCAGCAGTCAGCAAGATAATTCCTTTATGAGAAAACTGCTGAAAAGCTCCCTGGGATGCTGGCAACCAAGCCAGGGGCTTTGTGTCCTTTCAGTGGCAGCACAGGTTTGGGATAGCAGGGATGCTCCCATTTGCATGGCCAGACACTCAGTGCAGTGATTTATTATCATCAGCACTTGGAATAAGGCAGGTAGGACAGGCAGTTCAAAGGGTTCCTGGGAGAGAAAGCTGCCACAGCCCCTAAAGCACAAAGCCCACCTTTGGCTGGGAAGGGTCTGAGCTGAGGGCTGCTAAGGGCTTGCCAAGTCACCTTGCACATTTGCTCTTTTCTTATCCTTCTCCCTGACCCTCATATCTCAATTTCCATTGCATTCAGCATGGAGAGATACACAGAACCCTGCTCTGACCCAAGACATCTGCTCCTTTTTCCCTTTTCAAGCCCTGCACCAGGAACATGGTGACCAATGAGCTGGAAACAGAGACCATGATCCACAGGTGGTGACTTAGAGTACTCTGCAGATCGCAGCTCTATCTGCCCCAAATCAAGCTGAGACGTGTCTGAGACATCCTTTCAGGTTACCCACTCTGTGAGATTAAATTTCTCTAACTAAATTATAATTTATTTTAATATATTGATAGATAAAATCTTACAATGACAAAGAGCAGCACAGAATTCTTCTCGCAGCCTCAAATTGGTGGAGGACTATCAAATGTCTCTGTTGCAGTTTCAGACTGGCTGAGTTTTATATAATCTGCAAGTAGACAGAGTTGTTTGATTTCTCAAACAGGTTTGAAAGTGGATTTTCTAGTTCAGTCATCTGTGCTTCTCTTGTAACCTCTTGCAAAGTCATGGGTGGAGGTTTGGTGCTCAGTAAAATCACTCACCCCTTCTTATTCAATGGTTTGATGTCAATTTTCAGGTGAGCTGGCTTGAATTTCTTTCCCAAATCCTTCCTACTCTCCTTGCCCTCCTGATTGACAAAGAATACTGAAGTGCTGCAAAATCCAGTGCATAGATGAACTCTGATTGCTCCTTGGAGCTCTGCAACTCCAGCCTAGGCTTTACCTATATATTTATTGCAAAGATCAGGAAAGCATTGGATATTGCAGTGAATGGTGAGGGAGGAGCAGGAGCTTACCTTGAAGCGGAATCTCAGAAGAGGCAGATGAAGAGTTCCTTCAGTCTTCTCTCTGGAGATAGGACTGTTTGAATCCTCAGCAGTGCCACTGCAATATATACCCAGTCACAAATTTGCCCCCTTTTATGAACAGGGGATTCCGCAGAAAAGAGAAGTATTCTTTTTTTATTTAGGGGAGTTCGTTAATACCCACCATGAAATAGGTTGACAGTTGTTTGTAATGGTTTCCTCAGCATTTGTATGAAATTTACTGACTTGCAGCATGGTATGTCAGCATCAGTTATCAGGGTCTGGTGACTTCCTTGATCATTTCATCAATCCCACCAGCTGCAGCTGCTGCTGCTCCAGCACCTCCATGTGTTTCTGTTCCCAACAGAACATCTCTGGTGACATGAGGTGGACTGGCCTGTCTCTGAGGACACTCAGACACTCACAGGCTGCTCTTGTGCAGCCTCACATAACATCATTCCTATGGTCAGGAAACAAATATTATCTTGCCTGATGGCCATGGCTTTGTAACAGCTTCATCCCTGCAGCCTGGGAAGGAGAAGGCTCTGGGGATAGCTCAGAGCTCCTGCCAGGGCTTTAGGAGTCTACAGGAGAGCTGGAGACAGACTTTGGGCAAGGGCAGGCAGTTGAGAGATGTGCTGGGTTCAGAGTTAATTTTCTTGACAGTGGCAGGTATTGGGCTGTGTTTTTGGAGTTCTGCTGCACACAGAGTTGATAACACAGAGATATTTGTTATTGCTGAGCAGATATTTCACAGAACCAAGGCCTTTTCTACTTTTTTTTCTGCCAGGCTGGCCATGAGGCTGGGGGTACTTGGGAGGTTGTGAGGAGACAGAGCCAGGACAGGTGACCCTGAGTGACCTGAGGGATCTTCCAGACCAGGTGACATCATGCTGAGTATATAAAGTGAGGGGAAGAAGGAAGAAGGAGGGCACATTTGCAGTGGTGGGTTTTGTCTTTCCAGGTAACTGTCAGGTGGGATGGGGCCCTGCTCTCCTGGAGGTGGCTGAACACCTTTCTGTCCATGGGAAATGGGCAAAGAATTCCTTGAATGTGCTTTGCTTGTGTGCACAGTTTTGCTTTCCCTCTTACACTGTCTTAATCTCCACCCACGAGTTTTCCATCATTTATCCTTCCAGTTCTCTCCCTGATCCTGGTGTCTGGGGAGTGAGGGAGCAGCTGTTGGGGGTGTGGCTGCTGGCTGGGGAAAAACAAGATATTAGGACAAGGTGGAATGGCTTGAACTGGACTGATGTAGGTATGGATTGGATATTAGGAAGATATTTGGTACTGTGGGCATGGTGAAGCCCCAGGAGATGTTGCCCACAAAAGCTGAGACTGCCCCATCCTGGAAGTGTCCATGGACACGTTTGCTGGGGTTTGGGGTAACGTGGGATAGTGGAAGGGGTCCCTGTCCATGAGAGAGCATGGAACTAGCTGGTGCTTTAGGTCTTCTCCAACTCAAAATATTCTGTGATTCAATGATCATTCATTCACTCAAACTAAAGTGGACTCATTTCCTTCCATTTATAAAAGTCCAAGAATAAGAGAATGATGTGTTGGTTGTTACAAACAGAACTATGCAGAACAGTCTGTTAGACTGATGTTTTTTAAGCAAACTGGTTGAATCATGTGTTCCTTTTGTCTCTGTTAACCTGGGACTGATATCTTAAACAAAGCAGGGTTTAGCCAGAATGAGGGAGAAGGCCAAGAAGAAGCAGATGTGGCAGAGCTGGGGCAAATTCCTCCTTTCTGATGAGGCCCAACTGACAAAACAAAGCAGGGCCCAACAGTGGTGACATCATTAGAAGGGGCCATAAAGCATCAGAGACCCCCAGAGTGTCCCCCAACTCCACAGTGCTGCATGACACAGGGTCAACCCTCCCAGGTTAATGTGGGGCAATCACACATGGGCCTGAAGGCACAGAACCCTTTGAAATCTTTGTTGCACAGGCCCCCACCCCTAAAGTATCAAGACTGAGGAAGTCAAACCCTCAGGTCTCCTTGGTGGAGCCATGAGGGAATCCTGTCTGAGCTGTTGGCTCCCTGGCTCACTTTGTCCATGCCTATTCACAGGAGAATAACTGGTGTCTGATGCTGACACTTGTGTGGGTGTTATGGCATCCTCAGATTACTCTTGGATCACCAATGTCCTGCAAGGATGCTCTGGGCACTGTAATACCAATAGTGATTGTAGAAATTTCAGTGAGGAGCAACTTGTGGTTTATATAAGACAGATCTCTGCAATTCTGCACTGCAGCAAATGAGTGTTATTGTAAGCTCTTGCACAATAAATGATGTGGCACCCAGTGATCTTTTACAACCTTTAAATACATTTCCTCTAATCAATTTCCTATAATACTGTAGAAAAACTTCAAAAGAAGGGCAGAGAATGAAGGTATCCAAGGAGAGCATCACAGGAATTTAGCTTTGGCTGCTCTAAGCTTTCTATGTATCTGATGCCAAAGGCTGCCTGTCTGATACAACAGATGCTGCTCCCAAGGTGCAATTTCAAAAGCAAGCAAACAAAAGCATGTCCCAGGATCACATAATCACTGAATTGTTGGGTTTTGCAGGGATTTCTCAAGATCTTCTAGTCCACACTCCCGGCTCAAGCAGGATGAGCTGGAGCAGGTTGTCCAGGATCATTGTTAGGGTTTGGGTATGTGCAGACATGGAGATGTCCAGACAAGGTGTCTGGGCAGCCTGAGGTGCCCTGGTGCCTTGGCCTTGCTAAGGAGGTGAGGGACAAGTCAGCTGCACACTGTCAGGGACAGCTAAGGAGGAGAGGACTCGTCCCTGAGAGCTCTCTCCTGAGATGGGCAGCAAAGCAAAGCAGCTGGAGGCTCTGCCCACGGCTTTGTGCCTTTGGGCAGAGCAGGAGGTGCCCTGAGGGACAGAGCTGGAAAGACACCAGAGGAGGAAGCAGCACAGAAGCTGCACAGGACATTTGTCCCCCTCTGCTGTGCTGTGCTGTGCTGAGAGCCCAGCTGCAGTGCTGCCTCCAGCTCTGGGGCCCAGAGCACAAGAAGGATACAAAGCTGTTGGAGTGGAGTCCAGTGCAGGCCATGAAGGTGCTCTGAGGGCTGGAGCACGTCTGCTCTGGAGAGAGGCTGAGAGAGCTGGGCATGTTCAGCCTGGAGAAGACTCCAGAGAGTGCAGTACCTACAGGATGTCTAAGAGGGCTGGAGAGGGTCTTTGGACAAGGGTATGGAGTGACAGCACAAGAGGGAATGGTTTCCCACTGATGGAGGGCAGGGTTAGATGGGATATTCTAAAGAAGTAAATTCCTGGAAGCAGGCTGTGCTATGAGCAAAAGTTACCCTGAGCTGTTTTGACTGCCCCATCCCTGGAAGCATTGAAGGCCAGGCTGGGGAGGGCTTGGAACAAGCTGGGGTAGTGGAAGGTGTCCCTGCCCATGGCAGGCAGGTCAAAATGAGATGATCTTGGAGGCTTTAATGTCCCATCAAAACCAGCCCATTCTGTGACATGTGGGAAAATCTCGTGAGCCTTTTCCATCAAGGATGTGAGGCTCTTTGCTGAGGACAGGCATTGTTGAACAGAGTAAGCAATCTCCCTCCATAGAGCCTGGCAACCTTCTCTCTAACTGTCCCAGCTTGCTGTTCTCCACCTTGTTCTTGTCATTCTCAGTGATGGCCCTCTGGTCCTTGTGGGATTTGTGCCCACCAGGCAGCAGCAGCTGACCAGATGTGGCTGGGCCTGTTAGCCCTCCTGTTGGCAACCTTAATGTTCCCAGGCACAGTACCCTTTATGAAATATGTTAGTGTACAGCCCTTTGTCTTTACAGGCATCATTCTAGACTCATAGGTGCTTCACTGGCCATTATTGACTGTGCTGTCCTGAAGCACTGTGCAGGTGAGGGTGATGGTTACTGTCTTGTTCTCTCTACTATTCAGATGGGCATTGGGGCTCAAATGGCCATGGTCCAAACCACTCATTTGGTCATAGTCATTAAGGACAGCCTGGCTTGCTTCGATTTCGTCTGAGGTGAATTTGTGTTGTTCTATGAGGACCAACTCTCTTTACATCTCTCTAAGATTATTGTCACTTACCAGCTGGACAGGGAAAGAGATAGTTTTTAAAATGGGTAATGGGAGTAATGGAGAAGATTTCCCTGGAGCTAAAGAGTCCAACAGTCAAAATCTCATTTTTTTGTCATCTCAGTGTAGAAAATGCATGAGTCAGAGAGAAATCATAGACATGCCCCTCCTGCATGAACACAAAAGCTTTATAGAGAAAGCAGCTCAGAATGTGACTGCTCTGATTTTGACTTGTGACCTTTGTCATCCAGCCTGAAGCCTGTGCTGGGAGCATGGGTGGATGCATGAGCCAAGGAGCATTTCCCACTCCTAGGATTGAAAGGTGACTTTGGTGAGACACCTTCCCTGCCAAATGTGCTTCCCTTTCCTCCTGTCTCCACAGCCCAAGTCTGCCCAGGGCTCTCCCTGGATCTTCTCACGCCACGCTGTGATTCTGGGATTGCATGACTTTGTGATTCTGTGATTTTATGTGTGGTTGCTACAGGTGTAGCCCAGTCCTGGAACACCAGATGTTGCCTCCTCTGAGCCCCATACTCAGTGAAATGTGACAGGAAATCAGTCCTGGAGCTGAGATTTCCCTGGGATGGCTGCAGTTTGTTCAAGGATCAACATTTTTGCTCAGGAAGCAAAAAGATGTCAATGTAAATGGAATCTGTGACAGTAGTGTTTAGAATGTGTCTGAGAGCTGTTCTGGGCCAGGGAGCATTTTCTGCAGCATCACTCAAAAGAAGTTACAAATGATCAGTCTCGTAGAGGGGTCTGTAAGCTCAATAGAGTCTTGGGGAAGTTAAAAAAGTCAAAGATTTTTTTGGTGGCCTGGGTTCACAATCCAGGTGGAAAATGCCAAATTGGATAGTGCTTAGAGCATGATCATCTAGTGGCAAGTGGCCTGGCTCATGCAGGGGGTTGGATTGAGGTGGTCTTTAATGTTCCTTCTAACACAAACCATTCTATGATTCTACAAAAAGAGAAAATGTGGAGGCTGCAGTAGTGTAAGACCAGAGTTGTTGCTCAAGTTCCTATGTGTAAAAAGATGATAAGATTAGTTTTTCATAATTTTAACAGTTTATTTTTTATCTTTAGGGAAGTATATTTAGCCTTCTTCTGCAGTAGGGTGTGTGGGTTCTTTCTCTGGCTATTGTTCCCACAATTGCCATCGTGCCACTCTGTCCTTAGCAATGACAGGAATTGCCTCTTTTTCTCTTCTGCAATTGGCCTTTACTGTTCTACTGAAGTTTTTCTGAAAGATATTTGTGAGGGCTCCTTAGCTTTGGAGTTCTGCCTGTCTGCTGGATCCTTCTGGAGCAAGCCTGAGCCAAAGGTGCTCAGGGGTCACTGCCCATGCATGGAGATCACACCCTTCTGACTGCACTGACACTGATGTTCCTCACTTTTCACTGCCTCAAACATCACTCCAGAAATCCCTCCACACTTAAGCTGACCCTCGCATCTCCAGTGCCTTTTCCCCCAAGGCTTTGTCCCTGGGCCATCTCATCCCCTCCTGAGTTTCTCCTCACTTCTCTCCCACCCCTCACAAAGCCTGTTTGACTCTTCCCTGGGAGCAGATGAGTTCTGTCAGGGATGCAGAACAGTTCAGGGTAAAATGGGGATCAGATCCCAGCAGGACTGTTGGTCCCTCAAGTTTAGCCTCTCTTGGGTGCCTTTTCCCCATCACTTGGTCACCCACCAGAGCAGGGCACAGGGAGGGGAATCATTTGACATTGTAATGTAACACAAATCACCCTGATGCTTTCATCCCTTCAGGGGCTGTGTCAGCATTTGATGCCAGGAGCAAAAATCCATCCAGGCAGAGGGCCTGGGATCGCAGGAGCTGTCCAGCAAAAGGGGTGAGAGTGATGTGCTCACTTTGTTCTCCGATAAAGCAAAATCTTCTCCCGGTTCTCTGTGCAGCCCAGCTGGCACAAGGCAGGGCTCTTGCTGCTCTGCCCATGGCAGCTGGAGGCAACAGGAGCAAAGTCCATGGTGCTCCCAGGCAGTGCCCTGTGTCTGTGCTGGCATCTGGTTCCCTGTGCTCAGTGTCCAGAACTCCCAGCTCTGTCCCTGGGGAAAGGGCAGGGTTTGCCCACACCACTGAAGTACCTCTGGAGCTTTTTGCTTCGCACACTGATGATGAGGGAGATGAGCTTTCAGGAGAGCACTCAGAACCACGACCAGTGCACACCAGAGCTTTGAGCGGGACGCAAGAATATTTTGAAAAGCCACGTTTCAAGGAAAGACAGCAAAAACCGTATTGCCCTCCCCTGAGTGTGATATGCTCTGAGCAGAGTATTTAGTGCACTTGGAAGGCCAGATCTCTCACTCTGAGCACAGCACAGTGTGGATGACACATCTGGTACCCCAGCTCACTCATGTGCAGCAATTTTCTGTCTCTGGATGCTGCTGTATTGAACTCTGTAAATTCTCTAGGGCCCCTCCACCCATAGCTCTGCCTGTAAGGGCAAAGCTTTCTGCATCTAAGCTACAGATTGCACATGTAAAAGAAGTAAACTTTTGATTTAATGGGTGCCCTTACAGATTCTTTTATGTATTTGTCAGCTGTTTGGGTACTTGTTTCAAATCTGCCTGCAGTGAAATCTGCCAGATGAACACAAAATACACAGCACGCATTATACAACATATTAATGCAGGAACTCAAGATATCTTAAACATATATATTTAGTAGCCTTGCAGTTTCCAAACAGTGTTTTCTCTCCTTCATTGAGGAGGAATGAGTGCTAGTTCAAACTTGTGTTCACTGTGCCCATTAGAACTAGAATTTGCCTTAATAATAAAATTTAGGGCTTCCTTCTTTTTCTGCTCTTTTTTCATTCTGAAGTAGTAAATCCTTTTCTATCACGTGTGTAGAGAAGAGGAGATGATGAGTTGAATAACATCACATTAAAAAAATTTAAAAATCATTGGAGCTTAGAATTAACATTTAAAACTGTGTGGAAAATTGTAGTACAAAATGAGAAGTACTTCCTGTAAAATGTCAGGATGGTAGGATACAGAGATGGGCCCTCGAGGTCTGTGTGCTGTTTGTGTTTCTCTATTATTGCATAAATTCGGGCAAGCTACTTTGCATTTTCCTGCTTAATTTCTCTTGTCAGAGATCTGTGTGATTCACTTGCTGATTGTAAAACACTTCAAAATCTTGAATGGATGTTATCATGGATTCTTTAAGCTTACTCCTAATACATTTTCTTCTCACTTACACCTTCCTAAAGACAAGAAATAGAACTAATATTTTGGGTTTTTTTAATTTCCATGGTATAACTGATATTGGGCTGCTGCAGAAGGTCAGATTTAACTGATACTTTCTGTGGTCTGAGCATCCAATGAACAGCTGCAAATCCAGAGTCCTGTTGGGTACATTGTGTCTCTAATTTTCTCAGGGACATGGTCTGTCAAGATGTGTTTCCTTCTTCCCTTCTTTGTTGTAATCAGCAACATGGAGTTTCCAAATATCTTGGTGTGACAGACCTTCACAGGCTGATCTTCCATGGAAATCAGGCAGAGCCTGCAGCACTGTGTGTGTGTGTGGCTGACCTGGGTGATGCTGGAAACTCAGTTTCTATCCCCCAAAAACACTTCCAGGGTATCAATATTGTCCATAGCATCTTTGGGTGTGGGGCACAGTGCTTGGGCAGCAGCATTCCTGAACACCTCCTCACTTGACCCTCAGAGTTTTTTATCTGATATTCCTGTGCCAAAGGGCTGTTGCCCAACAGGAAGGGGTGTTTTACCAGGTACAGTAAGTGGCAACCTCAGTGTGGGAAGTGTAACAAGAAACTGACCCAGATACACAACAGATAAACAGTTCCTCAGAAATCTGAGGTGTGAATTTATAATGTAAATGTTGCCAAACAGGAAATTTTGGCTCCTGGATGGACCAAAGGAGCTTTACCCAGTTGCTATCTCAAGCAGAGGCCAGTAGGTGCCACTGTCTTGACTCTTCTGTTTGCTTCTCTTTTGGGGCAGCACATAGCAATGTGTTCAGTCCACAAAATTGTTGAACACTTGGTGTTACTGGTAAAAGACTAAGCAAGGTGCATGATCCAACCCAGTTTCCAGTAAAGTGGCTTTACGTTGCAGTGTTTCTTTACAGTTCCAGACAAAAATAATTTTTCTTAATGGTTAAACTCCCTGGGACACAGCGGAGCCCAGAGGTGTCCCCAAAGGTGGACAGACACAGAGCAAACTGCACAATTACCCTCCCATCTGAGAAGCACAGAACCATTTCTGCTGGAAAAGACCTCTGAGATCATGGAGTCCAACCTTTGACCAATCACCCCTTGGTCAACTGGACCATGGCACTGAGTGCCACACCCAGTCTCCAGGGATTGGGATTCCATCACATCCTCAGGCAGTCCATTCCAATGTTGAATCCACCTTTATGTGAAGAAATTCCTGCTGATGTCCCACCAGAATCTCCCTTGGTGCACATTGAGTGAGGCCTTGTCCTCTCATCATCCTGCTGGTTTCCTAGGAGAAAATGCTGACTCCCACCTGGCTATACCCACTTTTCAGGGAGCTGTAGAGAGAAATAATGGCTCAGAGCCCCCCACTCCTGTGGGCTGGAGAGCCCCAGCTGCCTCAGCTGCTCCTCACAGGCCTGACCCTGCAGGGCCTTCAGCCCCTCATGGCCTTTCTCTGCCCTGGCTGCAGACGTGGCCTTGGCCACGGATCCGCCTGTCCAGAGCCCTCTGCAGAGCCTCCCTGCCCTCCAGCAGCTGAGTCTCCCTCCAAACTGGCTATCATCCCTGATCTTACTGAGGGCTCACTCAGTGCCCTCACCCAGACCAGCAGCAAAGAGAGCAAACGGGACTGGGCCCCGCTCGGATCCCGGGGGACACGGCTCGTGGCCGGACGCCAGCTGGATGTGGCACTGTTCACCAACACTCTCTGGGCCTGGACATCCACACAGTTCCTGGCCCAGCCAAGAGATCACCTCTCCAATCCATGGGCTGACAGCTTTTCCAGCAGAACACTGTGGGAGGCTGTCCAGGTAGACTCTCCAGGGAAGTGGAGGAGGTGAGAACATGTGAGGGAAACATCATGGAGACACCAAGGTCAGTGGAGAAGGAGGGGGAGGAGGGTCAAGGTACTGGAGCCGAGATTCCTCAGCAGGCCCTGGTGAGACCATGGTGAAGCAGCTGCGCCTCTGCACCCATGGATCCACAGGGGATGTAGAGATCCACCCACAGCCCATAATATCCATGGGGAATGCAGAGATCTGCCCACAGCCCATGGGCTGGTGCTCACACCATTGCGGGTGGATGCCTGGAGGAGGCTGTGATCCAGTGGGAGGCACAGCGAAGGGAGGAGTGCCCTGCTCCCAGGCTGGAGCAGTCTATCCTTGGAAGACTGAACCCTATGGAAGAATGACCCGTGCCACAGCAGTTTTGGGAGGACTCTGTGCCTTTGGGAGGGACTCACGTTGCAGCAGTTTTGGTTGGACTCCTGCAATGTGAGGGTGGAGCCAGGCTGAAGGAGTTGAAGGAGTACTGTCTCCTGTGGGAGGGACCTCATGGTTCATCAGGAAAGGGACTCCTCTCCCTGAGCTTTGGGAGAAAGTCTTGGGTGATGAATGGACCAAATCTGCCACACTGTCTTCTTGTGATATTGCTGGGAAAGAGAGAAAGGTTGGGGGAAGCAAAGGGGTTTTTAAGGGCTACTTTACCTCTCGCTATCCTCCTCTATGTTGGTTAGTAATAAATTCACTTTCTACATGTAAGTTGAGTGTGTTTTGCCCTCAGGGGCAGTCCTTTCCTCAGCTCATGAACCCTTCATTAATTCTTTTTTCCTTCATCTGTCCAGTTGTGGCTGGGGAGGGTGAGTGGGCAGCTTTTGTGCATGCCTGATATTTGGTCATTGTCAAACCATGACAGATGGTCAAGCAGCCAAAGTTCCAGAGCCTGGAAACTGGGGACAGTGAGGGTGGGATGAGCAATGGTGACGATGAGTGTGGTCTCAAGCCCCAGCCAGTGTGCACGGGTGGGTGAGCAAGTCAGGAGCCCCCTGAGGTACAGCAGAGGTGTCTGCAAAGAAGAAGTAACTGGTGTCTGCTGCTGACACTTGTGTGGATGTTATGGGATCCTCAGATTACACTTGGACCCCCAATGCCCTGTAAGGATGCTCTTGGCACTGTGACATCCCTGGAGATTGTAGAAATTTCAGTGAGAATTAGTAGTTTATATACGACATGACCCAGCACTGCAGAAATTAACTTTTATTGGAAGCTGTTGCACACTAAATGATGCGGCACACATTGATCATTCACAATACATTTCCCCAAATCAATTTCCCATTCATCTGCAGAAAAACTGCAGAAGCAGATCAGAAAATAAAGGTATTCAAAGAGTGCATCACAGGAATTACACTGTCACTGCTCTGAGGGCTGGAGCACGTCTGCTCTGGAGAGAGGCTGAGAGAGCTGGGCATGTTCAGCCTGGAGAAGACTCCAGAGAGTGCAGTACCTACAGGATGTCTGAGAGAGCTGGAGAGGGTCTTTGGACAAGGGTATGGAGTGACAGCACAAGAGGGAATGGTTTCCCACTGATGGAGGGCAGGGTTAGATGGGATATTCTAAAGAAGTAAATTCCTGGAAGCAGGCTGTGGTGCAGGCAAAAGTTACCCTGAGCTGTTTTGACTGCCCCATCCCTGGAAGCATTGAAGGCCAGGCTGGGGAGGGCTTGGAACAACCTGGGGTAGTGGAAGGTGTCCCTGCCTGTGGCAGGAAGGTCAAAAGGTGATGATTTTGAAGGCTTTAAGGTCCCATTAAAACCCACCCATTTTGTGGTTCTATGCCATCTAGAAAATCTGCTGAGCCATTTCCGTCAAGGATGTGAGGCTTATTGCTGGGAACAGGAATTTTTGAACAGAGTTACCTCTGGCTTCCCATAGAACTTGGCCAACTTTTTCTCCAGCTCCGTCAGGTTAAAGATGTTCACCTTGTTCTTGTTTCTCTCATTCTCAGCAATGGCCCCCCAAGCCCTCAGGGGCTTTTTGCCCTTCACACAGCAGGCAGCTGACCAGATGTGGCTGGGTATATTAACCCTCCCACTGGGGACCTTGTTGTTCCCAGGTACAGCACCCGTGATGACATAGGTCTTATCACAGCCCTCGGTTTTCTGGGGCATCGTTTTGTCCTCATACTCTTTCCAGGCATGCTGGTTGAGTGTGCTGTACTGGGGCACAATGTTGGTGAGGGTGAAGGTAGCCAACTTGTCGTTGCCAGTTTGATGGCCACTGGGACTCAAGTGACCACGGTCCAGACCCTGGGCGTCGATGTAATCATGGTCAATAGCCTGACTCTCGCCAATTTCCTTTGAAGTGATCCTGTATGTATCTTTGATGGATTGCTCTGTATCCATATATTTGTAATAACTTTTGTCGATCAGCTTGACAGGGGAAGAAGAGGAAAAGGTGTCAGTACTGAGGATGCAAGTAATGAAACAGATTACCCTGGAGAAGACATCTCTGATTTTCAAAATAACATTTTTGGCATCTCAGTGCAGGAAAATGTATGAGTCAGAGAGAAATCATAGACATGCCCCTCCTACATGAACACAGAAGCTTTATAGAGAAAGCAGCTCAGAATGTGATTGCTCTCATTTAGACTTGTGACCTTTGTGATCCAGCCTGAAGCCTGTGCTGGGATCATGGATGGATGTATGAGCAGCATTTCCCACTCCTAGGATTGAAAGGTGACTTTGGTGAGACACCTTCCCAAAAATGCTAAATGTGCTTCCCTTTCCTCCTGTCTCCACAGCCCAAATCTGCCCAGGGCTCTCCCTGGATCCCCTCATGCCACACTGTGATTCTGTGATTCTGTGATTTTATGTGTGGTTGCTACAGAAGTACGCCAGTCCTGCAACACCAGAGGTTGCCTCCTCTAACCCCAAACCCAGGGAGATGTGACGGAAAATGAGTCCTTGAGCTGAGAATTCCCTGCAAGGGCTGCAGATTGTTCAAGGATGAACATTTTTGCTCAGGAAGCAAAAAGATCTCAGTGTAAATGGAGTCTGTGACAGTAGTGTTAAGAATGTGTCTGAGAGCTGATCTGGGCCAGGGAACATTTTCTGCAACATAACTCAAAAGAAGTTACAAATGATCAGCCTCTGAGAGGAGCCTGTAATCTCAAAAGAGTCCTGGGGAAACCTTGGCATTACACCAAAAAGGCCTCTGGAGAAAGTTAACAAAATCAAGCATTTTCCAGTTGTCCTATGCCCAGCATGTAGTAAGATAAGGCAAGTGATGTGTTTGGAGCATGCTGGCCTGGTGGCAAGTTACCTGGCCCATGCAGTGGGTTGGGATTGAGATGATCTTTAAAGTTCCTTCCAACACAAACCACTCTAGGATTCTAGAAAGTGACAAAAGTTTTTATACCTCGCTAATGTGGAGACTGCAGTGATGCAAGAGCAGATTAATTGCTCATGTCCATGTGAGTAACAAATGCAAATGATTATTTTTATCATAACTTCAACAGGTTGTTGTTCATCTGTAGGCAAGTATATTTAGCCTTCCTCTGCAACTGCACATTATGATCTTCCACATTTTCACCCAAAATGCTGCCCCTAGTCTGCCCATGGAAAGGTCCTGAATTTACTCTTCTTCTATTCCTTAACTGGCCTGGCCTGTCTTCCTGGAGGTCTGAAGGACATTTGTGAGGGCTCCATAGCTTGGAGTTCATTCTGTCTGCTGGATTCTTCTGGAGCAAGCCTGAGCCAAAAGTGCTCAGGGGTCACTGCCCATGCATGGAGATCACACCCTTCTGACTGCACTGACACTGATGCTCTCACTTTTCACTGCCTCAAACATCACTCCAGAAATCCCTCCACACTTAAGCTGACCCTCTCATCTCCAGTGCCTTTTCCCCCAAGGCTTTGTCCCTGGGCCATCTCATCCCCTCCTGAGTTTCTCCTCACTTCTCTCCTACCCCTCACAGACCCTTTTTGACTCTTCACTGGGAGCAGATGAGCTCTGTCAGGGATGCAGAACAGTTCAGGGCAAAGTGGGGATCAGATGCCAGCAGGACTGTTGGTCCCTCAAGTTTAGCCTCTCTTGGGTGCCTTTTCCCCATCGCTTGGTCCCCCACCCAGAGCAGGGCACAGGGAGGGGAATCATTTGACTTTGTAATGTAATGCAAATTAATTGGATTTGCTGTTGCTATCAGGTCAAGGCAGAAAACTGGGCACCTTAGGGATATGATTCATCTCATCCTCCTGCTGATGTCTCAGATGCATCAGAGGAACCATTTGGTTCAGGTGATTGAAATAAAGAAGAAAATTCCCATCCAGTGTGTCCATTTGCATGTGAGTAGTGGTGTGGTAGGAAATAGAAGTGGTAATTTAAATGCTGCAGCTCATTTCTGAGTGAGTGGAGAGTGATGTGCTACAAGAGAGACACTCACCTGAGGCTCAACAAACCATGAGTCAAATCTGTCTCCAGGTCCAGGCCTGTAGATGTAAGCAGAGTACACTGGAATTCTGCGAGTTTTGTCGTACAGGGTGGCAAAGCGATACTGGTTATCATAGACCTGGCAGATCCTGGCTGCATTTGTTGGACGCAGGGTGTCACCTGGGGGTGTCTTCTCATAGAAAAACTGAGTACATGCAGTTTTAAAGGATGTCACCACCTCGCTGTGTCCCAGGCAGAGGCAGCTCGCCAACACCTGCAGCAGCAGCAGCCCCAGCATGGTGGGAGGATTTCAGTGAAGGGCTCTTGCTCCCCTGCAAGGCAAATGCAGAGGGACACTCAGCTTGGACACAGCTGGGCATGGCCTGGAGGATTTTGGCAGAGGAGGGGATTATGAGACATCAGGAAAGGAGTAATTCCTGTCCTCCTGGATATGGAAAATCCACGAGGGCAATAAGGGTGAAACCTAAACCAGGGTTTAGGTGCCCAGAGGAGGAGGCAGCAGTGGGAGAAGTCACCCTGGGTGAGGAAGGAGCCAAAGGCACCACGACTGCAATCATCTATCACAGCAAAATTATCTTGCAACTGAGGCACAGCCCTGGCACAAGGTCACCTTTCCCCACCTCCCTCCTGCTCTGGGCACCTCCCCACAGCAGACACCTGCAGCTGGGCACGGACTCTGCTCAGCCCCCTGCAATGCTGAGCTGGGCTTTCATCTCATGGGGCATTGGGCAGGGCAAGAACAGCAGTGCTGCAATTCCTACATGTCTCTGGCCCCATCCAGCTTCACACAGACACACAGCCCCTCCAGTCAGACCCAATCCTGAACCCAAATGATGCACTTGGGGTCCTGCCTCTCAGCTGACATTGGGCAATGGCTGTCCTGCTGCTCACCTTGCATTTCCACGTTATCCAACCCCAGACACTGAATTTGCAGACACATGGAGAGAGAAAATGAAGGGCCCAAGCAGATGGTAGCAGCAAGCACAGGGGATAACAGATAACACCTCTATCTTATCAGCACAATGGCTGCTGCAGTGCAAGCACTGAGGGGGGGCAGCTCATCCTGTGTGTGCTTGGGATTCCTGCTGCTGCCCATCTTCAGCTTTGACAATGGATTTTCCTGTTCTGTCAAAGGCAGCATTACAGGAATTTCTTGAACAGACAGCAGTCTCATTGTTTTTTTCACAGTGCTGACACTATTCTCAGCAGTCATTAGGATCATTCCTTTATGAGAAAACTGCTGAAAAGCTCCCTGGGATGCTGGCAACCAATCAAGGGGCTGTGTGTCCTTTCAGAGGCAGCACAGGTTTGGGATAACAGGGTTGTTTCCATTTGCATGGCCAGACACTCAGTGCAATGATTTATTATCATCAGCACTTGGAATAAGGCAGGTAGGACAGGCAGTTCAAAGGGTTCCTGGGAGAGAAAGCTGCCACAGCCCCTAAAGCACAAAGCTCATTGGTGACCAATGAGCTGGAAACTGAGAACATGAATCAAAGTTGGTGACTTCTTTCAGTACTCTACAGAGCATAGACCTTTTTCCCCAAATCAAGACGAGAAATGTCTGAAAAGTTGTTTAGGTTTACCCACATAATGAGATTAAAATTTATCTAACTAATCTACTAACTAACTCAATAGATATATAGAAAAATCCTACAATAAAATGAGCATCACAGGACTCTGGTCACAGCCCTAAAGTAGCAGAGGACTCTCAAATGCCTCTGCTGCAATCTCAGACTGCCTGGGTTTATATTATCTCCTAGGCAGAGGCAGAGAAGTTAGGTTTTCTGAACATGATTTAGGGTGAATTTTCTCAAAGTTCAGCCACATGTGTTTCTCTAGATCCCACTTCAAAGTTGGAGTTTTGGTGCTCAATGAAACCACCCCTCCTTCTTATTCAGAAGTTTGATGTGAATTTTGAGGTGAGCTGGCTTGAGTTTCCTTCTCAAATACTTCCTTTTCTCCTTGCCCTCCTGATTGACAGAGGATACCAAAGTGCTGTAGATTTCAGTGCATGCATAAGCTCTGATTGCTCCTTGGAGCTCAGCAACTACAGCCTGGGCTTTGCCTAGATATATAATTATTGCAAAGCTCAGGAAATGCTTTGAATATTGGAGTGAATGGTGAGGAAGGAGCAGGAGCTTACCTTGAAGCAGAGTCTCAGAAGAGGCAGCTGAAGAGTTCCTTCAGTCTTCTCTCTGGAGAAAGGAATGTTTGAATCCTCAACAGTGCCACTGCAATATATTACATGTCATAAAAATGCAATTTATACCCTTGTTATAAACAGGGAAGTCCACAGAAAAGAGAAGTTTTCTATTTTTATTCAAAGAGTTTGTTCATACTCACCCTGAAATGTGTTGAGAGTTGTTTGTAATAGTTTCCCCAAAATTTCTCTGGCATTTATTGACCTGCAGAATGGTATATCAGGATCAGTTAAATATATAAGCAGTCCTGAATTTTCCCTTTCTTATAATCAGGGAATTCCACAGAAAAGAGAGGTTCTTTATTTTTATTTTGGAACTTTCTTCACACACACCCTGAAATGTGCTGACAGTTGTTTCTAATGGTTTCCTCAGAATTTCTCCCAAGTTTGCTGACTTGCAGCATGGTATATCAGGATCAGTTAAATATATACACAGTTCTGAATTTACCCTTTCTTATAAACAGGGAATTCCATAGAAAAGAGGGGTTTTCTATTTTTATTTAGGGAACTTTCTTCATACCCACCCTGAATTGTGCTGACAGATGTTTATAACGGTTTCCTCAGAATTTCTCCCAAGTTTGCTGACTTGCAGCATGGTACATAAGGATCAGTTATCAGGGTCTGGTGACTTTCTTGGTCATTTCATCAATCCTACCAGCTGCAGCTGCTGCTGCTCCAGCACCTCCATGTGTTTCTGTTCCCTACAGAAAATCTCTGGTGACATGAGGTGGACTGGCCTGTCTCTGAGGACACTCAGACACTCACAGGCTGCTCTTGTGCAGCCTCACATAACATCATTCCTATGGCCAGGCAACAAATATTCTCTTGCCTGATGGCCATGGCTTTGTAACAGCTTCATCCCTGCAGCCTGGGAAGGAGAAGGCTCTGGGGATAGCTCAGAGCTCCTGCCAGGGCTTTAGGAGTCTACAGGAGAGTTGGAGACAGACTTTGGGCAAGGGCAGGCAGTTGAGAGATGTGCTGGGTTCAGAGTTAATTTTCTTGACAGTGGCAGGTATGGGGCTGTGTTTTTGGAGTTCTGCTGCACACAGAGTTGATAACACAGAGATATTTTTTGTTATTGCTGAGCAGATCTTTCACAGAGCCAAGGCCTTTTCTGTTTTTTTTCTGTCAGGCTGGCCAGGAGGCTGGGAGTACATGGGAGGTTGTGAGGAGACAGAGCCAGGACAGGTGACCCTGAGTGACCTGAGGGATCTTCCAGACCAGGTGACATCATGCTGAGTATATAAAGTGAGGGGAAGAAGGAAGAAGGAGGGCACATTCGCAGTGGTGGGTTTTGTCTTCCCAGGTAACTGTCAGGTGGGATGGGGCCCTGCTCTCCTGGAGGTGGCTGAACACCTTTCTGTCCATGGGAAATGGGCAAAGAATTCCTTGAATGTGCTTTGCTTGTGTGCACAGTTTTGCTTTTCCTGTTACACTGTCTTAATCTCCACCCATGAGTTTTCCAGCTTTTATCCTTCCCGTTGTCTCCCTGATCCTGGTGTCTGGAGAGTGATGGAGCAGCTGTTGGGGGTGTGGCTGCTGGCTGGGGAAAAACAAGATATTAGTAAAAGGAAAACTATGGGAAATTGACTGAATGTAGGTATAGATTAGTTATTAGGAGCATGTTTGGTACTATGGTGGTGAAGTCCCAGCAGAGGCTGCCCACAGAAGCTGAGGCTGCCCCATCCCTGGAAGTGGCTATGACCACATTGGCTGAGGTTTGGGGCAACCTGGGATAATGGAAATTGTCCCTGTCCGTGAGAGGACATAGAACTAGCTGGTCATTAAGATCCTTTCCAACCCATAATATTCTGTGATTCAATGATCATTCATTCACTCAAACTAAAGTGGACTCATTTTCTTCCATTTCAAAAAGTTCAGGAATAAGAGAATGATGAGGTAATGGTTACAACCAGAACTATACATAAAAGTGTGTTAGACTGAAGTTTTTTTTTAAAAAAACCTGGTTGAGTCATGTGTTCCTTTTGTCTCTGTTAACCTGGGACTGATATCTTAAACAAAGCAGGGTTTAGCCAGAATGAGGGAGAAGGCCAAGAAGAAGCAGATGTGGCAGAGCTGGGGCAAATTCCTCCTTTCTGATGAGGCCCAACTGACAAAACAAAGCAGGGCCCAACAGTGGTGACATCATTGAAGGGGCCATAAAGCATCAGAGACCCCCAGAGTGTCCCCCAACTCCACAGTGCTGCATGACACAGGGTCAACCCTCCCAGGTTAATGTGGGGCAATCACACATGAGTCTGAAGGCACAGAACCCTTTGAATTCTTTGTTGCACAGGCCCCCACCCCTGAAGCATCAAGACTGAGGATATCAAGGTTGCAGATCTCATTGCTGGAGACATGGGGGTATCTTGTATGAGCTGTTGGCACCCTGGCCCACTTTGTTCATGCCCATTCACAGGAGAATAACTGGTGTCTGATGCTGACATTTGTGTGGGTGTTATGGCATCCTCAGATTGCACTTGGAGCTCCAATGTCCTGCAACGATGTTCCTGGCACTGAGACATTGCTGGTGGCTGCTGGAAATTTCAGTGAGAAGCAACTTGTGGTTTATATAAGACATGACCCTGCAATCCAGCACTGCCGTAAGCAAACTTTACTATGAACACCTGTATTGGGTCTGACTGAGGTGGAGGTCACAGCCCCTTCAGTGCTGTGCTTTGTGTTGGTAGCTGGATGGGTATGATAACAGACCAATGTTTTGGCTTCTACTGAGCAGCGCTGTCCCTCTGGCATTCCTTCCTCCACCAAAGGGGATGGGAGTGGGCAAGATCCTGGGAAGGGACACAACCAGGCCCGCTGCTCCAAATTAGCCAAAGGGATATTTCTTACCCTATGACTTCAGCTCAGATACAAAAGCTGAGGCAGAGAGGAGGGAGGCATTTGTGAGTTTTCACTGTTTGCCTTCTGGAAGAATCGTAATGCTTCCCAGGAGGAGTCTGAACATCACTGCAGATGTGAAGTAGAGACTGACTTTTTCTCTCTTTAGCTCTTGCATGCACAGACACACACCTACCTGGACAGACTGTGTATGTAGATTCCTGCTTGGAGTGAAGATACCTCTCAAGGTTACTTCTTGAGGCTGAGCCAAAGAGATTTAACCATGGTCATTGGTATGGCTGAGTAACATCAATCTCTATTTAATTGTTTTTGCTGGTTTTATTAAAACTGCTTTAACATACCTGCTTCAATTCATACTGCACAATACTATACTAGTAGTTATAGCTTCCGTACTTTGAACTAAATAATTCTGATTAACATAATTTTGCCTTCCTAAGTCATATATAATTATGTAAATATGTATGGTTTGCAATCCTCAGACCTGTGAGACAAGTTGTATGAAGTTGCAATTACATCTAACTCTTTAGATGTAAGCAAATGACAAAATCTGGGGCTAATATTGAATCCAGCTGAACCCAGACAGCTCCCTGAGAAGGAGTTTACCAAGCAAGGGGGGATCCTTTCTGCAGCTCATGACTCAACAGGAAGGTTTCTCTATTAACCTTTGCCTGACTCTCCCATTCTGCCCACAAAACCACCCTCAAGAGAAAGGGCCTTCCCAAGATGCTAAATGCTAATGGTCAAAAGGAACAACAAAAATCAGAAGATATGTAAAATTTCACATAGTTTTATTAGTAAATTACACACTTGGCATGAAAATTGTTGTGTTAGTCCCTAAACTACTCTGTAGGTACGTGGCTGTGGGTACCCTTTTATGGATAAATTTCCCTGAGCTGAAGACAGGTTTCTCACTTCCTAATGGAAATTAGATATCATGTGAAGTCTGTTCTCTCAAACCCTCCTTGAAATGAATCAGAGGCCTTTGGGAGTCTTGGGTTGTCTTGTTCCCCTTTACAGTGCATTTGTCCCCCTCTGCTGTGCTGTGCTGTGCTGTGCTGAGAGCCCAGCTGCAGTGCTGCCTCCAGCTCTGGGGCCCAGAGCACAAGAAGGATACAAAGCTGTTGGAGTGGAGTCCAGTGCAGGCCATGAAGGTGCTCTGAGGGCTGGAGCACGTCTGCTCTGGAGAGAGGCTGAGACAGCTGAGGGTGAGAGAGCCTGGAGGAAAGAAGGCTCTTGGGAGAACTTGGACCCCTTCCAGTGTCTAAAGGACTTTAAAAGAGAGAGGGACTTTGGACAAGGGCATGGAGCAGCAGAACAAGAAGGAATGGCATTAAACTGAAAGCAGGTGGGGTTAGATTAGATGTTAAGAAGAAATTCTTTCCTGTGAGGGTGGTGAGGCCCTGGCACAGATTGTCCAGAGAAGTTGTGGCTGCTTCATCCCTGGAGCTGTTCAAAGCCATGTTGGGCAGGACTTGGAGCCACCGAGGATAGTGAAAGATGTCCCTGCCCGCAGCACGTGAGCTGAGACTTCATGGATGGTCTTTGAAATTCTTTCCAACCCAAACCATTCTGTGATTCTGGGACATGTGGCAAAAGCTCCTGAGCCTGTACCACCCAGGATGTGAGACTTAGTTCCGGGGACAGTCACTGTCAAAGAGGGAAACCTGTCCCCTCCCATAGAGCTCAGTTAACGTGTCCTCCAGCTCCCCCAGCGTGAGCAGCTGGACCTCGTTCTTGTCATTCTCAGCAATGACCGCCCAAGCCTTTATGTAGTTGTTGTCCACCACGCAGCAGGCAGCTGACCAGAGGTGGCTGGGTTTATTAACCCTCCCCTTGGCAATGTAGTTGTTCCCAGGCACAGCACCCACAACGACAAAGGTGGTTGCACAGCCCTGGGTCCTCCTGATCATCGTTTGCTGCTCGTAGTTGTTCCAGGCGCCGCCGTTGAGTTTCTCATCCTGGGGCACTATGTTGGTGAGGGTGAAGGTAGCCATCCTGCTGCTGTAGTCGTCATGGTGGCCATTGGGGTTCAAATGGCCCCGGTTCAAACCCGTCAGATTCTTGTAGTCTTGAAGGATAGCCTGGCTCTGGCTGAGTTTCTCTAAGCTGACATTGTATCGATTTAAAAGTGTCCACTCTTTTTCCATAGTTTTGGGATAAATTGGGCCAATCAGCTTAAAAGAAAAAGAGAGGAAAAGGTGTTAGTATTGGGAGATGGGGATAATAGAATAGATATTCCTAGAGCAGAAGTCTCTGAGTCAAGATCCCATTTTTTGTCTGATCCTGATGCGGTACAATGCCAGATTAATTGCTTGAGTTCCTATGAGGAACAAGTGCAAATATTTTTTTTATTTCAGAAATTCATTTCACATTTAATGCGTTATAGTTAGCATTCCTTTGGAACACTGCATATGGGCTTTGCCTGTGGTTCATTTCCACCTAAATCAATCCTGCCACTCTGTTCTTGGATTTATATTAATTTCCTCTTTCTGTGTCCATTATTTCCTTGGCCTGTTTTCCTAAAGTCCTGAAATTTGGCTGAAAGATGTCTGGTAGAGCTTTGTAGCTTTGGAGTTCTGTCTGTCTGCTGGATCCTTCTGGAGCAAGCCTGAGCCAAAGGTGCTCAGGGGTCACTGCCCATGCATGGAGATCACACCCTTCTGACTGCCCTGACACTCATGCTCCTCACTTTTCACTGCCTCAAACATCACTCCAGAAATCCCTCCACACTTAAGCTGACCCTCTCATCTCCAGTGTCTTCTTTTCCCCCAAGGCTTTGTCCCTGAGCCATCTCACCCCCTCCTGAGTTTCTCCTCACTTCTCTCCTACCCCTCACAAAGCCTGTTTGACTCTTCCCTGGGAGCAGATGAGCTCTGTCAGGGATGCAGAACAGTTCAGGGTAAAATGGGGATCAGATCTCAGCAGGACTGTTGGTCCCTCAAGTTCAAGGCTTTCTTGGGTGTCTTTTCCCCATCACTTGGTCACCCACCAGAGCAGGGCACAGGGATGGGAATTATTTGACTTTGTAATGTAATGCAAATTAATTTGCTGTTGCTGTCAGGTCAAGGCAGAAAACTGGGCACCTTAGGGATATGATTCATCTCATCCTCCTGCTGATGTCCCAGATGCATCAGGGAAATCATGTGATGAGGGTGTTTGAAGTTAAACGAGAAGAATCCCATCCAGTGTGTCCATTTGCATGTGTGTAGTGCGGTGGGACCAAATAGAAAAGATTATTTTCATACTGCTTTTAATACTACTTTAATACTGGTGATGTGCTGTAGGAGAGACACTCACCTGGGGCTCGACCAGCCATGTTCTAGGTCTTTTGCCAGGTCCAGGCTGGTAGATGTAAGCAGAGTAGACAGGAATACGCATCTTCCTGTCATACAAGGTGGCAAAGTAATACTTGTTCTTGTAGCGCTGGCAGATCCAGGCTGGTTTCTGTGGCTCCAGGGCTTCATTTGGGGGGATCTCCCGGAAAAAAAACTGAGGACATGAAGTTTCAAAGGATTTCACCACCTCGCTGTGTCCCAGGCAGAGGCAGCTCGCCAACACCTGCAGCAGCAGCAGCCCCAGCATGGTGGGAGGATTTCAGTGAAGGGCTCTTGCTCCCCTGGAAGGCAAATGCAGAGGAGGAGACTGTGAGAGACCAAGGAGGGGAAACTTCTGTCCTCCTGGGTATGGAAAAAATCATCAACACTATGGGGTTGTGCAGGGAGATGACTGGGGATAAAAGGGTAACAGGATAACAGTAAATAAGTTACAGGGGAAAATACGTTTGCTCCTCCCTGGATCAAACACAGTCAGCACACCTTGAGGTGTGCAGGTGGAGTGGAGAGCAGACACCATGGCCAGGCTCAGTCATAAAACCCTTGCAGAGGAGACACCTCAGTGGTATTTTCTAGCTTATAATCTGAATAGCAGCCAAAAACCATGGGAGATAAATGAAGATGTCCTGCTGCTGAATCAGTAGCCATGGTAAAAAAAAAACAGGGCCTGGAAGCCCCTATTTCCAAACACGATCTCATAGAATCACAGAAGATGCTGAGTTGGAATGGTCTCATCAGGATCATGGACTCCAACCTCCGGACTCTGCCCAGGACAGCCCAAGAAATCCCAGCACATGCCTGACAGTATTATACAAAAACATCTTGTACTCAGGCAGGTGTGGTGATGTGACCCCTTCCCTAGGAAGCCTGTTTCAGGGCTCAGCCACCCTCTGGGTGAAAAACTACTTCTTGAAATCCAGCTTAAATCTTCCCTAACTCAATTTCAGGCCATTTGCATTCCCTCCTGCTCTGGGCACCTCCCCACAGCAGACACCTGCAGCTGGGCACGGACTCTGCTCAGCCCCCTGCAATGCTGAGCTGGGCTTTCATCTCATGGGGCATTGGGCAGGGAAAGAACAGCAGTGCTGCACTTCCTACATGTCTCTGGCCCCATCCAGCTTCTCACAGACACACAGCTCCTCCAGTCACAGCCAATCCTGAACCCAAATGATGCACTTGGGGTCCTGCCTCTCAGCTGACATTGGGATATTAAGCTACATATACCCTTGGCTCTGACACAAGACATCTGGTCCGTTTTCTCTTTAGCAACTCCAGATCAGGAACACTGTGACCAGTAAGCTGGAAACTGAGAACAGGAACAAGTAGGGACTTTTTGCAGTATTCTGCAGAATATGCCCATAGCTGCCCCAAATCAAGCAGAGAAGTTCCTGAAAAGTCCTTTTGCATGACCCTCTCCACGAACTTAAAATATATTTAACTAACTTAATATATAACTTAATATCAGATACATAGAAACCAGCCTACCGTGAGAAGGAGCGGCACAGGACTCTATTCACAGCCCCAAAGTGGCAGAGGACTCCAAATGCCTCTGCTGCAGTCTCAGACTGGCTGTTTTTAAATTATCTCCAAGTAGACAGTTGTTTGATTTCCCAAACAGAGTTTAAAGTGAATTTTCCGGGAGTTCAGCCACCTGTTTGTCCAGAGACCTCTTGCAAGGTCATGGGTGGAGTTTTGGTGCTAGATAAGCTCACCCCTCCTTCTTATTCAACAGTTTGATGTTAATTTTCCCGGTGACTTGGCTTGAAATTCTTTCCCAAATCATTCCTTCTGTCCTTGCTCTCCTTTACAGAAAGTGTTAAAGAGTTGCAAAATTTAGGGCATGCATAAACTCTCCTTGCTCCTTGGAGAGCAGATGTTGGAACTCAGCAACTCTAGCCCAGGCTTTCTCTATGTATATTTATTCCAAAGCTCAGGAAAGACTTGAAATATTGGAGTAAATGGTGAGAAAGGAGCAAAAGCTTACCTTGAAGCAGAGTCTCAGAATAGGCAGCCAAAGAGTTCCCTTCTTCTTGCCCCTGGAAAAACACTTGGCTGATCCTTCAGGAGTCCCAGTGCAATATATACGTGGTCATAAATCTGCCTGCTGTGATAAACAGGGAATTTCAATGAAAAGAAAGGTTTTCTACTATTATTCAAGGAGATTTGCTCATGCCCACCCTGAACTGAGGTGACAGTTGCTATTTGCAATTTCCTCAGGATTTCTCCCAGGTTCTTGCAGCATCACGTGTCAGGAGAAAATAACTGGGTCTGGTGACTTATCTGTTCATTTCCTTGTTCCCCACAAAGGGGGACCTACATGTGTTTCTGTTTCTGACAGAACATCTCTTGTGGCATTAGTCTGACTGGCCTGTCTCTGAGTACACCCAGATATTCACAGTCTGCTCTTTTGCAGCCTCTCAGAACACAATTAGGATGGTCAGCCTGCATATTTCCCCTTGCCTGATTACAAAGGTTTTGTAAGAGCCCTTATTCATGCAAAGCCTGCTGCTGAGAAGGCTCTGGGAGACCTTAGAGCCCCTTTCAGTACCTGAGAGTGGTTCACATGGAGAGGAACATTTGAGAAGGGTTTGGAGTGACAGGACAACAGGGAGCAGCTTCAAACTCCCAGAAGGCAGGGCTAGAGTGGATGTTAACATTAGATTTTAGTCTTGAGAAGAGCAGGCTCGAGGTTGTAATGAGGTTGAGGTTGGTCTCTTCTACCATACCAGTAGTGAGAAAAAGAGGAAAAGGCTTTAGGATGAGATAGGGGAAATTCATATTAGATATTAGAAAAAACACCTTTAACTCTCATGTGGGTCAGGGAATGGAAAACTTGGCCAGAAAGGTGCTGGAGTCACCATCCCTGGAGGTGTTTCAGAGGCATCTGGATTTGGAACTGGGTGATATGGATTTAGTGGCAGTGCTGGGAGGATGGTGTGACAGGGTGCCCTTGGAGGTCTATTCCAACCTTGGATTCAGTCATTCAGTGATTCTATGAAACTGATTCCTTTCTCTTTTTGGCTCCCCATGTATTTCACAAGCTTGCAGTGGAGGATAGGGCATTTCTGGGTACTGCCAGGGGTAAAGTTCCTGGGAAGAGCCTGGGAACTTGATAGAGGAAGGACTGATGGAGAGGATCAAGCAGGGAGTAGTTCCAGAGCCTGGAAAGAAGAGGCAGTGGGCATGAGATGAGCAATGGAGAGGATGAGTGTGGTCTCAAGTGCCAGCCAGTGTGCAGAGGTGGGTGAGCAAGACAGGAACCCCCTGAGGAACAGCAGATGTGTCTGTAGAAGTGCCTCAGCCCAAAACAGAACTGATG
This sequence comes from Oenanthe melanoleuca, assembly GCF_029582105.1. Lineage (NCBI taxonomy): Eukaryota > Metazoa > Chordata > Aves > Passeriformes > Muscicapidae > Oenanthe > Oenanthe melanoleuca. Next base: position 66,592,097 of record NC_079334.1, read on the forward strand.
TTCTGGGAACAATATATAAGTGAAATTATATGAGGTTTGTTAGCAGAGATAGGCACTGTGGAACAGAGAAACTTCTCCCCTCCCATAGAGCTGGGACAAGCTGGCCTCCAGCTCTGCCAGTGTGAGGTTCTGGACCTGGTTCTGATTGTTTTCAGCCATGACCACCCAAGCTTTCCTGTTGGCCTTGGTCTGGCAGCAGGCAGCTGACCAGATGTGGCTGGGTACATTAACCCTCCCATCAGAGATGTAGGAGTTCCAGGTGCAGCCCCCATGATGACACAGGTAGTGTCACAGCCCTGGGTTTTCTGGGGCATTGCTTTGTCCTCGTACTGTTTCCAGGCACCCTGGTTGAGTGTCACAATGTTGGTGAGGGTGAAGGTAGCCCACCTGCCCTCGTTGCCACTTTGGAGGCCACTGAGACTCAAGTGACCACGGTCCAGACCCTCGAGGTTCTTGTAGTCTTGGTTGATAGCCTGATTCTGGCCAATTTGCTGTAGAGTGATCTTGTATCATTTTGTGATGGATTACAATGTATAAATATATTTGTCATAATTTTTCTTGATCAGCTTGACAGGGTAAGAAAAGGTGTACTGAGGATGCATGTAATGAAACAGATTACCCTGGAGCAGATGTCTCTGATGGTGAAAACATTATTTTTTGGCATCTCACTGTAGGAAAATGGATGAATCAGAGAGAAATCATAGACATGCCCCTCCTGCATGTACACAAAAGCTTTATAGAGAAAGCAGCTCAGAATGTGACTGCTCTCATTCTGACTTGTGACCTTTGTCATCCAGCCTGAAGCCTGTGCTGCAGCATGGATGGATGCATGAGGCAAGGAGCATTTCCCACTCCTAGGATTGAAAGTTGACTTTGGTGAGACACCATCCCAGCAGGACTGTTGGTCCCTCAAGTTTAGCCTCTCTTGGGTGCCTTTTCCCCATCACTTCGTCACCCACCAGAGCAGGGCACAGGGAGGGGAATCATTTGACTTTGTAATGTAATGCAAATTTATTGGATTTGCTGTTTCTGTCAGGTCAAGGCAGAAAACTGGGCACCTTTGGGATATGATTCATCTCATCCTCCTGCTGATGTCTCAGATGCATCAGAGGAACCACGTGGTGCAGGTGTTTGAAGTTAAAGGAGAAAATTCCCATCCAATGTGTCCATTTGTATGTGTATAGTGGTGTGGTAGGAAATAGAAGTGGTAATTTAAATGCTGCAGCTCATCTCTGCGTGGCTGCAGGGTGATGTGCTGTGACACACTCACCTGGGGCTCAACAAACCACAAATTAGATCTGTTGTCAGATCCAGGCTTGTAGGTGTAAGCAGAGTACACTGGAATGTGCAAATCTCTGTCATACAGGGTGGCAAAGTGATACTGGTTTCTGTAGCACTGACAGATCCAGGCTGGGTTCTGTGACTCCCAGACATTCTCTCAGGTAGTACTCCTGTAGAAAAACTGAGGGCAACTTGCAAAGGATGTCACCACCTCGCTGTGTCCCAGGCAGAGGCAGCTCACCAACACCTGCAGCAGCAGCAGCCCCAGCATGGTGGGAGGATTTCAGTGAAGGGCTCTTGCTCCCCTGGAAGGCAAATGCAGAGGGACACTCAGCTTGGACACAGCTGGGCATGGCACACACGGGTGGGCCTCAAGTGGCAGAGGAGCAGCCTATTCCCACTGCTCATTCATTGACAATGAAACTGGACTCATTTTCTTCCACTTCCAAAACCCAGGAATTCTGTAACAATGTGTTGGTTGTTATAAACAGATATAAGCATAGGAAAGAAGTAGTGAACCTCTCAACCACGTCTACGAGCTCATCGTTTTCATTTCACTGTTTTTTATAAAAATTTGGATCTTCTCTGCCTTTCAAGGTGGTGGAGGCACTGCCTACATGAGCTGTGCACTTTCTGGATGAGAGATGTTCAGTGAGCTCTGCTGCCCAGTGATCCAACTCCCCGGTGTCTTTTCCGTAAGACAAACCTCAATTCCTTCAACTTGTAAAAAATTCTGTTGGATCCTCCAGTCTTCTTACAGTTGGGAGATCAGAGATTCCTACATGAAGTACTTTTGGTACGTTTACAATATCATGGTAGAAAAACCTAGGATTTAGAGCACTTTTTAAGGGAAATTCTTTTGAAGCCCAGATCTGCCTTCTCCCAGTCATATTCTGATTTCTTCCTCAGTTTTCTTTCTATCAGATGTTAAAGGCAGCAGTCCAACCTCATGCTCGAAGCAGGGCAAGCTGTGAAGTAGCTGATCAAATGCAGGGAAATGGAAAGAGCTCTTATGACTGCTTTAGTGGAAAAAGGGGATTTTGAACCAGAGGAAGTACTGTTTCTGTTTTAATGACTGGACGTGGCACTCAGTGCCGTGGTCTGGTTGATCAAAGCTGTGACTTGATGATCTTGGACATCTTTTCCAACCTAAATGATACTGTGATTCTACTGAAAAAAGATGAGGTGTCATCAAAGCCTTCTCCTGAGTTTTCAGTCCCCATGGAAAAAGGAGGTGAATAGGTGAATAGCCAAAGAGAAGCTAAATAGATGGAGGGCTGCAGGTCTTCAGGGCAAAGTAAATCACAGCAGCAGAAGCCAAATGCACATGAGAAAATAAAATGCAAGAAAGAGAAATATTGCTTGGACAGGTGGATTAAGGAGATTGATGTTCTTCTGGACTGTTCTCCTTCAAGGGCAGCAAAGATCCCATGGTCACAGGCAGGATCTGTGAGTGAGGACAGAGAGGGAGTGCAGATGCCTCAAGGCCAGCACACTCTTTACATCAGCCAGGATGGTGACACAGGTCTCACCTTACATGCCAAGTATGTTCACAGAATCACAGAAAGAATCATGGAATGGTTGGGATTGGAAGCAATGACATCTTCCACTAGACCAGGTTGCTCAAAGTCCAATCCAACCTGGCCTTGAACACTTCCAGGGTTGGGGCATTCACATGTTCATGTTTGCCAGGTGTACAAATGAGAGTGATCTTCAAGTGATGGGTAAAGCAATGACCAAATCAGACCAAAGGTTGGAGGTTCACATAAAAGCTGCTTGTTCTATTCTTCTGTGTCTCAGAAGTGATCCTAAAGCACCTCTGCTGTGCAGCTCTCCCTCAAGGAACATTTTCTGTGTGAAAAGTAGAACCCTTGTCCAGAGCCATAGGAAAAGTATCAATTTTATGGAGAAAAGTGCAAGGAAAAAGTAAAGATATAAAAGATTGACTAAATCCCCCCAAGGGCAGCAGATGTACATTATCCTTTTAAGCAGTTTTCCTAAAGCCTTTCTATGCAACACTCCAAATGCTGGCTTATGTCAATCCTTGAATTTTGGAGATAAATATATTCAATCCATTCTTTATTCACAAGGATCAACAACTTTTTTAATATCGTACAGTTCAGCTGAAAAAGTTGGTGTGGGATTTGGATATCTTTGGTTACATTAACTCCACCAGACCAGGTGCCACAGTCCCTGTGCCTGCAGAGCAGGTAACACTGAGGTGACAGAGGGGCCATCTCCTTGCCACCAGTGAAGCACCACCCTGCTACAAACCCTCACAGCTGAGAGCTGTCAGGCTCCCTGTGGTTACTCTCACTCCTTCAGTTTCTTTTGGCTTTGGAGACCAAAATTCAGTTTGTTATTTTCACTTTCTGGTTCTCACGTGGCAAAACCTCTGAACTGCATGAGATAGAGGGAGTGAGCAGCCACCACTGGAGGCTCAAAGCCAGGTCTTGAGGCAGATAAAGGAGAGGGATGATAAGAAGCCCTGTGGAGGCAGGATGGTGTTTTTATCATGACCATTGTCCTCCCTTGCACAACTGGCTCAGCTGTAGAACTCCCACCCCTGGTCCCTGGGGAGGGTCACATTCACACCAGAGGGTTTCCATCCCTTCTGATGGGCCATAACAGCCTCAAGTGCCCTGATGTGAGAGGCAACTGAGAAGAGGTCATAAACCACCAAAGACCCCCTGAAGTGTCCCAGACTCATTCCTGAGGCCTTCCACCAAAGGACTGAAAGCTCCTCCCCAGGTGAGGTACCTGGGCATTCCCACCCAGCCTGAGCATATTTTAATTCACTGGACTTTTTGTTTGGGGGCTTTTCCCCCAACACATGATGGATCAAGACTATGACCATCACTTCAACCAGCAGATATCAAAATAGCAACAATAAAATCGTGTCCCTGCATCCATGGGTGGTGAGGTCTTTCTACTCTTATCCTTTCTTTCTCTTTCTTTTTTTCCTTTATATTCATAAGGGATATTTTAATGGATTTATACATTATCTGGATATATATCTATATTTAATTGATATCTATATATAAATAAAAACATGGAGAGATTTATATGGAGATTATTTATATGGATATATATAGTATGGATATTAATAAAGATAATAGTAACCAAAATTACTACATACCTCTTTTCCATTGCAACCAAATAGTTCTAAAAAAAACCAACCCATATACATATATATTCTTAAAAACACTAGTCATTCAATGTTGTTTCATTCTAATTCACCCCAAAGGATCTATTAACAGGAACCAGGGTTACCCTTCCCTTCTGGTCTCCTACACTCTGCAGCTGTTCCTCAGGTAAAATGGAACTCCCAGTAAATTAAAGCAAATCTGGAGCCTGAAATCTGAATTTGTGGAATTTTCTTTCCACTATGCAGTGATAACAACACGATTCCCTGTAAGTTATAACAACACTCATAACTGCACATCAATTTCATTAACATTTTGGTCTATATAGAAATCTGTGGTTACAGATACATTTTTAAGAGGGTAAAATATCTTTACTTATCAATCAACCTGTTTATTAAGCCTCTGATTTTTTTTCCTGGAAGATGTTTGTATATTAGGGCCAGGATTTCACCATGTAAGTGGACTCCCAAATGTTGTTGAGATTTGGCTGTTTGAAGTTGCTCTCAGATATTCTACCAAGGCATGGAGCAATACCTTTGGGAAACAGGGATTCAGACTTGTTGAGTCTGGCCAAAGGGAGGCTGAAGGGCAGATCTACAGCTGCCTACAGCTACTCAAAAGGCCAAGAACAACAAAGCTGAGCTCTTTGTGGCAGAGCCAGGCTGTAACAAAGGGCAGCACCCACAGATTTGGGAGGTGCAGGTTGCACAGCAGGATAAAATTTCCCTCTAGGCAGGCTCTACAGCACTGGGACAGGTTGTTGGGAAATGGCAAATGATGACTTGCAGACATGACTCAAGGCTTAGCTGGATGAAAACACAGCTGAATTAGAGTCCTGTGGCTCTAATGATGTTGCCAAACAGCATTTCTTTGATCCTATGGTAGGTACATACATCCCCCATCTTCTCCCCATCCCACCCCACCACACCCTGGCCACATTCAGATATTGCCTGGAAAATTATGTCAACACAGTAAATGGTCAAAACCTCTGGTCTAAGAGTTGTCCTTTTAAGTCTTTCTATAGCCCAAAGTCATAGAAAACACATCACATACCTCAGAAGGCCAGGAGGAGGACACACTTCCAGAATCCTGGTTCAGACTCCTCAGGGCAAAAGGCAGTAACTAGATGAGACCCCAGCCACTCCTCTCTTTCCCTAAGGAAAGACTGATTTTTTTCCATATATCTGTACCAGTTTGGTTCCTCTGCTAGCCATCCCTATGCTTCAATGACTACAAGCTTTGCTACTGCACATTAGTTATGCCAAGGATAATTAGCAGTTACGTCAACATGATTTCCAGTTTGACTGCTGGCTGACTCCATGTGCAAATGAGGTTGTTGATTGCAAGAGGAAATATGTCAGACCAGGCTCCAGAGGAAGAGCCCTTGTGTCAGGGGCTTTGCCTTTGGTCATCTCTGCTGGGCTTGGCATCCCCTGGAGCCTGTGGACATGGCAGGGGAGGGAGGACCAGCTGTGTGAAGTGCCAAGGCTGATCTTCCCTTCACCTCTGAAGGTGTCACTCAGAGCTCACTGCCTCCAGACAGAAATGATGTGATAATGCTGTGTTGCAGGAGGTGGCAGATTCAAATCCTGGCCTAATTAAGGACATGTCCTCATTACACTTTCACAAGAAACTGGCCCTTGAGGACAGACTAACACAAACAAACAGCTGTAGGAACTTGTTCCTGGCTCACCTCATCTAAATGACATGTATGTAGTCCCAGGAGCTCTGGTTTTGGCTAAGCAGGATTTGCCCTGTTCTAGAGCTGGTTCTCAGAACTCCCTGTAGAGTCAGTACAAGAGGAATATCCACATTTCCAGAGCACAGCTCACATCTGGAAGATGAAGGGAGTTACACTATAGAAGTATGTCTTCCTCTCTGATGACCATGAGGATTCACAGAGGGACACGCTCTGACTTACACCTCCAACATTACACGAGCTGAGTCCCACTTTGTGTTGCCATCTCTAAAGCCATGATCACATTACTTAGCCAAAGCACAGCAGAAAACTACAAAAGCCATCCATTTCCAAAGCTCTCTCCTTCTGGGCAGACCTTCAAAGCAAACAGCCTCTCCTTATTCATTTTCATGGGCTAGATGTGTCAATCCAGCAAGAATTTCAGGGGAGTTTTGTAACCTGTGTGGGAGGATGTTTTCTTGAGAGCACAACAAAAAAATAAACACCATAGCAAGGAACAGGGGGGAAGGATGCACTTCATGCAATTCAGTCTGAGTGTTCTCAGACCAAGATGGTTGATGTGATTGCAGAAGACAACAGATGTTAAGGGACAGAGATTATTTTTGTTACTTCCTGGCAGGGTTAGCTGTATGTTTTAGGTCTAACTCAAGCCCAAAAGAGCTGATAGCACTACAAGATCACCTGGTTTAAAGATGAGCTCATGCTAAACTGGCCATGGACTAGATGCAAATTTGGATTCATGAGAAGTGAAGTCAAAAGTTTTTTGTGCAGGTGACTTGCTCTGAGTCAGACCTCCTGCTGGACTAAGAGCCAGCTCATGGATGCAACGAAGCAGGTCAAAAGTCACCTTAGGCCTTCTCTGTGCTCCCCTTGTGATCCAGCTTTAGTCTGCAACACTTCCATCTCAAACAGGTGACCTCAGAGGGGACCTGTGATGCCTCCTTTGTGACTTGGTTTTCTGCTGCAGATACCATTTCATGGCACATGACTATTGCCAATGGGATGTGTGAAAAAATCCTGAGTCTGGATGCTATGGCTGACCAGTTCAATGCTCCTTTTCACTCAGAAAGATCCAGGGACAAGATTATGGTAAAAATATACCTCTGTCCATAACAAGCCTCAGTGGAAATTTTAGATGGGTATTTCCAGCACTAGGTCAACAAGATGTGATGAGTCACAAAATGTGGTAAGCAAAGCCAGCATTTCCTTTGTTTTGTGGGATTCTGCACTGATGTGGTTCTGAAAGTGTTGTACATGGGCAGCATCTCGTTTCCCAAGTAGGAGAGAAAGGAAAAGGAACATGGAGAGTGAATGGGTTTGCAGGGGTAACTCTGAACAGGATGAGAAAATCACCCGTAAGAATAGGCAAATGCTTCAGTGATGAGCTAAGATTTTCCTCAAACTAAACCAGACAGGGAAAAGCAGAAACCTGCACGTAGCCAGCTCAGACCTCACCTCAGCTGGCTCTTGGACAATGAAGGCACTTCCCTAAAACACCACCTTCTCAGCAGGGACCAACTGCCAGGACCCAACTCTCAGTTAGGGATGTTTTCTGGGCAGAGAAGGCAGCTGGTGAGGTTAGGGAAGTGCTGGGCAGCAGTACCCAGAGCCCAGCTATGGGTCTGAAGAGAGGCTGTTTCCTTCTTGAGAAACAAAAGCAAAAGCATCTGCTGTTACAAGTGAGGAAACCAGCTCAGCAAATCTGGTTTACAGCAGATTAATTTGAAATCCAGACTGGCTGATGAGGCACAGATCCCATAACAATGAAATTTTGGAAGGCTTTTGAGGTGTTTGTGGTGGTTTAACCTCTGGGGTTAGACCACACCTGGTTGCCCTCACTGGAGCTCTTGGTTGCCTTGGTAGAAAAAGTCAGATTCACCAGTTCTGTTACAGGCTCTTGTGTCTGGGCAAACAAGAGCAAATGCCACCATCATAATTTGGGTGTGGGGAACCCTAAACCAGAAGCACATCAACCTTGAGGTGGAGGTACTGAATGCAAAGAGATGGATTTAATCCAGCTGTCCTATGGGAACCCTTGGAGACCCCATGAAGTTTGGGATGAAGCCAATCTTGAGCAGCCTGATCCAGCATGGATGGTAGATCTGCTGCAAGGATCTCAATGATCTTAGAGGTCTTTTTCTAAATGATTCTGTGATCTTAAAAACAAAACAAACCTTTTTGGTGACAGAGGTTGGTGCAGAGGTTTCACCTCTGAGAATGGTGGGGAGAAGGAGTTGGTGTGAGTTAAATCCAAGCTCAAATGTCAAAAGGCAAATCTTTATGCAACCATGGGCATTGTGAAAAAACTGTGCAGAGTTATTCAAAATACCAACATACAGGTCAAAATGTGGGCAAAGCTGGAGCAATAAGAAGATTGAAAGTACAAGGTTTAGCATTCAGTTTCTATGTTCTGGTTCTTGTTTTTCAGTTAGCTTCAGATCAAAATCACAGAAATCAGCACAAAATGCAATGGTTGATACTTTCATGGGGTTTTTTTTGGTGGTAACAACTGTTTCTTCTAAATACAGAGCTGTTCTCATCAGCCCCAACAGAGTATACTGAGAGTCTGTACTACAGGAAACACAGTGCTGAGAACATGACCCTTTCTTTGCATACTCCTCTCACACTTGTTCCTGAGTACTATAATCACAGAATCACAGAAGGGTATGAATTGAAAGGGGCCTTCAAGATCATCACATTCCAAACCTCTGCCATGGGGAGGGACACTTTTGACAAGACAAGGTTCCTCCAAGCCCCATCCAACCTGGCCTTGGACACTTCCAGGGTTCCAGGGGCAGCCTGGACAGCCTGTGCCAGAGCCTTACCACCCTCACAGGGAAGAATTTATTCCCAATATCCCACCTAAGCCTGCCCTCTGGCAGTGGGAACCTATTCCCCCTTGTCTTATCCCTCCATGCCCTTGTCCAATGTCCCTTTCCAGCTCTCTTGGAGCCCCTTTAGGCACTGAGAGGAGCTCTAAGGTCTTCCTGGAGCCTTTTCTTCTCCAGACTGAGCACTCCTAACTCTCTCAGACTCTCTCCAGGGCAGAGGTGTTCCAGCCCTCCATAAATTCCATGTGGATGCATTGTTTGGAAGATGTTAGGGTTAGTGGCACAAACTTGCCATTAAAATCCATGCAATTATTTAATATAAACCTTTCAAAACATTCTTTTTCTGAGGGATTAAAACAAGGAACACCCTTATTGTAACCTAGGGCAACTGCTCAGCCAGATTATTCTATTACAGAGCACTTTGTCCTAAAGATCACAGGTGCCCTGCAGCAATTTGGGCATTATCTGTCAGTGCTTTTACCATGAATTCTTCTGCTTATCTGAGATTCTTTCTCTGTGTATTATACTGTGTATTGAACTTTGGTTTTTTACTCTTGGAAATCACTCAAACATTCAGAAAACAGAGGAACAGACTTGAAGGTATTATTTACTCTCAAACTACTCTTTCATTTCCCAAAGTATTTTCATTTCGCATCCATTAAGGCAGCTCATCTTTAAAAGGCTGCATGTTTTTTATCCTCAGTCATCCAAACAAATCAACCTGCAGAAACAACTCATCCCAAAGATAAGCAAATAATATTTACTAAGGGCAGGTAAAAACTCACAGCTTTTATTGGTTTGTCTGCCAGAGATTGACTTTAGTGTAGAAGAAAATTTCAGTGTGTTACAAACATTGCAATTAATATTTTTCAATTTCAATTTTGCTAATATTTGTAATAAAGTTAGATGATTTTATTGATAAGCTTTGAGAAAAAATAATATGCCAGTATGGAGAATATCTTTGTCTACCTGTTGCCTGGTGATGTTCAAGGGCAAAACCCATAAGGTATAAAAACTCTGGAGTTTTTGTTGCCTATGTTCTTTGAAGAAACCCCATCATGAAAGTCCTCTCTTCCCAACCCCAAAGCTGCCAGGCTCTCAGGAGCCTACACCAGCAGTAAAACACAAGGAAATCAAGTTTTACTTTTGAAAAACCCCAACTATTTTTAGTACATATATTTCACTCCATCCTACCCAGACCACTGCAAAGATGCCACACGGAGAAGTAAAAGAGCCACATCATGTTCAGCACTATGCTGAGATGGGGAAGAGGCTGGGGAAGAGACTTTCCTGGAACCAGGGATGCTTTGGGGGCTTTTTATTTTTTTTTTTTTTTTTTTTGGAGAAGCAGAACAGTGTTAACAACCCTGGCACAGGAAGGAGGTTGCCTGTGCTAGATGGTGCTCAGCGATTGCACGCGGGAAGTGGCGCAACTCTTCCCCGTACACAACGGCTGCTGAGACCACAGCACCCTGGTTTTGGATGGCATTGACGTGAGCCCCACCAGGCAGCTGCATGGGATCCTTCCCTTGAAGCAGAAAAGCTCTTTATCTTTGCTGTGAGCCACTCCAGCCAGCAAGGGCTTAGCTGGCAAAGGATGTTGTACACTCAACTTGTGAGCACAGGCAAAATTCTTTATGAGAAATGTCAGGCTTGGTGTTCCTCTGGCTTGTGTCTGCTGCTGTGAACAACACCCAGCCAGCTGCATGATGGGAGCCAGGGTTTCCTGAGCTCTGACCTCAGCTTTCACAGGTACTTGCCAAAGGACCATTGCAAACTCCTAAATCCTCTGCCTCAGCCTCCCTACCTCAATATGACCGACATGAAACACCTGGGAGCTTGTGAGTGTCTCAAATGGCACAGCAGATTATCCTGGAAAGGGCATTTGGTCCACCACCAACCTCCAGAAAAGTTCAATCCAGAATACACCAATCCTGGCAGCTGCCCGTCCCTTCTACTCATAAAAAATTATTTATTGTAGACTCCACCACATGCCTGGGCAGCACATCTTTACCTGCATTACCTAACTGCATTGGCTGCCCTTACTGCTGGATTATTATTTTATTCCTATTGTAAATCCTAAATGTGTTTGTTACTGACATTGCTGAAAGGTTGATTTAACATTCTGTCCATCAGCACATCAAGGAGGAGGAGGTCAGCATTATTATAAAATTATTCAGGTTGGAAAAGACTTCTAAGATCACCAAGTCCAAACCAGCACAACCAAGGCCACCACTAAACCACACTCCCAAATGCCACATTTACACATCTTTCAAATCCTTTTAGGGATGGTTACTCCACCACTGCCCTGGACATCCTGTTCCAACACTTGACAAGCCTGTCAGTGAATAAATTTTTTATAATATCCAATCTAAACCTCCCCAGGCACAATTTGAGGCCGTTTCCTGCACTGCAGTTGGTGATTCAGGACAGCTTTCAATAATTGAAAAGATTATTTACATGAGTCAGGCCAAAGGGGAAATAACCCACAGATTCACCCTTTATTTTAGGTCCTAAACTCTGCTCTTTCCCTTAGTCAAAAATTCTGTAACAAACCATCATTTTTGTTCTTCAAAGGTGTTTTGGAAGAGTTTCGAAATTCAGATTTGCGAATGCTTATAGCTGAACACACAAATGCTTTGACTGGTTTCTAACATAAAATAAATGATAGGATCTCAAGTCAAAGTTCTCTGAAGTGAAGGAAAGAAGCATCACTACAGGTCAGATAAATCTCAAGCTCTTCACTGACCTCATCTCAGGAGGTGGCATAAAGTAAAAACCAGGTCAGCCTCCTTATGTTGAGCTTACTGGGACTAAATGAGAAAGGCCAAACACAGCTCACACCTGATCTGGGGCAATGGAAAATCCCTTTTTAGGTGCTCTGACCATCATCATATGACCAGGAGGAACTCAGAATGTGCTGCTCAGTGCACAGGGTGGTTATTGATGGAGACATCTACAAAGAGGAGAATACTCAGGAGCAGGAGATGCCTTCACTTCTCCTGCCTCAGGGGCTCCTCTGCAATACTTTAAAAAAGCTGCTAGAAATTGACTTGGGGAACTTGAGGGTAAGAAAATGCTTGCACATCAAGAAAGAGAGGAAGTCATGCTTATCTTTAGAAATAAGGGGTTGGAAGGAAAAGATGGACCCTGGAAATCATAAACCTGGGAGGATGGGTTTCATTTAATTCCAGAACAACTGCTGCAGCCACCTTTCTGCAAGCACCTGTAAAGCAGCATGAGAAAAAGAGTTTGTAAAGACCAAATTTTCTCAGACCAGTCTGATTTCCACTTGTGAGCTGGCAGCAGACCTTGTGGGTAAGGGAGAGACAGATGATTTCATATTGCTTCTTTTTACAAAGACTTTGGATCTTGTCTCCTGTGGCAGTATTTGAGAGACCAGAGGCTGACACAATGCACTGGGATACCTGTGGGAAATGATGGGAAGTGCTCCCAGAGAATTGCCTTTAATGGTCCACACCAGTGGAAGAACATGGGTTTCCACAGTCACCCAAAGTCCTGTTCAATTGGTAGCTCAGGTGATGGAGAAGACCATATCCTTGTTAAATTCACATTCTCTTCCAAGCAGGAAAGGAGTTCAAGGACATGGGGGAGCAGGATTAATATTTAACAGGATCAAAACAAGTTAGAGAGATACTCAAGGTGGAAAATACCACCTTGAAATTCATAACCATGGTACAAGATCTTTCAAGATATGATTTTTCCACTTCATCCTCACTCCACTTCTACCATGAGAGTTTACAAAGATCTGAGACAAGGAATGGATTGTATTGAGACAGAGGTACTGTGGGGTCAGACCAGCCTGGGATGCACTGGAGGGCAAAACAAGAGCAGTATTGGAGATGTCAGAACTAATCTGAAAGTCACAGTGCCTGAAGCTGTGGGTGCCTGGTGGTGATGTGACAGTGCTGAATCCTGCAGCCCACCACGGCACAGAACAACAGCACCAGGATATGGCATTTGGCAAGAGATTCCTCAAAGATTCAAACACTGTCCCCAATATCCACACCAGCAAAGGCCCAGCTCAGCACGGGCAAGGATGGGGAAGAACAGTTTTGGGAAAACAGGAACGAACAAGATCAGAAAGTAGTTGCACTTTGTCAATGTTTTGAGGAAACAAAAGTGAAATAGCACTTTGGGCAGAGACTGCAAATCTTATTGCAGAGACCTTAGAGCCCCTTTAGGTACTCACAGGAAGGCTGGAAAGTGACTTTTTGCATTAAAAAGCAGTGAAAATACAAGGATTAAGCTAAAGGAGAGTAGATTTAGATTAGATACAAACAAGAAGCTCTTCCCTTTGAGGGTGGGGAGGCCCTGGCACAGGGTGCCCAGAGAAGCTGTGGCTGCCCCTGGATCCCTGGAAATGTCCAAGGCCAGGCTGGACAGGGCTTGGAGCAACCTGGGATAGTGGAAGGTGTCCCTGCCCATGGCAGGGGGTTGAAATGAGATGATTTTTAAGATGTCTTCTAACCCAATTTATGATTCAATGATCTTTACAGAGGTAGCTCAGAGTTACTGCTGTGTTACTGGTGTTACTGGTGTGAGTAGGGCTGATCTGCTGCTGCTGGGAGGATTTTCCCAGCTGCCCTAATAAAGAGGATTGCATCTGCTGATCCCACACTTCTATGATGGGGGTTGAAGAAATAAACTAATTTGTTTTGTTTTGTTTTGTTTTGTTTTGTTTTGTTTTGTTTTGTTCCTGAAAGGGTGAGGGGCATGGAAGGGCAGTTTTCCTTCAGGAGAGAGTGCTCATGTCTTTTTGAGGAATCATAGAATCAGAGAATGGTTTGGGTTGGAATGGACCTTAAAGAACACCTGGTTCCAACTCCTCTGCCATGGGCAGGGACACCTCCCACTATCCCAAGTTGCTCCACCCCATCCAACCTGGCCTTGAACATTCCAGGAATGGGGGAGCCACAGCTTCTCTGGACAACCTGTGCCTCACTACCTTCACAGTAAAGAATTTTTTCCTAATACCTGATCTAACCCTGTCCTCTGTCATTTACTCCCTTTTCCTTGCTCTTGTAAAGGGCTCCTCTCCCATGTTGCCCAGGGAGGAGGAGGAGAAGGATGATGATGATGATGATGATGATGATGATGATGATGATGATGATGATGATGATGATGAGGATGATAACAGCATCACAGCCATCCATTTTCTGCAGACACTGCTAGAAATTGTCCTCAAAAGCACCAGCAGCAGCACCAAGTGCCATTTCACAGCGGGAGCCCTCATTAACAAGGAGGAGAAGGGGTTTGCAATTCAATCCCCTAAGTGTCTCACACCCCACTGATTCCCAAAGCTGGTCCCCTCCAGGTGTCACAGCAGCATGACAGAGAGGAGCCTCTGACCCACTGACAGGACACCACGTTGCTATTTGTGCATGGGGAAAGAGGGCGTCTTCAACAATATTTATCAAACACACTCTCCCTGCTGCCTCTCCTCAGGAGGGTTCTGACTCTGAAACCTGAACTCCTGTTGATGATCAATGGCAACTCAACCCCCCAGAGCAAATACTGGCCAAGGATGGGGAGTGGAGGGAAGTTTTCTTGCCTGTGTTTTCTGTGCTGCAGGGAGCTTTGGTCATGAAAGGGAAACTTGGTGACTGGCAGCATGTGGGGTCACCAGCAGGGATGCTTACCAGGCGAAAGTCAAAAGCAGAAGTTGAGGCCAGATTTCTTATACTTGAGTTCAAAATAGCAGGAACTTTTCCTTTTAAAAAGACACTGGGTGCAGCCAGGGGCCAGGAGCAGAATCATGCCTCAGTCAGGTGTTCTCCAGCAGATCACTGGGCATTATTCCCAGTCACTTCCTACAAGACAGAGCCCTGCTTGGTGTGGGGTGAGGTCAGGAGGGGGCTTTGCCAGGCTGCTCCAAATCCCTAATCCCTGTCCCTTTAGGGGATGCCACCAAAGGGAGAGAGCAGCAATTTTATGTGGGCACTGTAGGGTGGATAAAGCCCTGTGGGACCAGACAAAAGCCATAATTCCTGGAGATGGGAGATGAATTGGCAGGCAAGCATTAGCCCTGCAGCCCCTTGGCATGCTGAGTGTTGTTTACCATCATTCCCTGCTGTCAGGTTTCTCCTGCAGCAGTGCCAGTGAATGGCAAATCCATGTTGTAGCACCTACAACAACTGCCCAGCTGGGCCCACTGGCCAGCCCCAAAGAGATATCTCCCCTCCAAACAGCTCTCTGGCCAGAAATTCCCTTCCTTTCACGAGACCTGGCAGAGAAGAGAGGCTGGCTGGATGCCCCAGGGTGGTGTCCAGAGGTACCAGGGGATGACTGGGGGTCCTTGGGCCAGGGCAGGATCTGGGGCTGATTGTCCATGATCATCCATGTCTATAGGTTTTTATTTGGCTACACAGTGTATGTTTAAATCCAAAGGATTTAACTCCATAACTGCTGCTGCCAACACAAATCAGCACCTGTGCATGGAAGAGCAGCAACTGCAGCTCTTCACCTGGAAAATGACCCACTGCACTAATTTTTGTTGCTCCATGTGAATTTTTCTTTCCCCCATGTGAAAATGATGTTGGAGCAGACTTGCTGTCCCAGTGGAACTACTTTGCCCTATTGTCCTTCAGCACAGTCCTGGCTGAATTTTCACATTTTCTTACAGAATCACAGAGTCTTTAATGATGGAAGGGAGGTCTTGAGATCAACCGCCCTGCCTGCCTAGAGCACACAGGAGCACATTCAGGTTGGAATATCTCTAGAGAGGGAGACTCTACACCCTCCCTGGGCAGCCTTTTCCAGTGCCACCCTCACTGTAAAGAAGTTTTTCCTTGTGTTGAGGAACTTTTCTGTTTTAGTTTATGGCCATTGCTCCTTGTTCTGTCACTGGGCACCACTGAGAAGAGTCTGGCACCATCCCCTTGACACCCACCTTTATATTTTTATGTACTGATGATATCTTAGGCTTGCAAGGTTCTCCTGATCCACTCTGGGTAATAGGAGACAAGGATAGGAGGAGAACCCAAATGTCCTGACAAAGACCAGAGGATTAAAAAAACTCCAAACATTTCTGAATCCAGCTCTTACAGCTGCCTATGAAACTGATGTAATTTACATTTCACTGCTTGGATTAAAGTGTGTTCCCTTCCATTCAGAGCTGCTGCTGCAAGTTGGGGTCCCAGCAACAAAACAAAAGAGTGGAGCTGAACATGTGAAGGCAGATATTTAATTCTGCTGCTAATGGCAGCCCAGAAACTTTGTACAAAAAGGGGAAAACAGCCAAGAAAACAAGTTACTGCATCAGATGAGTGGCAAACCCAATGAGTCGATGTCAGGAGTGAACTTTAAACTCACAGGATGGTTCCATACCTGGGGTAGTGTCATAAAGGACCAGCTCCAGAGGCACCATAAAAATGGAGAAAATGTCCCAGGGTACAGCCTGTGGGTGCAGAGGATTTGTTATCACCCAAATGCTGAGCTCTGTCCCTAGCCTGAACTCAATCCAATGGAAAAGTTGTCCCTACAACTCTGCTGGACTGCCTCATGGTCCATGGCCTTGGAAGGAGCAGCTGACCAATGGCACAGCCAGAGTACAAGCTGGTCTCTCTGGCTTTTAGATTGATTTAATTACAGGTTGATTTAACCTTTACTGAGAGCTTCAGGAGAACACAAAGCCATTGGTGGTGCTGGAAGTGTCCACAACCATGGCATTCCATGGCATTGAGTTCCACTGTGTGGGACTTTGAGATTTGCTAGGAGCCTTAAGCTCTGATTTGCTCTTTCTAGGTCTTAATTTAGACTTCAAGTGTTCGGTTTGGCTTGTTACTGGGGCCACTCAGCCAGGCTGAAGCAGCCCTTGGCACATCTCTCCAGGAGTTTGTCAGCTCATGGGGCACCAGAACCAGTTTTCAACCAGCTCCTTCTCAAACAGCAAATCTGAAAGAAATTTAAATTTAAAAAAAAGAAAAAAAAAAAAGGAAAAAAAAAAAGAAAGAAAAAAAAGGAGCAGCTGCACTTGTTTTTGCTGCAGGAAGTTCTCTGATGGGGAGAAAACTTCCTTATAAAAACAAGGCATTCATTAGCACTTCTTGTTCTTTGCTTTGCAAGTGCCTTCAGGTCAATTTTGCAGCCTTTTGCACCCACCATCCAGCCTGCTGTTGCTCCAGTGGACAATAATCCCCCAGGAGTTTCAGCAGCCTCAGGAACAAAATGCAAAAAATATAACACTATTTCTACTTTTATCTTTCAGTCTTTTTTTTTTTTTTTTTTCTCTGTCCTCCCCAGGCAAGCCATTTTGCTTCTGTGTCTCTCCCTCCTGACCCAAATCACTCCTGCTGGCAATAATTTTCAGCTGTTGAGCTCAAGATCTAATACCAGCTAATATTTTATCTGCTGTTTCCAAACCAGCACTTCATAGCAGACAAACAAACCTATTTCCTCATTGCAGTGATTTTTTATTTATCATAAACCTGCTTTCACCTCCCCTTTGCTGAGGATATTCCTTCCCACCCTCAAGCTTGGCTGAGCTCTTACCTACCTCTACTTTGGCCACACATTTGGAAGTGCCACCAGAAAGGATCAGTTTGGGTGTCTCTGATGCAAATTTATCACCTTTGGCTAAAATGCCTGGGCTGTTTTCCAGCTCTTCCCACCTGTGGCATCACCACTGCTAGCTCAAGAATAACAAACATCCAGCACTGAACATTATTTGCAACAAATAAAGAGCTGAGCAAACACCAGCTCTGACAGTGACCTGTAAGAGAAAGTTCTGGAGGTATAAAACCCCAAACCACATTTATTTATGGGCAACCTGGTCTCTTCCCATGGCAGAGGGGTTGGAGCTAGAGGATCTTTAAGGTGCTTTCACATAGACCATTCTGCAGCTCTGTGATTTCACAGCAGGGCAGAATTAAGGTTTCTGTTGTAAGGTTTACATGAAGTGTTTAACCTGGCAGCACAGAATGGAGCATGGGAATGACTTGCTGGTGGTTCCCCATGGAAATTCTCCAAACTGCATCCATGGCTGCACCTGCCCCATGGCCTGCACAAAAGTTGCTGTGCAGAGGAGCATTACCTGAGAAACTTCTCATCCTCCATGCTGACACTGTCAACTTATCTTCTGATATTCTGCCTTCCCCCAGAAACCCAGAGGCACCCCATAGATGTTCCTGCCCTGCTCCTGCCAAGGGATCAATGCAGTTTTCCATGACTGCCATAGCTGAGCTACCAAAATGCTCAGAAATTGCTCTGCAGGAGAGGTGGCATTGGGAAAAACAGCAAGTTAACCTGTATTGTACGAGGTTGGCAGAGAGATACAACCCTCTGCTGGCCAAAGCAGAAAGTCCTGGCATTCCCAGGCTCCATGACCTGCACTGGGAGAACCACAATGATTGAGGCTTTTACTGACATGGGCAGAGCTCTGTCAGCAAGGGTTGTTATTGAACTAAACTCCTGGCAGCTGCTGGTGAATAGGTCAACTTTGTGTCAAAAATCTCTCAGGAGCATAGAAAATGGAAGAAATTTACAGGATGCATTTGTTTCCAAATATGCTGGGAAATTATCCTGATCTGCAGCTGACAAATGCTTGGGGGAAGTTTTCCCTGGAGATGTGGATGGGCTGAAGATGGATTATGGCCAAGGCAGCCCCATGGGAGAGCTCAAGGTGCAAATGGAGCCAAGCCCAGCATGCAAGGAGAGGAGGGGAATCCTCCAAGAATCTCCAGGGGCAAAGGGGGAAATGACTATTTTGGCTGCTCGTCTTCATAAAGGAGAAAATCCCCAGGTCCCAGAGCAGCTGGTTTGGAGATCAGCCTTGTCTGTGGGTGGTGTGGCTTCCATGAGTGTGTGCTGAACATTCCCTGGGGTCCACAGACTACCAGAACAGCCAACACAATGTGGTCACCCCCATGGTCATCCCCCAGGATCATTCCTCATGGTCATCCTTCCATGGTCATCCCTCAATGGTCATCCCCCATGGTCATCCTCAATGGTCATCCTCCATGGTCATCTTAATATGGTCACCCCCATGGTCTTCCCACAGGATCATTCCCCATGGTCATCCCTCCATGGTCATCCCCAATAGTCATCCTCCATGGTCATCCTTCCATGGTCATCCCCCATGGCCATCCTCCATGGTCATCCCAAATGGTCATCCTCCATGGTCATCTTTCTATGGTCATCCCCCACGATCATCATTCCATGGTATCCCCCATGATTATCCCTCCATGGTAATCCCCCATGGTCATGCCCTACAATCATCTTTCTATGGTCATCCCCCATGGTCATCCCCCATGGTCATCTTTCTATGGTCATCCCCTGTGGTCATCCTTCCATGGTCAGCCCCACCTATGGTCATCTCCCCATGGTCAACCCCCATGATCAGCCTTCCACAGTCATCCCTTCATGGTCAACCCTCCAGGGTCATCCTTACCTGTTCATCCCCCATGTTCATCCCTCCAAGGGCAGTCCGGGGCCCTGTCCCCTTCCTGCCACCTCGTTCCTGCTCCACCTTTGCCCCCAGACCCCCAGTCCCTCCCGCTGACCCATCCCAGCAGGGTGGTGGCAGAGGGATGCCCTGCCCCACGAGCTGTCCCCACTGTCCCCAGGAGCAGTGCCACCTCCTCGGCAGCGCCAACCGTGCTCAAAGTCCCCAGCCAGCCCTGACCCTGCACGGGGGTGTCCCTGAACCCCCTTTCACCCCCAGTGTCAGCTCCCCAGCAGCGAGAGGCACTGCAGAGAGGCGACACGGCACCCAACTGAGAGTTCAGCATCACTTCAGCCGCTCCTTTCCCCGCCTCTTTCACCCCTCGCCCCTCGCTGCCGCCCTGCCCAGCCCAGGGGACGAAGCTGTCCCCTTTCCCCAGCTCAGAGCTGCTCTGGGCTCTGTCCCTGTCCCCTGGCTGCCGCAGCAGTGCCAGCCCAGCCCCGTGCGCACGGCTCTGCTTCCCTCTAGTGACAGCACTGAACGCACCAGCTCTCACTGAACACACTGCTCCTCCAGGAGCCTGGGGATGGGAGCCCTCCCTGCAACCCCACGGGTGGGGCTGGGGATGGGAGCCCTCCCTGCAACCCCAAGGGTGGGGCTGGGGATGGGAGCCCTCCCTGCAACCCCACGGGTGGGGCTGGGAGCATCCCCCACTGACCCGTGTAGAGCTTGTCATGACAGGCTCTGTGTCCATGTGAATAATCTTCATTTCTCTGCCCATGCCCTCTGCCTGCACCTGCTCATGGACATTCCCTGCCCCAGCACAGTGCTGGGATGCTCGAGACCCTTGGGGTGGTTACTGGGAAAAGCTGATTTGGGGAGCAGCTGCATGGGGAGGGGGCACTTGGTGGGAGACATGACCCCGTCCCAGCTCCAAAGTCCTTCCAGCATTCATGCCCACCATCCCTTTCCTAAAACAGCCTCAAGGAGCAGAGATGAGGGGATGGGTGAGGATGGAACAAGGACAGAGCAGGACTCCAGTCTAGTGTCTGGGGCACTCAGCTCGGAAAAAATCAGCCCCAAATTCCTTCTTTTCTGATAAAACACACAAAACTCATTTACAAACCATGGTTCCTTGCTCTACACAGGGTCTCTCCTATGGTGGCCAGAAGTAGCCATGTCCTGATAAAAAAAATATGAGCTTTCTGCAAAATGCAATGTCCATGATATCTCATCACAGATTTTTTTTTTTTTTTTTAATTCCAAAGCTTCTGTACATGAAGCATTTTCTTCAAGAAACCTGTTTCTCTCCACAATTTTTCAAGGCTCTCCTCATCACTATTTAACAGCTAGACTGCTCCTTGGGGAGCTTTGAATGTACTTTGTATTAAATTTCAGTCACTCTCAAAGGTTGTTCCATGATCCAAACCAAGATCCCAATGTTTATTGTCTGTGATGCTCCAAGTGCCTCATTCCATGCCCCAAAAATGTGTTTTGGAGCTTAGTGGGCTTTGCATCCTGGTCCTTGGGACCCACCATGAGTGTCCAACATCCCCTCCTCTGCCCAGCCTGAGACTCCTTGTCCTCCCATCTCTTGGGGACTGGCACCAGCTCTGGAGGAGCATCTCCAGGACCCCCATGTCCCCATGGCAGCCCTGCAGCCCCTCTGCTGGGTGGGCAATCATTGGTGGAGGAATCATTGCTCCAGGTGCCTCTGGCAGCCAGGCCCCACCACCGTGGCTTGTTCACTCTCTTTTATCCACTCACTGATTGACTCCCTGATTTCTGGCCAGCCAGTTCTGTTTATTCACTGGGGGAAACTTCCCTTTGCCTCATAATTGTTTCTGTCTCTGCTGTTTTCTGCTCCATCACTGCCTTGTTTCGGGAAAAGGGGCTTTTTGGGGAGGTGATTCATTGCTCTGTGGATTTTCCTGCATACTTAGTTCATCAGCTGCCCCATCCTCTCCCCCTTGCTGCTGCTTCCCCCCAGTTCACCCATTCCTCAGAGTGAATTGATTCACTGTTGAGGTTTATTTTTGGCTCCCAGCTGTTGGGCTCCTCACAGCTGCCTCGAGCTGCTGTGTTCCTCCCTGCTCCCCCAGAGTGTCTCCTCCTCCTCCTCCTCCTCACTTTCCTCCTACTGCTACTCCTGGCTATATTCCTCCATCTAATTCCCCTGCTGCCTCCTCCATGCAATGTCTGGCTATTTTTAATGCTCTGAGTGTGCCCCACCGATGACAACCAGAAGCTGGGGGGCAGCAGGAGTGTGGGGGGTGTTTTGCACAGCACAGATGTGGAGACAGGACATGTGGCAGGAGCAGGGCTTCAGGGTAAGGTGCCACCAGCCTCTGGGCACCAGGTTAGGGGCTGCCACCCATTCCCTGATCCAGGCTGAGCTCACAAGACAGCAGGATCAAGCTATGCCTTCATTCCTCTGTGTTCAGAAGGAATAAAATTCAGTAGCTGTGGTTTACCTGAGGTGATGTCACAAGCACAGGGTGGCTTTAGCCACTGGTCCCCACCAGATCCAAAGGAGCTGCTGTGTTTGAGTCAATGAAGGACATGGAGAGGGGGGTTTGGGTAGCTTGATGCCAGCTGCAGTGCCCAAAGCCAAGCCCTGGGTCTGTAAATCCCCCAGCTCAGCTGTTATTTAATCCTGGAGGCGTCTCAGTTCTGCAGTGCCCTTGGCACAAAGGAGATCCTGGCCAGGCAGAGGCTGTGTCCCAGGGAGCTTCCCCTGGCCCTTCCCTTGTGTCAAACCCTCCTGGATGTACAAGCTCCTGTGGGTTTGTACATCCTAAACCTCTCAGCAGAGGGGTTTAATCCCTGGGTGCTCTCCAGGCCACCCACCACAGGAACCAAGGACTGGAGTCCCTTGACACAGGACAGAGTGGTGTTGGGCTGGAACCCACCCTCCTCATTTGGGTAACACACTGAACTCAGCTTCACCCCTCTGAGAGTTTTTCCTCACTCCTGGGGCTCTCCTTTGAAATCCTTCCCATTTTCCAGCCCCCTTTTTGCAGCACGGACCCGAGCCTTGGCACAGCATTCCCGTGCATTTCCCCACACTCTCCACACCCTGGTTTGGCATTCACTCACAGTAGCCCTCAGCTTAGGTGGTGTTTGTGTCTCCCATTTGGGTGATTACTGACCCAAAACCTGTGTTTTAGGGATTTTCCACTTCCTGAGACCAGGTGCCCTGGCACTGGATCTCATCCCAGACCGTGCCAAGCTCAGGTTTACACAGCTGCAGGCACCAGGCAATTCATCTCAACAGTGATGTTTTTTCCTCTCCATTGTTGCCCAGCAAACAGTTTATTCTCCAATTCCAGTTGCTTTTGGGGCTGGATGAAATAGCTGGGAGCACAGATCCAAGCCCAAGTGGGCACTGCTGGGAGCAGATCCTTATCCACCCCGTTTGCAGTCACATTGGTGCTGTGCTGGGTTTAACATGGGCCACGGGGATGTTCAGAGCCTTTTCATGAGAATATAAAAACACAGAATAACAGAACGGTTTGGGATGGAAGGGACCTTAAAGACCACCTAGTTCCATTCCCTAGATCATTTAGGACTAAGCTGAGCACCTTCTGGAAACCTGAACAGGCTGCAGATCATGTTCTCAGGTGTGATATCCTATAAAAATAAGCTTCATTATCACATCTTTCTGCCGTCCAGCCTCCACCAGGCACAAATCCCACAAACTTCTGCTTTCCCCTCGCCTGAATCAGCTCTGCCGTGACTCTGCACGTCTGATTTTTCTCCACTAGGTCGCAGCATTAACTTCTATTTTCCTCTCCTTACTAAACCTACAAAGTGGGGCCTTTTTTTTATTTTTTATTTTTTTTCAGTAGGCAGATCAGCCTTGTCCCCCCACCGGGTTCCCGGGGGCTGTGGTGACTCAGTGTGGGGTGGCCAGAGCATCCCCTGGGGTCCCTGCAGAAGGGCCTCGGCTCCTATTTGCATCAGGGCTCGCCTTGCTCATATTCATTGTGAAATTAAAAGTGAAAAGAAAAAATAGTAATCACTAATTACATCTCCAGCATGAAGCCTGGAGGAAGAGGACAATGAAGGACCACCAACGCACTCCTTATCTCTCCTCCCAGACTGGTCATTCCCCGGTGTTGATGGTGATGACTGAGAAGTTTTCCCTGCTGATTTACAGCTTCATCCCCATGAACTGGCACGTAGGAAGGTTTCTAGCATGGAAAACATGAGTGGTGTGTCCAACTTCTCCCCCTGACCCAACCCTGCTGCTATTCCCTCCGAGCGCAGGATAGGATGCTCTGCATGTTCCCTCCTGGATGGGGCTGGGTCTAGCAGGAAATCCAGACCAATTTCCCCCTCCAGGGTTTCACATCTTCCCAGTTCAGCTCTCTGGAGGTGTCTGGTGTGGGGAGAGTTGTAAGCTGCTCTCTGGAGCCCTGCACACGGCCAGAAAGCCCCAGCGTGGGACACGGGGCTGCTCCCGTGGGAGGTGCTGTGCTGGTGACTCATCCCCCACAGGTGTGCCCACGGATGCTCTGGCTGCTGCCCCGGTTTTGGGGGAGCACAGTGGGGTTTGAAGGAGGGTTTCTGTGCTTTCACTATGAGCAAATGGTGCCAGCAGTGGGGAGAAAGCCCTGCACAGCCCTGAGGAGCTGATGGTGGGCTAAGAACTGGCTACAAACACATGAAAGGTGGGTGTAGAGACACAGCCAAACTCCTCTCCCTGCTGCTGGACTGTGACAAAAGGCACCAGTGGTGAAGTGGGACATGAGAGGTTCTGCCTGGATGAGGGAGACACTGCTGCCCTGGGACACAGACCACCTAAACTGTACCCCCCATACTCAAGGGATATAGGATTTAGGATTTAGGATTTAGGATTTAGGGCTTGGCCAGAACGTGGCTGACACCCTGGTTACAGTACTGCTCAGAGTGGGAAGCTGGACTTAAGATGTTCCTTGGACTCAACATTTCTATGCAAGTCGGATTTTATAAAAACTGTTTTTCCTGCTTCTGTGTGTCCTCTAGCTGCTTTTGTGCTGTCTCTGCAGCCCTGAGCTCTCCAGCTTATGAAATACTGGTGTTTCCAACAGCAACAGTGATGCAGAGATCCAGAGGTGGAGGAAGCAGCAAGGAGGAGCACAGGAATCCCCTGGGGCAGCAGGAAATGCCTGGACAGATGGGTGCCAGCTCCCCTTCGGAGCCATCCAGGCATTGTTCCATGGTGAATAACTATTCCTCCTGCATCCAAGCTCTTCTCAGCTCT